>NC_034599.1:68177645-68249686 GCF_900095145.1 Mus pahari | reverse complement strand
AGGCCCCTTGGTCTTGTAAACTTTATATGACCCAGCACAGAGGAAGGCCAGGGCCAAGGAGTGGGAATGGGTGGGTAGGGGAGCAGGGGCAGGGGTGTGGTATAGGGATCTTTCGGGATAGCATTTGAAATGTAAATAAAGAAAATAAAAATAATTTACAATAGCTAATATATTATTAAAAAAAAAAAAAAAGAACAGGTATGGAGAGACAGTTCATCAGTGAACACTAGGAGCTCTGGCAGAGGGCCTGAGTTGGATTCCCAGTACCCACATGACATCTCTCAAGCATCTCTAACTGTGATTCCAAGGATCTGATGCCCTCTTCTAGGCTCTGCATTCCCGTGGTGCACATACACACATTCAAGCAAAACACCCATACACATAAAATATATTTTAAGTATTAAAAAGGGGGTAAGCAGGCTGGAGAGATGGCTCAGCGGTTAAGAGCACTAACTTCTCTTCCTAAGATCCTGAGTTCAAATCCCAGTAACCACATGGTGGCTTACAACCACCCTTAAGGAGATTTGACTCCCTCTTCTGGAGTGTCTGAAGACAGCTACAGTGTACTTACATATAATAAATAAATCTTTTTAAAAAGGGGGGGCGGAATATTTTAAAATAACCTGAGAAAGCTGTGAACAAATAATACAAAATTCAAGAGTATAAATGAAGAAGAACTTTAAAAGTTAAGAAAAATAATCCTTTGGCCTCCAGATCAAAAGATTATATGGTTTTCTAAAAAGGAAAATGTGGCATTCAGTATCTCCATGGCAATTAAGAGGGGGCCCATAGAGGAGAAATACATTGCAGCCACTAAAGAAGGAATGACATGAAGATTGTTTTCAGGGTAAACACATCAAGATGGTGGCACTTAAATATAAAAATCACTGTGGACCTAGGGGTGGAGGCGGAGGCAGGAGGATCCCTGGGCTCACTGTCTATCAGCCTAGAGGAAAAGGGATGGTGTGCCCCAGATTCAATAAGAAACCCTGTCTCAGGAACAGGTGGACATCAATAGAGAGGGACACATAGCATCTACCTCTACTCTCTTCACGGCGTACCCACATGTGCACACCCATGTACATGCGGACATACACAAATCAGATACACAAAAACGTTAGAAGTTAGAAAATGTTTACAAACATTTCTCTATTCCAGTGCCAAGACAATCTTGGCATTTATTTGCTAGGTTTGGTTTGCTGTCCTCGTCAGTGCTTTGGTGGTTTCTGCTTGCCTTCTGGGCAAAATAATCCTACCAACAGAAACCAGAGAGCGACCAATGTGGAGATCAGCATCCAAACGATTTTCTAATGAACAGGAGAGACCACCAGCAGTAAAATCATCATCAGTCTGTGATACCTTTATAAATTTGTTTTTCTAATCCAGTGGAACCAATAATTGCCCATGTCAGTGTCCATAAACAGGGTAAGGCAGCAGGATTTATGTGCAATTATCCAGTGTGGCAAATTCTTCATACTCCGAATAACATCATGTCAAACATTAATAGGAGAAAATATAGGAGTATTTTTTTTCATAATTTACAGGACAAGAAATCGCTTATCCCCTTCTCCTGCATGATTAAATAGCTTGGGAAATATATGTTCAGGTTTAACCTTCTAACATGCAGGCTCTATAAGCAGCCTCTTAATTCATTGTTATAACGATTGCAATATGAAATAGAGGTTTAAGAACTGATACACATGGCGAGAGACTCGGGCGAGCATCAGAACTCCAACATTATGGTTTTCTCCTTGTTCCTAAGCACACACTCTATTAATGGCCTCCCTTTGTGAGTTTTAGTCCCTCTACAAAGAGGAGCTGCTGGCATGGGGAAGATTATCAGACCTATGGAATTTTGAGCTATTCATTTTTCAAAAATATTTATTTTGTTATTAGATACCATGGGTTAGAGGAAAGTGCCAAGCCGACTGGGGAAAAATAAGGATGGTTAGCTTGAGGGAGTCACTCTCTTGTAGACTAGGAGTCTGCTTATGAAGGAGGAGATATATCTGGCGGGAAGACCAGCCTGTGGAAGCACTGGATGAGACAGCACCCAGAGCACAAGGATGGGGTTTAGATACGACCAGCAAGATCTCCACTGCTCTTCTCCTGATGGATCTTCTCCCAAAGACATAGCTACGTTTGTACTTGGTGTGGTCATATTATGCTTCATTTGGGATATAGAAGGGGAGAGAATAACTTTCTTAAAGAAGTAATGTTTGACAACTGGAAAGCAAGAACATCTAAATGACCCCTAAAGATATTTGGAGGGTGAACTCTGAAGAAGTCCGTTCAGAAATGTCCCCACCCCACTGTGAAATTGGGGCTTTAAGAGAAATCTGTCTTAACTTCGGAGGACCCAGAAGTCACAGAGGAAAGATGGCTTCATTCAAATAGAGTAGTGGGCTGCTTGGGAAGTGGGTTAGTCAATTAATTTCCTCTTCCTGTAGAAAACCTGTGTCTTGTGTTTGACAGTTCAAAATTTTTTACCACACTAGTGTATCTTGCCCTCTAACGAGGAGGATAAAGATTGAAAATGATGACATCAGTTTACTTTATTTACCTTATACAGTGTGGGAACTGCAGACACGGGACTGGATCTACACAGGGACTCACATCCCTCTGGAAAAGGTTTGTGGGGGGAGATGGATTTTCTACGGGGTCCATTTTTACTCATTCTCCATTCTTGTGAAGTTAAAAACCAACGAAGTCTCAGCATCCGAGATGTTTTCTTAGCCTGTGTTCACAGACTCGTTGAATTAAGCCTTGATTTTATTTCTCAAAATCAAAATAAATCGAATTTAGATCCACATTCTTTATGCCAGTCTCTCAATTCCTCTTTTGACAAGAGTTGTTAGAGCACCGTGTCTCTGCCCATGCCTCTTCACAGAAGTCTTTAAGCTTGCAACCGGTCATTTTTAAAAGTCTTAGGAATATATAATGATGAATTCCACTCAATTTTGTTCAGTTGGAGACCTGGTTTTAGGTTCTAATTTGCACAGCAAGCCCAGACTAAATGTGTTCATTTTCACCTGGAAACCATATCTATTACCCCAGCCTTTACACTCGGTAAGGCCTGGTTCCCCCTGGAGCTTCTCCTAGCCTCATCAGATTGTGGATATGCAGAGTCATTGTTCACAAGCTGTGAATGATACCAACACCAATCTCCAACAACACACAATGAAAATCTAGATAGAAGAGTATTACCAGCCTTAGGATTAATCTGTTCTCAGTTAACACTGAATTTTATAGTTTGGGTGGTGAACCTAGCCATTAATGGTTGAGCCACCTCTCCAGTCCTAATACCAAGTGTTGAGCTTTGAAAGTGCTTACATATCTGAATCCTTTGCTTTAAAAACATGGGAACGACATACGGTTTGACAATTAGTTAAGAGCAGTGTCCGACTCTCCGGGTGAGTCACAGAAGGTGGTACATGTCACCAGAGGGGATTTGAAACACAAGTTCTTCGAGCAGCAATGCATTTTGGGAGGGAGATTTGGAATTTGTGGCCTTATTGGATGAAGTTAAGTCACCAGGGAAGGGCTTTGACTGCCTTACCCTATGCTCAGTTTGCACTCTCTCCTTCTGCTGGCTGTTGAGGGTGTGAGCTCTCAGGTCCCTGCTGTTACTGTAATGTCTACCAGTATCTACCAAGATGCTCTACCATAAACAAATATTATTCCTTAGAAACTCTAAACTCAAATCAGCACTTCTTTCTATGAGTTGGCTTGGTCATGCTGCTTTATAGGAACAACAGAAAAGAAACCAAAATGATGTGTAATAACTGAAGGTGTACTTACTTAGCAAGGCACAAGAAACTGAAGAGTCACTAGGGCAAAGGCCATTCTTGCATCCTTGCCACTAACAGAAACATGGGTCAACTCGCCTCCATGATTTAATTGATCATTTCCTCCTGACCCTGACCTGTGTGTGTGTGTGTGTGTGTATGTGTGTGTGTGTTCTTTTGAACTGGTCACAACATGTAATTTAATTTTTATCAATTAAATGCAGGCAGACAATTAGATTCATCAGATGTTGCAGAGGTAAGGATAACTATGGGATCAATTAACCTCAACAGATGTCAATATCTGTGAAAATACATCATCTCCATGAAACCATGACCCTGAAGCTACCTCATGTGACTGTTTCAATTTTTCTAGATGTTTCTATTTATGCATACCCAACCACCTAAAAAAATCTCAGAACATGTCTGGTGTCCAGCTTCGCTGTTCTATGTGGGCGCTGGTCCCTGGAAAGAACCTTCAATGTATTCATTTTCTGTATTTTAATATCAAAGAGAGAAACACACCTAATGCTATAGCCACACAAGTTTGTCAGTTTTTCACAGGTCAGAACAGCCAGAGCAATGGAATCTTATCATCCTTTTGGTTCACTGAAGTTATAAGAAAATCTATCCCTGTGGGCAAACTATCAACATAAGAAAAATTAACACAGCTGCACTAGTACAATCACATGTCAATAATTTATAATATGAAGAGATGTATCAGTAAGCCACATTCTAATTATACAGGTTCACCATAACACATTAGTTATGTGACATTTTAAAATTCATTCCCTTAGTAATTAATCTGAGTGAAATGACTTTAATAAATTATAAGCAGATACATTAGAGTAGCATTATTTCCTCTCATTCTGTTGGATATTTCTGAAAATATCCCTGGGTCAGAAGAATTCATGCCTTTAAATTTACCAAGCTGTGCAAATGTTTTTAAATATATTGTCTCAATATGTTACCAACTAGAGAGCAAGCTATCCATAAGAAAATGGGAATAGGACAGCATTACTGCATTTCTAAGGGCCATTTTTGCCTTGCAGATGCAGTAAATGGAAAGATGGAAAGAGTCTTATGAAGTCTAAGCATGCTGAATGGTTTTATGTATTATATATACATTTATAAAAATTCAGAAACAGACTCTTTGGTGGGAAGTTGAGAAGAACTCAGTCTTCCTGCTGATAGTGCAGAGGATCTGGACAGACATTTCTCTCCATCAACCTGTTTTCTAACATGTCTGAATCCAGTCATGTCCTTGTGTTTTCATTTCCAACAGTTCCCATGAGGAACCTGCTTTTAGAAGATGGAAGATACATCCAACCTCTTGATTATCTGGTTTTCTACCAAGGAGAGCACTTGAGCAAGTGTGCTTGCTTGTAAACCCATAGACTATCGAACTTCTGTATTTAAAATAAAAATTATAAAGCTTATACTAATATTTGTATTGTCCTCTACAAATTAATACCACTGTCCTATCCAGTCACCAGAGCAGTTATCAGTCTCCCTAATAGAACTGAAGTCATCCATATCTAAGAGGTTTGGATTAACAAACAAGCACATTGTTTTGATGATGGAAAGCTACAGCCTCTTGGCTATAGAAGGCAGGAAGGTAGTCTGCTGCTTTTACAGGTGTATTACTAAGACAGGGTAATGCCTGGTCCCTGGTGTCCAATACCTGCCCAGTGACTGAGTAACCAGAGAAATGACCGAATGACTGTCACTTTCTACTATATAAGTGAGAGATGCCATGGCCACTCTGTAGCAGGGAATGGATTCTTCCAGTCCATGACAGCATCACCCAGACCTCTCATTTATGTGATGCAAGTTTCTAGTGTGCTTTGGGGTTTTTGTGTCAGTCTGACATGTAGCTTGGACTGGCCAAGGACAAACATTTCAAGTGACAATTGTAAATGCTTTCTAGAATATGAAAAACTTATGATCCCAGTATAAGTTTCATTCAAAATGGCCTGACTCATGAAGTAAAGTTAGTATCGGTGAAAATTAGACTAGAATAACCAAAGGATGATATATAAACACACACACACACACACACACACACACACACACACACAAAAGAAAGAAAAGGAATCAAAATGCCAGAACAACAGAGGAAGAAAGCAATAGAGCATCTATGAAACTGAATTCAATGTGCCAACAGTGAATCCTCGCATACTATTACAATAAATGTAAATGGCTTAAATTCAATAATCAGAATATAGAGAATAAAATATAATCATAGAAAGAATTGAATTTAATTGAATAATAGAAAGAATAAAATTAAAGTATAGGAGACTAAAGAAAAAACAGTAACATGCTGCCAACCAGAAAGTTACTGCATGTTAAAACTTATAGTCTGAAAGAGATGTGATTAAACACATACACACACACATACACACACACACACACACACACACACACACACACACACACAGAGTGGAAGAGGTAAGCCTCTCAAGAGAGCTGGGGACATGGCTCGGTTGGTATAGTGTTTAGCTAGCATACATGAAGCCCTGAGTTCAATTCTCAGAAGCACATAGAGCTAGAGTGTTGGTAAATCCCTATAATCTTAGCACTGAAGAGGAAGAAGCATATCAGAAGTTCAAGATCATCCTTGGATAGTCTGAGCTATATAACAATAGCCTAGGATCAAATGGCAGCACAGCTGATTTCTACCAGATATTCCAAGAATAATTCACAAATTACTTGTAAATTTCTCAAAAAAAGAAAGCCAAACTTCCAAGTTTACTGTATAAAGCTGGCACCAGCTGATAGCAAAGTCAGACAATGGGAACACAACAGAAGCAAGCTTCAGGCTAGCCCTTCTGATGGACACAGTACAAATCTACTGAACAAAATACCAACAGATTGAGCACATTAAAAGGAACATACATCACGATCAAGTGATATTGATTTCTGAGATGCAAGACTGCTTTAACACAGACCACTCAATTAGTGTAAGACATGCCAATAAAATAAGCCATGAAATGTGTTATCTCAATTGAGTCTTAAAAGTCATGTGACTAAGTTCAACATTCTTTCCTGGAAAAAAAAATTCCTCAACAAACTAAGTACAAAAAGAAATTTCCTCAACATGATAAATCCACTTTTCAGAAGCCCACAGCAAGCATTATAATCAATGTGAATGACAGCTAATTGTGGTTTCAACTTGACATGCAAGCCTGGGAAGAGCAAATTACAGTTGAAGAATTGTCTCTTTTATACTGGCCTATGGACATGTCCATAGGAGATTTACTTGATTTCTAATTGACATAAGAGAGCACAGGCCACTATGGGCAATGTCATCACTAGTACCTGTGCTACATAAGTAGAAAGTGGCCGAGCAATCCAGAAGTAAGCCAGTACAGTTTTCCTCCTTGTCTCTGCCTCAGTTTCTTTTCTTTCTCTCTTTTTTTTTTTTTTAACAGTCCCAGTACTTATTGATAAATATAGAAGAGGTGATCTTTGTAGAAGGCTTGGTTCCCTTAGGGGAATGGTAGAGTGGTGAGTCAGGGACTGGGTGAGTGGGTGGGGGAGCCCCCTCATAGAAGCAGGTTCTGCCTCAGTTTCTATTCCAGGTTTCTGCCTTTCCTTCCCTCAGTGCTGATCTGTAACTTGTAAAATAAAATAAACCTTCTCCTCTCTGTTTGTTTGGGTGTTTTTATCACAGCAATATAAACCAAACTAGAACAATGGGGAAATATTGTAGTCTCTCTTCAATGATTTGATTCAAAGCAGATGTGTACTCTCCCATTCCTGTAAAACACAGAACTAGAGGCTACCAGTAAATCAAGAACAAACACACACACACACACACACACACACACAGACACACACACACAAAACATAAAGGAAGATATAAAACCATCCCTATATTCATTTACTATGATGCTATACAGAGAAAACCCCAAGCATCTACCAATTAAAAAAAAAAGCTTGAAAAAGTAAATAAATTTGATAAAGTTGCAAGTAGATAACGAACATACATTATTACTTGTATTTCTTTACCCTAGTATGAAACAGCTTAAAGGAAATCAAGAAAATTCCCCTCACAATAGCATCCAAAAAGTAAATATACTTCCTGGGGAGGAGAACATAACCAAAGAAGGATACAATATATACATTTATAATTACAAGGTATCTGTGAAAGAAAACAAAGAAGACACAAGTAAAGAGACATCCTTTGCTTGGGGATTGATTACTCTTTACACTAGTCAAAGTGTGGGGGATTGATTACTCTTTACACTAGTCAAAGTGTAGGGGATTGATTACTCTTTACACTAGTCAAAGTGTGGGGGATTGATTACTCTTTACACTAGTCAAAGTGTGGGGGATTGATTACTCTTTACACTAGTCAAAGTGTGGCGATTTGAATAAAAAATGTCCTCCAAGGCTAACGCATTTGAACATTTGGACCCCAGATTGGTGGCCCTGTTTGGGGAGGCTTAGAGGGTGTGACCTTGCTATAGGAAGCATGTCCCTGGGGGCAGGCTTTAAGAGTTCATGGCCTCTCTCACTTCCGGTTTGTTTCCCGCTTTGTGTTTGTACTTGAAGTCGTGACCCCTCATCTTCCTGCTTTAGCTCCTGCTGCTATTCCTCCTTACCATGATGGATCTTGTCCCTCTGGGACCATAAAAATAAGTGAACTCTTCCCACCATAAGTCGTTTTGGTCATGGTGTTTTATCACATCCCCAGAGAAGTAGTTAACACACAGGGTAATACACAGATCCCATATAATCCCTCCCACCTTCTAACTGTTTTCACAGAAACAAGACTTCTAAAATTTACATGGAACCTCAAATGATTCCAAGATCCAAGGCAAGTGGGAACAGCCCCCGTACATCCTTATGCAATAACCATAGTTAATGTGATAATAAATGCCCCAAAAAATTTTTAATAAAAATATATTTTAGGAATCCAGATAAAATTCTGAGGAAAAAAACCTGTAATTTTAGTAGACATAATTACCAAAAATTATCTGCCTGTGAACTGTTAACCACTTCAGTGTCCTTGGCATTTCTAAAAATAAACCACCAGTCCCTCCAACGAGAAAACATTCTAATTTTGCAAAGTTCAGATGTGCTGGTTTTGTTCACTGTAGGAAATTTCAGAAGCCAAAGTGAGTTCTACAAGCTGATTTCAAGATCATGGAATCCATTAAAATGTTCCCAAATTTATCTGCATACCTAATCATTACACTGTGGTCTGAAGAAGATGCTCAGTAACTGACCAGAAGTGCCCTGTTGTCCTTGTCAACCTGGGTTTGTGCTATCTAAAAAGACCACATGGGCTCACTACAGACCTCTGGCCCACCTAATACCACCCTACCCCCCAAATCCATAAGCTGATTGGGATGACAGAACTTCATCTCAATTAAAGGAAAATGCGTTTACTGCTGTGAGCTATGGTGGAATGTGGGCAAAGTATGAGCTAAAATCGATCAGAGAAATAAAACCTAGAAAAGAAGAGAGGAGCTGCAGCTGCAAGGATACTGTGCGCCCAAACCCAGGAGCCTGTTCCCTAGAGACCAGCTTCCTCTCCTCAGAGGTAGAAGATGGCATCTGAACAGGAGAGTTCTCGCTGTCAGCATGGGATGTTAGAATCCAGCTGCTGCTCAGGCAGCACCTTTCCCTTCTCACAGACACTGACAGGCGCCTGCGACAGACACCATGAATCCCCGGTTAGTACACTTCGAGACACCTGGCTCTCTCACCTGGCAAGGTAAGCTTTTATCAAAGTGGGTGTTGGTGGCCAAGCTTTCAGCTTCCCTTCTACTTCTGGGTCCCCCACCCTATCAGGAACCTTTCACTAAACACAAAAGGCCTTTCAAACTGACACAAAATAAAGCCTAAGACAGCTGGTCCATGGCAGTCATCTGAAATGTCACTACAGGCCAGGTACTTTCCTTTCTAAGCCAGGTACTCTTAGGAGTTATGTTTTATAAAAGCTTACAATATTAAGCAACTGGGCTAAGGTCACTATGTCAATGAACTCAGAGCATCCTCTCACCCCAAAAAGTTCTCCTCTTTCTGAGCCTGCGCCTACTGGTGGAGTGCCTTAGGCTTGGGCTAATGGTTATTCAGTCCGTGCTCACTGACAGCAGCCTCTGTCTCAATCTGCCCTCAGAGCCACCGTAAAGAAATAGCAGGCACTCCCAACACACACACTGAGAGTCTGGTGGGACTTTCACCCTCTGCCACCAGGGGACAGATAACACATCCTGTGTGATGGAAACATGGTTACCTAAAAGGACCAAAGTTTTGGCCACTCCCTACTGTCCTACCATCAGAGACAACCTGACTCATCGAGCACATGGGCACCCACCTTCCCCATTCTCTCTGAGCGAGACCTGTAAGAGGGGTCCCACTTTCAGAGCCTGAGCCCCCCTCAAAGCATTCACCATGTTACTGTCATCTACCCCATCAATAGCTCTCCTAATAAACTCCTAAATGACACTGCTTCAGTGTCTTTCTTGAGCCCCAATCTCAAGACCTTTTCAGGGACCAATTAATACTACATCAGGGGAAAACAAAAAACAAAACAAAAAAAAAAAACAAAGGACATAGGAAGAGAAGAAAAATGACAAGCCACATTTATGTTCAGGCTAGTCAGGGAGCCCTATGCAAGGACACTAGGAGGCAAGCCAACAATAGAACCAATGAGGCTAAAGACGGGGACAATCAGAAGTCATTGGGTAGTTTGGCTGGGGTGTCCAACAATTAATTTGACACCCCTATGTTTGTTATGCAAAAATAAGCTACTCCAACCCATTTTGAGCTGAGTGAATCACATCCTTGATGTGCTCAGATACCTCCTGTGCGGCTGTGCTCTGAGGATCCCACATTTCTTCCCTCATTGCTGTGACCAAGTACCTGACAAGATGTGACTTCACTGAGGAAGGATCCTGCGGTCTGCCTCACAGCTTCAGAGGAAATGCACAGCCATAGAAGCAGGAGGCACAGAGGTCACTTAGCTTCCACAAAAGCAGAGAGGGCACAGGAAGTGGGACCAGGCTAGACACCATTCCATGCTTAGGCTCAGAGACACACGTTCTCCAATAAGGCTTTACCTCCTGAAAGTCCTGCAAGCTCTCCACACAGCACCACCAGTGGAAGCCAAGCCTTCAAACTCCAGGCCTAGCGGGGATGCTTCACATTCCAACCATAACAGATACCCAGTCTGCTTCTAGGAGTCATTTGAAAATGAAGCCAGGTGAGCGCTTTACATTTAGCTACCAAAATAACCAGTAAACACCTTCTGAGTCATTTTAACCAGCTAAAGGGTGTTCCCGAGAACCAGAGATGAAAAATAAATAAAGACAATTTTAAGTTGTTGACAGAATCCTGCTGAATCTGCTCTGAGAAACCAGTATAAGCGGCATGCCCAGGGAAAGAACTGCAACAGGACCAGAGTATTACATACCCTGTCGAAGCTTGTGGCCCAAGACCCCCCAGAAGGCCTTCACTCCTAGCTGTTTGCTGACATATGATGGCTTTGCCAGCTAATGCCATAGATTTCAGGGCAAGGAACAAAGGGAAGACAGACTGGCTCACCCTTGGGTCATGTCCCACCATGCAACACTTCTTTTTATCATTCTCTCCTTTTTCCTCTGCTCTCTGCTTCCTCAGCTATATTACTCGGCCTTTCCCCTTCTAGAATGTCCCCCAGATATAACAGTACAGTCAGTGTGCACTTATTTTATTTCTCGTAGAAGTAGCAACTAAATGGTCCCAGAAGAGCCGTGTTCCAAATTTAAGAATAGAGTTTGGCTTTGCTTCAAGCATTGCTTGGTTTTCAGGCTGGCCCTGCAAAAGCCCCCCAAGGCCCACCTGAAGCCTCCAGGTCCCTGACTGCAGCTGCCTTTAAACACAGAGAACAGAATTCCTTTAAAGGATTAAGGGTGAGAAAGTCACAGCTGACATATTGAAATTCAAACCATCATGGGTGGGGGAGGGGTCATGAAAACAGCTAGGGAAACAAAAAACAAAAAAAAACATGGTTTCAATAGAAACCTTCTGTGTGACACAGACAGGTATGGGTATGCAAATAATCACTCTGAAGTGAGCCTCCACCTCCCAAGCAGAGCTTTGAATAACTCTCCCTACT
This sequence comes from Mus pahari, assembly GCF_900095145.1. Taxonomy (NCBI): domain Eukaryota; kingdom Metazoa; phylum Chordata; class Mammalia; order Rodentia; family Muridae; genus Mus; species Mus pahari. The sequence continues at coordinate 68,237,788 of NC_034599.1, read as the reverse complement.
GTATTCTTCATCCTCAATCAGCTTCGCCTGACCTTTCCAACAAAGCCTTCAACAGTGTCAGGACCCTATCTGCCTCCATAAATCTCCTCTTCTTGTTTCCTTCAAAAGCACTTGAACCAATCCGCCTTGGGTTTTAGCTTAATGGCTTTTGCATGAGCGTTTTCTCTATTTTTTTTTTTTCCTGCAAAGGAGAGGTGCAGTCATCATTTGACCTCCTAGCCAATCAGACCAGTGCTAGGGGCAGGTGTTAAATGTATTTTATTCATATTCTGAAAGGACAGACATTTCTCTGCAGACAGCAGCAGAGCCGCCGCCACACACTGAAGAGTGATCCACACCTGTCTGTGTGCTCAGCTGTTTATGTAGACCAGGCATCTCATTCATGATGTAGCCAAGAATGACCTTGAACTTTTGATTTTGATGCTCCTGCCTCCACTGATTTCAGGAGTCCTGCACCACACCACACGGGCTTTCAGAAGTGCTCAGGATCAAACAGTGGGCTTCATGCATGCTAAGTGAGCCATCTACCAACTGAGCCAAGTTCCCAGCCCTGTCGTCTGTTTTTTAAATTCACACACAGCCAATTAAGCAAAGCCTCGATGAGATGAGCACAGATGTTGCCTTTATTACAAGACCAGGATCAGGAATGCATTAGTACAGCCAGCTCCACACTCCTCTCTCATCATTTGCTTCCTGCTGTCCTCAGAGACCAGGCCTGTAGATCCTGAGCATCTGCTCAGCTCCTGCTGTTTACAAGGTCCATCCACACTTTGCACAGATTATTTGAAAGGAAAGGAGAGAAAGCAAGTGTCAGAGATCCACCCTCTCCACAAACAGGACTTCCCACTGAGTTTAATGAGGACTAGCCTCATAGTGATAGTTCATAGGTTTTCACACTTCTTACAACAAAACTACACATGCTTTACATCTAGCATGCACACAGCCTTGGGTTCAGTCTCAGCACCCCATAAGTGGAACATGGCAGTGCACATCCATATCTCACTGATGAAGTCAGGAGAGTCACAAGGTCATCCGTGGACTACATAGCAAGTTTGAGGCTAGCTGGGGCTATATGAGAACTTCTTTCAATTGATCCATCTGTGATGGTTTGTATATGTTCAGCCCAGAGAGTGGCACTAGTAGAAGGTGTGGCCTTGCTAGAGTAGGTATGGCCTTGTTGGAGTAGATGTATCACTGTGGGTGTGGGGTTTATGACCCTCATTCTGTCTGGAAGCCAGTATTCTGCTAGCAGCCTTTAGATGAAGATGTAGAACTCTCAGCTCCAGCTGTACCAGGCCTGCCTGAGTGCTGCCATGCTCCCACCTAGATGATAATGGATTGAACCTCTGAACCTGTAAGCTAGCCCCAGTTAAATGCTGTCCTTATAAGAGTTGCCTTGAGCTGAAGGGGTTTGCAACCCCATAGAAGGAACAATGTCAACCAACCAGACCCCCCAGAGCTCCCAGAGACTAAACCACCAACCAAGGAGTACACATGGAGGGACCCATGGCTCCAGCCAAATATGTAGCAGAGGATGGCCTTGTCGGGCATCAATGAGAAGAAAGGCCCTTGGTCCTATGAAAGCTCTATGCCCCAATGAAGGGGAATGCAAGGGCGGGGAGGTGGGAGTGGGTGGGAGGTGGGTGGGTGGGGGAACACACTCATAGAAGCAGGGAGGGGGATGGTATGGGGTTTGGGGGGTGGGGTGGACTGGGAAAGGGGTTAACATTTGAAATGTAAATGAAGAAAATATCCAATTTTTTTTTAAAATGACAAGAAAAAAAAAAAGTTGCCTTTGTCATGGTGTCTGTTCAAAGCAGTAAAACCCTAACTAAGACACCTTCCATCTATCCATCAATTCCCTAAAGTCATAGAATTCAATTTGGCAGTTGTAAGCAATGTTATAATTTTTGATCCATAACTTCCATTCATGGGAACTTATACTAAGGAGATATATGTAGATGCATATATATATATATATATATATATATATATATATATATATACATCTTTTATATAATAAAATAAACACTAGTAGCATTAAGGTTTAAAAGAACAAAAATGCCCACTAATAAGAGATTAGATAAATAAATTAGGACCTATCAATGTAGTATAGGCATTCCTGTTGGGGTGATCTTTTTGTGCACTGTGTAAAGATTGTCTTTGTATTATTCAAATGCTGATTTCTGTGTCCACGGAGATCAGGCAGGACTTTGGTACTGTTATTCATATGGCTACATCTTATTTTGTAAACACTCCCTCTCTTACTTTCTGATTGCTTTAATAAAAATTTGATGCCTATAGCAAAGCAGGAGAAAAGAAGCAGAACTTTCAGGAGAGATAGGAAATCTGGGAAAGAATCAGGAATTCACCAGCCAGATGGAAGAAGCAGGCCAGGACTGAAGGAGAGCTAACTAACAATCCGCATGGCAGAACATTACATACATACATAAATATATATATATATATATATATATATATATATATATATATATATNATATATATATATATATATATATATATATATATATATATATATATATATATATATGGTTAATTTAAGTTATAAGAGTTAGTTGGGAATAAGAGTGGGCTAGGCCTAAAGCATTCAAAAATAATGTAAGTCTTATTGTTATTCAGAGCTGGGGTGGGCATAGAAAATCCATTACGGTTATACATTCCAATGTCAGAAATAATATTAAGAGACAAAGAAAGTTACAATGGGATAGAGAGCTGGCCCAGTGGTTAAGAGTACTGGCTATTCTTCCATAGGTCCTAGGTTCTATTCCCAGTGCTAACATGTAAGTTCACAATCATGTAAATACAGTTCCAGGCTTAACACTCTCTTCTGGCCTCCATGGGCGCTAGGCATGCATATGGTGAACAAACATATATTCAGGCAAAACACCCATATACATAAATACTTTTTAAAAGAAAGACATAAAAATGTATGTGTATGATGACATAAAATTAAATATATATGTATATTCGTGTGTGTGTGTGTGTGTGTGTGTGTGTGTGTGTATGTGTGTGAAATTAGATATGTTTATGTATGGAAATGTGCACCAAGGAGCTCGTAGTGTCCCACAATGGGCCTTCGTGCTCCTTATTTTACCTTTTCCTGTACCATCTCTTGATATCAGTAGTGCATATCTTAAATAAGCTATATGTATTATTCTTCCTCAATCTGCTCTCCTTCAAGAACTCCACTGATATCAAGATATCAACTCCTATTTATATAAGTGAATATATATATATATATATATATATATATATATATATATATGAGTTCTAGCAGGATTCACTACAATTCAATACTTTTTGAAAGTAAATATAACCTTTGACACTAATTATATGACTCAGAAATTCCATTCCTAAGATAACTGGAGGGCATTAGGGTGAGCACATACACAGTAATGCTCATAGTATAGTCTTATGGATTCAGAAGAGAGGAACTATAGCCAAAGAGCTGGGATCTTTTAAAGGAGCCAAAACTTAAGACTACCATGAACTCACATAACACCAAGTATACCAACAAATGCAGAATTGCACACTATAGATGAGTAACTTTGATGCTAGGTGAATTAATCTGAGTAAAGCTAGTTCATAAAAGAAAACAATCCCACCTGTGTGACTAGCAGGTCTCTCTCCCTTGATAGGAACTATCATTTTCCTTTCAAACAAATACAACTGAATAAAGAAATAAGACCACAGTGCTGGCTATTTCTGTTATATGGGTGGTTCCACACCTCCTGATTCAGAACAATTTCAAAAGCTCAGGACCTTCCATAGAGACACTGAAGGCTGATGCAGCGCATGTTTTGTATATGAATGTAAATTGAGTGCATTTCAAGATCATGAACCTTTGGAGACATAAATCATTTTCTGACCTGGACCAGCAGGTCGTTCTTCAGTGCCAGGGTGTTAAGTGGGATGGCCAGGAGATGAGAAGATAAAGAAGAGGATAGGAAAGCTGGAGTCAGGAGGTCTTGCACAAGCTGATGGCTTATGCCTAGCAAGTTTATTAAGAGGTACAGCATCAACATCAGCAGAAAATTCCCATACAGGGGGATGGAGTCAGCAGGATGCTAATCAAACAGTTTTGCACAAGGAACACAGGAGACCTCAAGGACATCAGAGACCCAGCACACACAGGCCTAGAGAGTGATCCCCATAGCTCCTGAGGGTGGGAAAAGTTGGGTCCTCAGGATCCAAAGCTGAAGCTCCTCCAAGGCTCTGACCCCAGGCACGCTCTGCTCTGCCAAGCATATTCCTGGTTCTGGAGAAGCAAATCCGGTTCCTCTTCATACAGCCTCAGGGGAAAGCTCCCAAGCTCCTGGCCCCAGCCTATTACCGACTCTGCCAAGCATGTTCCTGGTTTGAGAGAAGGAGCCATGCTTTTCAGACATCTGGGCCTCAGGGAAAACTTCAGGTCGATCTTACCCTCAATAATTTTTCCCATAAATATAGTTACTCTGAATTGTTGAGATTACATGCAAGCAATAAGCATTTCCAACTTGGCTTGGGCAAATACCACAAGTATTTCCTGGGCGGGAGAAGCCTGAGAATGTTTTTGTAGATAGGGTATGGATTCCCACGGTAGAGGGATGCCAGCCCTGTTGCCCATCCAGGACTAGCAAATGGCCAAGACATTCTCAGACAAAAGGAGAAGAGACCTTCCCTCTCTAGCAGTTTACCTTCTGGTATCTCTGAATCAGGATGACCGAGATCTGTCAGTGGAACCCACGTTCACAACCAAAGAGCAGCCTGCCTGGTTTCTGGGTTGATTTTATATAGAGAGACACTAGGAGAAAGTGGTACTAACAGAACATAATATCCTGCCTCTGGTTTGCTTTATTTCTTTTAATGTGTATGAGTGTGTACCTATATGTATGCCAACGCACACCACATGGCTACAGTGTCCATGGAGGCCAGAAGACGACATCAGATCTCCTGGAACTGGACCTACAGACAGCAGCCATGTCGATCCTCTCCAAGAGCAGTAAGTACTCTTAAGAGCTAAAACATTTCCCTATTTTGCTTGTAGAAACATTTATTAATGCCCTGTGATGTTCCACTATCTCATCCTACATATGATTGGGGTAAATTAAAGAGGAGATTCATATTCATCTTGGGAGTGAGCTTTCGGAAGAATAATAGAAGCCAGAGAAGCCACTGGAGATTGGGGTAGGGTGGGGAGGCTGGGGGACCTAAGCATGGAGCAGTTCCTGGTATAACCACAGGGTAAGGTGGTGGGGCATTCTTCACAGAAGTTTTAGAAAGTAAAAATTGTCTTGGATACAGAAATACACATCCTCCTATGGTCTAAGGACAGCAAACTCTTAGTTAGAAACAATGGGAGATGGAGAAGTATAAGCAACGTGTGGGTGGATCACAATATAAATTTTATATAAGCTAGGGAGAGCTGGGACTGGGGCTCAGTTGATAGAATTCTTGTCTAGAGCATTCATAAAGCCCATGGTTTTATACTCAGTACTGAATAAACCTGGTGGTGCACACTTGTAATCCCAGAACTTGGTGGCAGTGGGAGATAGAAGAAGTATTATAAATTGAAGACCAGCCACAGCTACATAACAAGTTTGAAGCTAGCTTGAGCTAGAGAACCTGACACCCCAAGTGTGTGTATGTGTGTATGCATATACATGTATGTATATACACATATGATATATATGTATATATATATATACACACACATATACACTACACAAAAGGGAATACAGTCTGTGCAGATGGGGATGAACATTAAGGAGAACTGGGGGCAAAGGATGGCAGAGGAGCCTAAAGCAGCTGTGGGAAGTGATGAGTGTCTACTAAGTTTATACAAGGGTTTCATGAGCTTACAAATATGTCAAATTCTTAAATTATAAGTTTTAAATATAAATGTTTACATTTTAAATACACCCAGCTTTGTATAGCAAAAGTAACTCATATATATGATTGATAGATACATAAAAATACAATAAATGACAGATATTTGATAGATAATAAGCAGATATTAGATATTTAAAAGTTATTTGATAGATGAGTGACAGATTATGGGTAGATGATTGTGAATAAATGATAGACAGACAGTTGTAGAGGAATTTTAATCCCGCACCATGGCTGCTCTGGATGGAATATAGACAGGTCCTTAGTATACATCTTTAATCCCAAACAATGTAGGTAAAGTTAGTTGGTAGAAGGAAGCAACCATGTTTGTTTGAAAATGTTGTCTCAATGAGAGGCAGACAACAACGTGACATATCAGAGAAGGATTTAACAGAATGGGGATATGCCTAACTCACATGAACAGCACAGGAAAGAAAAGCTACTTAAGAGCAGTACAGGAAGAGAGGGAGCAATGGTTAAGTCAGTTCTATTCAGACAGTTGAGTTTACTGCAATGGAATTAAGTCAGTGATTGGCATTCAATACAGGAAGCAATGCAATGGAGTTGAGTTCAGCTCTGTTCATGCAGCAGAGGCTGTTGAAGCCAGAGAATAAGGAGACAGAAGATTTGAACAAATTCCCAGAGTTAGTTTGAGGCCAAACAGAGCAATTCGGCCACAAGCTGGGTGAAGCCAGCTTGAATCAGTCATCATGGACAGGAGTTTGTGCCAGAATGGCTGAGTTGAACCAGACATCCAGAGTTCAGAAAGAGGTAGAAAGGTTGAGCTTATTCAGTAGTAAGTCTCAGAAGCTGAGAACATTCTTGGCCTAGATTAGATCGTACACAGGCTAGAAGTCCTTCCAGGACTAAGCCTAAGTTAGCAGAAGGAGGCAGTAAGCCTGAGAGATGACAGTTACATCAGGCAAGACAGATGATATAGAGATGACTGGCAGGCTATAGAAAGATAAGAACGCTTGTTAGATGATACATGACTGATAGATATACAGATGACAGACAGCTGGACAGATGACAGATGGTGGATGAATGACAGACATGAGAGATGGATGGCAGGCAGACACATAGATGATAGGTAGAAAGATGGCTTAAAGGTTCGAAAAGCCAGACCTCTCCTAGCCTTTGGCATCTCACAGCCTGGGTGGCACTGTGGACTTTTACAACCCTTGTTATTCATATGGTTCCATGTCTTATGGCTTTATCAATGTCATGTTGGACCACTTGTCTTTATTTAGATTACAGATCACCTTTACCACATGCCTGGGATTTGTCTACCTCTGTCACGGGCATTTCTGCAGGTTCATGTCCCAACACACTACCCAGTATCATAACTTAACAGCTTACACTGGCTCCTGGTCACAATGCCCAGGCTCATTTAGATGAGCCTCAGCAAACTGTCTCACATAGAGCCTTTGCATGAATATTAAACATCCTAGGGACTCAAATGTGCAGCCAGTGTTGAGAACTACTTGCTACTTAATGTTTTTACATCTGAGTTCTCCAAACTTTCTTGCACATTAAAAAAAAAAAAAAAATGTTCAAACGAGGTACTTAAGAACATCTGAATTCTCAAAGCTTCCCAGAGGCATTATCTTGAATTCCAAAAAGGATGGGCAAGGAACACAGATCGGAGCCATTGCCTCTTCTAACTACCCACATCTAAGGCATGGCGACGTTTTGTGTCGAAGTTTCATCTCCTAAATGCCGAAGTGCAAAGAATGGATCTGTGACCCTTTAGGCCAGAGCTGCAATGCTGTAAGAGCACACACTTGTGTAGACTGAAGCCACTAGGCTTACAGCAGCTTGTCAGAGTAGCTCCAGACAACCAACACGCTGGCACATGCTGGCACACACTTCCCTACAGGAGACTGGTGACAGAGCAGCCATTGCCACAAGTGCAGGAACACAGGAGAAAAGAGCTGTTTTACAGACAGTGGTGCAGTTCCCACTGAAGCTTAGCAATCTTGATGCTGCTTGCTCTGCTTCTAGCAGGGGTAACCAACGCTACAAAGTTCCCAGCCTTTGTCCTGACCTGACCAGTTCTAAGGCAGCATCTGAAACAGTCGAAAGTAATAATTTCTAGCCTATGAAAGAATTTGAAAATTTTCATCTGGATTTCTCCTCAGTTCTTCTTCCTTCTATAAATCTGTATAATCTTTGTGCTTTGGATTTAAAGGAGAATTTACTCTCTGAAAGCAAAACCCTGGAGATAATTTTTTAAATAGCAATAAAAACTGCAATTGATTAAACAGTCCACATGTGCTTTGTACAGTCCTGATGCACTAACTCACATAGCCCAGATATGAAGGCTCTTCTGATTAACTTCCATCTTCACTGTTTGCTCTGGGTCAGTTTAACTTTATAAAACTGGGTTAAGCTCGGCCTTTTATTAATTATGGCAGCAAATTGGCCAAATCTTTATAGTGTTATTTTTTTTTAGATGATCAGTTTAAAATATATGATGGGACAGCATATGTCATCTTTTCTGAAAAAAAAATCATATTTTTAAAATACATTTTATTTACATAATGAAGCAAGGCATGTTTGCATAGCAAAAGATGTCTTATAAAAGATGTCTGTGGAGGAGGTAGGTTCCCCAGGTGTAAGACTCCTTGGAGAGAAATTTAATTTGTAAATGTTTAATCACAAGTTAAGCTGTTAATTGACACTACAAAGATTTCTTTCAGGCAAAATGATTTTTGTGATTTGACTTAGATATTAAAAAGGAGATAAAAGAAAACCAATGCACACTAGCTGTTGCTGGTGTGTATTCTACGCCGTATCAACCTGCAAAGTTATTTTTAATTTTTTAATATTACTTATTTCACTTATGTGTCTCTCACACAAGCTCAAAGGCATTTCATGAATACATTTGGAGGCAGTCTACGTCACACGCATATACACAGATAATGATGCCAAACCCTGCCTGCTAGAAATAGCTTAATAGATAGTACTAGCCTAGCACACACAAAATTCCAGGTTTAGTCCCCCACACTGCATAAAACCTGATGTCAGAGCCCAGTCCTATAATTCTAGCACTCAAAGGGGAAGACAGGAGATTAGGAGTTAAAGGTCATCCTCCTCCACTACATAGTGAGTTTAAGACTAGCCTAGGCCACGTGAGACTTTGTCTCAAAAAACTAACCCCCCTATATTTAGAGGAGAAAACAGAGTTGTCAAAATGAGCTAGCAGGAGTTCACTGTTTGTTCACTGTTTGCCAGGGTTGCACCCTCAGTACTACAATAGATTTCCATCAGCATTCTCTCCCAGTTATTCTGAATTCATTTACATTGACTGTTTTACATACATGCCTACTCTCTTTGCCTGGTCTGTCTTCTTCATTTTCTCTTAACCAATCCCAGAGCATAGCACTTCATTCCACTTGAATGTTATGTCTTCTGTAAAGAGCATTATTTATCTGCCTTGGTGTCTCTACCACAAGCTGAGAGTCTCTGGAGTTCACAGGCTGAGGACTGAACATTTCTGACTTCCTAGAAACAGGAACTCCTAATACATACACTGCATATATTCAGCAATGTGAGACAGATGTCAGGCAAGTGCCACAACATACATGCAAATACATACATATATATACATCAATGTGTGCATATGTACATATATATATATATATATATATATATATATATATAAAAATGTTTATAGTTATGCTTTTATTTTTCATTTATATAAAGTCAGTTAAATATGTCTTTCACTAATTTAGCTTTTATTTTTATTTAAATCTATATTTTAAGTATAAATACTTAATCAATGCAGAAAATATATAAACTATACATAGGCATTGGATACTGTGTGCAGCTTTGATCTATGTGTCTACTACATGATGTTTAAATCACACTAAATGTGTCTATCTCTTGTTTATTGAAGACAGAACTGATTTAAATCAGCCCACTGATTTTCATGTGTTCCCCAGTGTGAGGGAAGTAGGCTCAGTCCCTTGAATCTTGTGTTCATCTGGAATGTTACTTAGGTTAAACATAGAACTATTTACTAAAGGCAAAATCTTTACATTTTCACTTTGGAGAGCACAGGAAGCTTGGGAGATGACACCTCAGGATAAAGTGTGATGACCACACCTCCATAGATGGCAGATGACAGCCCTGACCATCGCAACACCAAGCTGTGATACTGAACATATTTTTATCATGAATATATTTTTAATGAATAAATTCTCTACGATGTGTTTTTTAAAAGCAGTGCTTTTTGCTTGAAATTCAAGTTATGTGAAGTAAAAAGGAAAAGCCTTGTGTTGATCAGAGGATCACTGTGTATCAGGCTTCCCCTCCAGGTTAATAATAATAATAATAATAATAATAATAATAATAATAATAATAAGTACACTGCTCCAAATACAACCAACCTTTCATGGACTGAATGACAGCATTCTCGAAACAGACTGAGAGTTAGCTCTTTTTGGAAGAAAACATTTAATTGCATATGCGTGCATGCGTATGTGTTCCTAGGAGGGCGTTCATGTGAGTGCAGATACCCACGAAGACCCAACGTGGGCACTAGGAACTAAACTCTGGTCCTCCAGGAGAGCAGGAAGCAGATCTTAACCACTAAGCCATCTCTCCAGCCCCATGAACTCTTGGCAGTGGGTAAAGGGTGAGAGCATGTGTAGGTGTGATAGAGACAGGAAGAAAACAGGCCACTGTCCATAACCTCACACTCTAGGTTCATGCCGCATTTCTATAATGGCCACCAACAAAACCATATAGTGTCTTACAGAAAATATATGGCACTCTCAAGCCATTTGTCTCCTTCAGGCTAGCTCAGGAACTGCACATTATAAAATTCTGCTTCTCACATGATCTATCCTAAAACTAGATTTTATGCCTGACGTCTGGAGAGAATAAGAAAACACTTTTAAGTTGTTTAATATTAGAGTTTTGATCTCAACACCACACAAAAGGGACCATACCAACAGAACCATACAAAATGAACTGTATAAACTGAGCCCACCTTCCCCTCCAGTGAGCAATTTGCTTATGCTGTGGAAAGGCAGGGGGCCCATGTTGCTCCAACAGGATCCTACCCCTCTCTGTGAAGATGAGCAGAAAGACCCTACTCCTACTTCCTTAGCTGATTCAAATGTTAGACACATAACAAATAATATTTAATAGCAGACAAAACTACCTGCACTAGCTACACTAGAAAAATACACAAAATAAAAAATACACTAGAAAATTTACTCCTTTGGCTCATTTGGATTTTTGAGACAAAGTTTCTCTGTGTGGCCCTGGCTGTCCTAGAACTCACTCTGTAGGAAATTCTGACCTTGAACTCAGAGATGTGCCTGCCTCTGCCTATGAAGTGCTGAAATTAAAATGCACAACCACCACCACCTGGCCAATCCTTGACTCAAAATCATTTTTACAAAGTTTAGCTATTTTTTAAAAGAACTTTATTTCCTTTTATATGAAATCACCCAAATATGTCTTCCACTTATTTAACCCTATTTCCTGATATTTAGATCTCTCTTAATCATAAGTAAGTATTTTAACTGATATAGAACATAGCTATAAATATTTAGGGGGTGATATGTGCAGTTTTTAATCTATGTATATACAATGTAATGTTTAAATTACATAAAACATCTTTCCCCCAATCATTTATCATCTCTGAAGTTGAAACATTCAAAACCATTTCTTCTAGATTTTCCAAAACAAATTATATATCACTATGCCTCTTTGATGAAGCTCTAGTGATGCTTACTTTATATACAGTTAGTTTCATATCCATTCACTGGTTGAGAACTGCATACTTGCATACAATGTACTTCCATCATTTCCTCCACCACCCCCATTCCATCCCTGATGCTCCTCTGGCTCCCCGGCTCCCTCCTAGCTTTCTAGCTTCTTCTAACTTTTGTTTTGAATACCCCACCAAGGCTAAGCAGTGCTTCCCATATGCACAGGAGTGTGGGGCCATCCACCGGAGCATGGAAACTACCAGAGGCCACATCCTAGGACAAAACTGACTCCCCCTCTTTTAGCCTTGATCGACACCAAATGCCAACAGCTCTCAGCCAGAAGTAGGGTCTCATGAGCAGCTCCCCCATCCATGCCAGAATTCAGGTATTGTTTTGTTATTTGTTTTTGTTTTTAACACTGCAGTAGGTACAACAGATATCTGGCTGGTGCCTGAGGTTGTTGTTTGATTCCAGGTTTGTTCCTCCTGCTTGCACTGTACCTCCCAGTATCAGAAAATACTTTGATACTGACATTTGTATTTGTCTCTCCTACAGGCAGGGCTTACACCATTGTCAGATGACAGGAGAGGGCTTCGCCAGCAGAGGAGGGAGAAGTAGGGGTCTTACAGAACAAGTCAGCTGAGTACTGTAGGTGGGTAGACATTAGGAAACATGGCTGCTCAAATCTGGAGACGGTGGAAACAGAGCTTTGGGGCTTCCTATTTGGTGTGCAACTCTAATCCCTGTATTTTTATCGGGGCCCTAACTCCCTCATATCCTAACACTTACGATCTCTATAGCTCCACCCCCTCGGAGAATGTATCTGCAGTCCTTTGTAGGAAGCAGGATGGATAGCCACTGTGTATGTTGAACCCTGAAATCACAATCTCTGTTTATATAGATTTTCAATCTATCCCCCATGGCTTCTCTCTACATTTGGGGTTATAAACTGTCTTATTTTTTGGTTAAAAAAAAATACTTAGTACTATACTAGCCAGACATTTCTAGGAAAATACAACCAACGGAAAATGGTAGAGAGAGAACAGATTATAATCATAGGCAAATAATAGACACATGATACAAATAGATGCAAGAAAAACAAATAAAGGATAGATGCATGCATAGATACATAAGTGGCAGATAGACAGTTAAAAGAAACAAAAACAAGCAGAAGGGTAGTAATCCAGGTGGTGGCGTACCCCTTTAATCCCAGCACTTGAGAGGCAGAGGCAGGAGGAACTCTGAGTTAAAGGCCAGCCTGGTCTACAGCACAAGTTCCAGGACAGCCAGGGCTACACAGAGAAATCCTAACTAGAAAACCTTTTTTAAAAAAGAAAGAAAACAGAAAACTCTATGCAAATCAACTCTTACACTAAAACAACTAAAAATTGCTTACAAACTGGAGGCCCAGGAAAATAAGCAAGCAATGTAATTCAGTCCAAGTCTGAGGCATGAAAAGAGAAATATGAAGATGCTGACATGTGAGGATGGACCTAAATCAGTGGTTCCCAACCTTCCAAATGCTGCAACCCTTTAATACAGTGCCTCATATGGTGGTGACAGCACGCATAAATTATTTCTGCTGCTACTATATAACTGTAGTAGCAATTTTGCTGCTGTTATGAATCATAATGTAAATATCTGTGTCTTCTGATGGTCTTAGTTCAATGTTTCCACCACCACCATCAAAGGAGTCATGACCCACACATTGAGAACCACTGGCCTACATCTACAGGATTACAGGACTGTCTCAGTTAGGGTTCCCAAAGAGACACCATGACCAAAGCTACTCTTGTAAAAGACATTTAATTGGGGCTGGCTTACAGGTTCTGAGGTTCAGTCTATTATCATCATGGCAGGAAGCATGGCAGCATCCAGGCAGATATGGCACTGGAGGAACTGAGAGTTCTACATCTTTGTCCAAAAGTGTCTCTTCCAGGCAGCTAGGAGGAAGGTATCAAAGCCCAGCCCTAAAGTGACACACTTCCTCCAACAAGGGCACACTTCCTCAAACAAGGCCATGCCTCCTAACAGTGCCACTCCCTGAGCCAAGCATATTCAAACCACCACAAGGACCAAAAAGCAGAAGCAGAAAACAGATGCCTCGGATCCCTCTCGTGAGTATGCTTACGCAACCCACCAACTCAAATGCTAACTCTCTCCAGAAGAACCCTCCCAGATGTACCTAAAACTAAGATCCCTGAGTATTCCTTAGCCCAGCCAAGTTGGCACACACAATTATTATTTCAACACAAAGGAATGCATGTTGGGTTTCTCTCAGCTTTTGCACTACAATACAGCATTATGATCATAATTAGCCCATTTTCATTGGCTGGTTCAGAGGTTCAGTACATTATCCTTATGGTGATGTCCAGGCAGGCATGGCACTAGTGGAGCTGAGAGTTCTACCTCTTGTTCTGAAGGCAGCTAAGACGGGTTTCCAGGCAGCTAGGAAAAGGGTCTTAAAGCCCATGTCCATAATGACACACTTCCTCTAACAAGGCCACACCTACTCCAACCCGGCCACACCTCCTTATAGTGCCATCCCGGGTCCAAACATATTTAAACCACCACAAGAGGGAAGGAGCAAGCATAGCCATGTTTAAATAAATGTGGACACACATAAGTATGTACAACCTTTCTAAATTACCAAATTTCATCTAATAGTATTTTCTAAATTGTTGCAATAGCCAACATAATGAACAATGGGCAGAGTATAAGAAGACTGCTGTCTCAGTCACTTAAGTTGGGGTGGATGGTTTTGGACATTTTATGAGTTATATATATATGTTGTCATTTTAGAGGATGATTACAAATAATTACAGTCTTGGATACAGGGGAAACAAAGTTGGGAAGTTAGATTCTGGGATTTCTTTTCTCTTTCCTGTTTCCTATCTTTCTTCCTTAGGTGAGGGAAAAGGGGTTGACAGGAAAAGGTAAAATGTTATGGCAAAAATTTAATATTACTTGGAGGTTTCTACTCTGCCTTTGTACATTCAGTTCTCAGATAAAAGACACAAAACCTTTACATTTATAATAAACCTTAACAGCTGGGCAGATATCATCCCTCTAAACTATTAGTATCTATGTTTCCATCAGTAACCACAACATATGACTTGCCATGTTCTGCCTGGCCAGCCTTCATGGCCATGTTTTCATGATTCACCTACCCCATGGCCTCCTCTCCTCTCTCCACTTTCTCTCTCTTCTTCTCATGGTCCCTGACTCAGACCCAGACACCCAAGCCCAGGAACCAAAGCATCATCTACCTCTCTTTTGCCCAGCTATAGGCTATAGACATCTTAATTCAACCAGTAGTTTTAAACTAAGGAGCAAGATTACATGGCATCACTTGGTGTATGTGAGGATCTCCTTGTCCCTGGGAGCAACCAGACCTTGGGGACCAATATTAAACATTACAATACATAGCAAAGAACCAAACTTCAACAAGTGAGTGTCCTTGTGGCAGTGATTCCAGGCATCCACCTCATTCCTTTCACTGGCTGTAGAGACCAGAAGTCTGCAACCATCAGTTTGGAAGAGGGTCTACACCAGAGCCCCCACACTAGAACCTTATCTCCATATCTAGTCACTAGATCTATGAAAAACTCTCTTCTCCTCCTTCTCCTTCTCCTCCTCCTTCTCCTCCTCCTCCTCCTCCTCTTCTTTCTTTTCACTATTCTAATAAGCCCTCCAATGGGTGTCCTGGTTTAATAGTCTCATAAATTCATGTGAAGAAGAGTGATTAGGTTAGTCTCTGAACTCCTCCTTTGAGCTCTCAGTGAGAGCTCACTCATTTTTCTTTGAAGATGGAACCCAAATTGGAAACCTTTATTATCTTTTGCCATTGATAAACATCTTAGAGTATATGATCATGTGACTATCTTGTAACTAGAAGGCTCAAGAGTTGTTATGCAGTACTTCTCAGAAGTTGTCTTATTCTTTCTATATGTGGGTGCATGCGTGTGTGTGTGTGTGTGTGTGTGTGTGTGTGTGTGTGTGTGTGCATGTGTTGAGAATGCCAATGTGCATGCATGCCTTGAGGCCGGAGGACGATGTCAGATACCCTTCCTCTATTATTCTCTGCCTTAATCCTTCAAGTGAGGGTCTCTCACTGAATCTGGAGCTCAGCTGGCCCCCATCAAGATTCAGCAGTCCTCCTGTCTCTAACCCTCACAATGCTGGGATTATAGCCACATCTTGTCATGCCAAGGTTCTTAGGTGGATTCTGGGAATTTGAACTGAAGACCTCTTGCTTACATGACAAGCTACTAAACCATCTCCCAGGCCTCTGAGCCATTGTCTCAAGAGAACTAGTCCATTCTCCTTCATTTTCCTTTCTGTGCTAGAAAATAATGGGAAAATGAATTTGTGTTTGATGAGAGCCTCATCCTTAGAGCAGTGTAACTGTGAGCACAAATGAGGCCAAGTCCTCACAGGAGTGATGCAACATTGATGTGTTGCCACCTGTCTCAGTTAGTTACTATTGCTGTGATGAAACATCATGACCAAAGCAGCTGATGGAGGAAAGGGTTTATCTGGACCCTCCACATCACAGTCCCTCATCAAAGAAAGTCAGGGTAGGAACTCAAGCAGGACACTGGAAGCAGGATCTGGTGGAAAGGACGTGGAGGGCTCTGCTTACTGGCTTCTTCCCTGTGGCTCACTCAGCCTAATTTCTGATAGAACCCAGGATCATCGCCCAGGGATGACACCACTCACAATGGACTGGGCCCTTCTCCATCAATAATTAAGAAAGTGCTCTACGGGCTTGCCTACTGACCAATCTTATAGAGGCCTTTTCTTAATCAAGGTTTCCTTTTCTCAGACGATTTTAGCTGTGTCAAGTTGACTTGAAACTATGCAACCTATGCGTGAACTTTGATCATGGAAAGACAGACACCATATCTTGTTCAAACAACTGACTCTTCGGGTTTTCCAACACAGGCTTTTTATATTGTGCTGTGTTCTACTCAGACATTAATCCATTATTTATCTTTGATTTGATATCAGGCTAGAGCAGTATAGAGATACATAGGACATAACCATCACCTTAAGAAACTCCAGGGCTAGTGGGAAGAACAGAGTTATGAACAAGCAACTGAGAGCCAGGGCTGCAGCCATAAAGCCTCTGCAGGTGCTGTGGAGAATTAAAGAGGAAGCAAGGAGTTCTGCCAGGAAGTGAGGGGAGGGCTGACAGGAAGTGAGGGGAGGGCTGGGAAGCTGGCTCCTGAAAGGCTTGTAGGAATTTTTCAGCCTAAGCGTGGGCATTGGTTGGGTGGAAAATGAATTTTACTCAGAGAATACTTTCGTTAGATTTTGTGACAACCCAGAGAGGCTCACTGGAGGAACTTTGGAATTTTTAGAAATGAATAACTCAAGTGACAACAGCCTATGTCTTGGAGAGTTCAGGCCATTTTATTTCTGCTTTGACTTTAGAAGTTAGCATTTGCTCCACATCCACTATGGGATGGAATTTCCTATTTAATATGTATCATGTCATTGAATGTCTCTCTTGGCACATGTGCCTTATGCCTGCTTCAGATATGGGGAAACAGAAGCCTGGGTACAAAATGAACTTGTTTAATAGGAAATATTAATTTATTGAGTACTTTTTCACGTGTGCTTCACGCATGTGTGGGTACATACATTAGTGGAGGCCAGCGGACAACCTCAGGTGTCATCCTCAGAAATACTGTCCACCTTCTTTTGAGACAGGGTCTCTGTAGGCTGTCTGGTTGGGGAGCATCAGGGGTCCTCCTGTCTCTGCCTTCCCATGCCGGGATCACATCTGTACATGCCGTTATGCCCAGATTTTCCATGTGGACTTTGGGCATAAAATCCAGGCCCCCCTGCTCACAAGACAAACACTTTTCTGACTGAGTCATCACCCAGCCCAAACAATGCATCTTTAGAATAACACTGAGATTCAACCGAAAGTCTTTGCTTCTGGAGGCCCAGCACTTACGAAATTTTAAGCCATGCTTCTCCCCATCTTCCTGTGTCTCATCTAGCAGCTGGTACCATGAGAATATCATGTTTTGAGTTGTAGGCACATTCGCTATGGTTAGTCTTGTTGAAGTCTTGAGGTTATCATTCCAAGGAATCCAACACTTTCAAAGTAGACTCTTGAGTTGGGGATTGGTCTTTTGCTACATATTGTAATGCTAAATACCAGTCCCCAAGGCCTGGCTGCCCCCAGGGACAAGGAGATCCTCACATACACCAAGTGATACCACGTAACCTTGCTCCTTAGTTTTAAACTTGTGGTTGAATTAAGATGCCTATAGCCTATAGCTGGGCAAAAGAGAGGTAGATGATGCTTTGGTTCTCAGGCTCAGGGGTCTGGGTCTGAAGCTGGGTCCATGAGAAGAAGAGAGAGAAGGTGAGGAGAGTTAAGGAGGCCATGGGGTAGGTGAATCATGAAAACATGGCCATGAGGGCTGGCCAATTGGAGTAAGAGCATCCCTGGCAGAACATGGCAAGTCATATGTTAGGGGACATAGATACATAGCTTAGAAGGTTGATGTCTGCCCAGCTCTAGTGCTATTAGGGCATATTATAAATGTTAAGATTTTGTGTCTTTTATCTGGGAACTGAATGAACAAAGACAGAATAGAAGCCCCCAATTAATATTAAATATTTACCTCAACACCCACTAATCCTTACATCTATAAAGGCTCTCTCTGCCTTTCTGAACTAACCATGTGGCAAATACCTTACCTCCTGATATCACATGGAGGAGATCAGAGGTATTCAGACCCCGTGGGTCACAAGCAATCATAAGATGCCCTGAAAGGGGAGAAGACACATCACAGGCATCTCATTCTCTCTCTCGAGGCTTGGCAACTGCTTCTCAGGCAGCATACCCCTTGACACGTTGTATGAATGATAGCTTGAGATGTTATTGAAGATGACTCAATCCCCCACACTGCTGGAGAATTCACATCTTTCCTCTCACACACAGGAATTTCTGTGACTGGTTTTTGCCACTGAGTGGCCATGCTGTTAGCCCTAGCTCTCCACAGTGGGCAGCTGGGAACAGGCAGGTATCTGAATGATGGCAGTTGCTCTATCAGATGAGCACAGGAGGATGGTGGAACCCTCTTCTTTCCTCCTCCCCTCTGGCTGTATTCTAAAGCCACTACGATGCTCCCAAGCCAGGACCAGGTACTCTCTCACAGCTTCAGACAACAACCATTCTTCCTCATATTTCAAGCCAGTATATGCTAATTCATTTACTAACATTTCTTCCAACTGACAAGATAAGTATTGATAAGCTCAGGTGTCATTCTTAAACTTAGCAAAGGAAGCTTCCTGTTCTGTAAGTGGAAACAATGCAGGGTCAAAGACCAGTGGCCTGGGTGTCAAAAATGAACCTTTGTTGCTAGAAGCCACTGAATATGGTATCAGTTTTATGAACTTAACATTTTAAGAAAATTCAAATTTCTTTTTTTTAATTAGGTATTTACTTCATTGACATTTTAAATGCTATCCCCAAAGTCCCCTATACCCTCACACACACCCCTGCTCACCTACCCATTTGCTTGAAAAATTGTTTTCCAGCCTTTGACTCTGAGGTAGTGTCTCTCTTTTTACCTGAGATGAGTTTCCTGTAAGCAGCAAAATGTTGGGTCCTGTTTGTGGAGCCAATCTGTTAGTCTACACCTCTTTATTGGGGAATTGAGTCCATTGATATTAAGAGATATTAAGGAAAAGTAATTGTTGCTTCCTGTCATTTTTTGTTATTAGAGTTGGCATCCTGCTCTTGTGGCTGTCTTCTTTTAGGTTTCTTGATTACCTTCTTGCTTTTTCTAGGGCATGGTTTCTGTCCTTGTACTGGTGTTTTTCCATTATTATCCTTTGAAGGGCTGGATTCGTTGAAACATATTGTGTGAATTTGGTTTTGTCATGGAATACTTTGGTTGCTCCATCTACGGTAATTGAGAGTTTAGCTGGGTATAGTAGCCTGGGGTGGCATTAGTGTTCTCTTAGGGTCTGTATAACATCTGTCCAGGATCTTCTGGCTTTCATAGTCTCTGGTGAGAAGTCTGGAGTAATTCTAATAGGCNTGCCTTTGTATGCTACTTGACCTTTTTCCCTTACTGCTTTTAATATTCTGTCTTTACTTAGTGCATTTGTTGTTCTGATTATTATGTGTCAGGAGGAATTTCTTTTCTGGTCCAGTCAATTTGGAGTTCTGTAGGCTTCTTGAATGTTCATGAGTATCTCTTTCTTTAGGTACAGGAAGTTTTCTTCTATAATTTTGTTGAAGATATTTGCTGGCCCTTTAGGTTGATAATCTTCATTCTCATGTAATCTTCATTCTCATCTACTCCTATTATCTGTAGGTTTGGTCTTCTCATTGTGTCCTGGATTTCCTGGATGTTTTGAGTTAGGATCTTTTTGCATTTTGCATTTTCTTTGATTGTTNTGTCCATGTTCCCTATGGAGTCTTCTGCACCTGAGGTTCTCTCTTCCATCTCTTGTATTCTGTTGCTGATGCTTGCATCTATTGTTCCTGATTTCTTTCCTAGGGTTTCTATCTCCAGAGTTGTCTCCCTTTGGGTTTTCTTTATTGTTTCTACTTCCATTTTTAGATCCTGGATGGTTTTGTTCAATTCCATCTCCTTTTGGTAGCATTTGGTAGCGTTTTCCTGTAATTCTTTAAGGGATTTTTGTGTTTGCACTTTAAATTCTTCTGTTTACCTGTAATTTCCAGTATTTCCTTCTTAAAGTCCTCCATCATCATCATGAGAAGTGACTTTAGATCCATGTCTTGCTTTTCTGGTGTGATGGTGTCTTCACGACTTGCTACGGTGGGAGAGTTTGGTTCTAATGATGCCAAGTAACCTTGGTTTCTGTTGCTTCTGTTCTTATGCTTGCCTCCTGCCATCTGATTATCTCTAGTGCTTGCTGCCCTCAGTATATCTTATTGGAGCCTGTCCTTCCTATAATCCCAGTTGATTCAGGACTTCTCAGANTCCAGATTTCTCTGTGATTCTTTGATTATGGGTTCCTGTGAACCTGAGATTCTGGGTGTGTCTGAGTTCTTGGCAGTCAAGCTCCTCTGAGACACTCAAATACTAGTGTGACCCACCTCCTGNTATCCTNGGATCCTGTTGTCNNAAGATCCTGGGNNTGTTACAGTGNNNGGAAGTGGTGTCTCCTTTGAGGACCGTGGAGTTGTCTGGTCTGTTTGTAACCAAAGTAAACCTGAAGTGATTAAAAGGAACCTGCGCCTCTGGTCAGGAAAGGCTCTGGTGTCCTTGTTCCTGTTATCACAGGCCCTTCACTATTGGATTGGAGCAGCTGTTGTGTTCCACTCACCAGTGATCCTAAGATCGCTTGGGCAGTCCTCTAGGGACCATGGGGGTATCTGCCCACTCCGCGCCCTAGGTGACCCGGTGCTGGTGCAGACCAGAAGGGGCTTGTGCCCCTGGTCAGGCTGGCTCTCTGCTGCCCTAGTGCTGTCTCAGGTCCTGTGTGCAATTGGATTGGAGCAGATGTTGTGTTCCACTCACCAGTGATCCTAAGATCTCATTGGCAGTCCTCTAGGGACTGTGGGGGGTGTCAGCCCACTCCGCGCCCTAGGTGACCTGGTGCTGGCACAGAACGGAAGGGCAATAATTCAAATTTCTTATACCGAGAGAGATCAATTTCTGGTTCATGTAATTTTTCTTAAATTTTGGTTATTTTTTCTTACTTGTTCTTACTGGTTTTATTTAAATTTGTGTGTACCAATGAGCAAGCACACACACACACACACACACACACAAATAATTTTTAAAAATCACAATACTGTTCCCTCATCTCCCAGTGACATTTGAAGAATATTAAAGCCACGCAACCCTGACTTACATAACTCTGATAAGCCATGACATTTCTCAAATGAGTCTATAAAAGCTACATAGATGATAGAACCTGCCAATGCTCGAGGGACAGAGCAAAGATTTTTCTGCAGAAGAAATGTGTGAATTCTCCCTTCACAACTGACATTTCTATACCTACAATCTTACATCTTAAGGGATAAAATGAATATATATGAAATACTGCTTATTAAATATTAGAAACTTTCCTCTGCTTAAGTAAGAACTCAGACAAACCCCCAGCCCTTCCTGGTAACTCTTCCACTCATAGAGTTTATAATTATTTTAGAATGGTTTTGTTGGAACTAAAATGGCCACATATAGCCTAAAGCCATCACTCATACTTAATTATAGCAAATCAAGCTTATCTTTAGTTCACATCGTTTGTTACCAGTTCCAAAGGACTGTCATGTGATCCAACTTAATTCTCTCAAGTTTTCAGAACAAACTCATTAGACACATTTTACAAATAAGGATAATGAGGCCAAAAGAAGATGTCATTTTTCCAGGGATCATATTTATTATAATTCTGTGTCACAGAATGTAAATTCCAAAAACATGACTCCTGTTGTCCTACATAGATTGATACACTTAATACCCTGCCAAGAGGAGGGTGTGATAGCTCAGTCAATAAAGTACCTTAGGACCTGAATTCAGATCCCATCACCTACTTAAAAAGTGGTGTGCACCTGTGATCACAGAATTTAGGGAGGTGCACACAGAAGGACCCAAGGGCTGCCCCACCAACCTAGACAGTCAGCAAACTCTAGATTCAGAGAGAGAGAGAGAGACCCTGTCTTGAAACTAAGGTGAAGAATTATAGAAACACCTAGTGTCCAGCCCCTGGCCTCCACAAACACATACACACATGCTCACACACAAAACACCTTGCCCAACCTCTACCCTTCCCATGCCTCTTTCTTCCTGGTCATCAGCCTAGATTTGCTTTCTTGGTCTGGCTCACCCCAGCTGTTAAGCCTTCACAGGGGGAGGGGGAGCCCGTCTTCTGCTTTGGCAGCTGCCATTCCCTAGGCTCCTGAGCCCTTGGTACTCACCCTTTCCACTCACCACCAGACTATGCCTTTCCCTCCCTACTCCTAGTTTTGGAAATGTAAGACTTCCTCAGCATCCAGAATCCTCTACTTTTATATTACAGATATTCCTTTTATAAACACTGCTCTGTATTAGCTCTTCTTCTCATTGCTCTGGCCAAAGACCTGATGAGAAGCACTTGAGGGAGATGAATTTGTCTTGGTTTATAGTTTAAGGAGACACCGCCTACCATGGTTGGAAAAGTATGTCAACAGGCAGCTCCAGCAGTCAACTGAGACTCCTCACATCATCACAACTTAGAGAAGCATAAAGAAGAGACAAGACCAGAAGTGGGACTGGTATATAATCCATACATTGGAATGCTATAGCCCTGTATCTTCCAGCTAGGCTCCATGTTCATAAAGTTCAACAATCTCCCAAAACACTGTTACCAGCTAGGGAAAAATTGTTCATATGGGTACCCATTGAAGATATTTCACACTCAAACTGTAAGTTGTGGGCATTTAAGTAAAACTATTCCTCTATCTTGTTCATTTTTTCCTTCAGTGTATTTTCACATGAAAATAACCTCCTTCTTAAGTCCCAACAGGAGCTAAGAAAAATGCTTTCCATGGGTTGGGATTTGCTTCTCTGTCTAAGAGTTGTCAGCACAGGACACTGCCACCCATAGACACATTTCACCATGTGTCCTTTTTAGACAAGGTCTGCACCTTATACAGAGATGACGACAGAGGTAACTGAAACGGATTCCCAAACACTACAGTTCTAAAGCAACTTGTATGCAGGGTGTGACTAAATGGTTCTTGCCAGTTAGCCTCACTCTTCTAGACAAGATGCATGCTATACTGCAGAGGTTGAATGGATTACCACTACTTATGAACACTTGGGAAAAGAACCAATCAGTGAAGCCTGGGTCTTGTTATGTTGGGTTAGGGTTTTGTTGCGGTTCCGTCGCTTTATAAATCAAGCCATGGTGACCACACTTCCTGGCTCTTACTCTAGCAGTGAAGGAGAAAACTGGACTGCAAATGGCCGTTCCCTTTCATGCTGTAGACAAGGCAGCTGAGGAGGAAGGGGCCAGGAAAACGGATGGTAAAACAGTCATAATATTTTATAAGTCTAATGAAAACATTCCAATTGCAATCATTGGGCAAGTGTGAACATAGAGTTTCCCAACTTAAGAACTGCAAATGCTAATGTGTTTTAGATGTCAGATAACTTTCTGCTTTATAGTGGTAGTGTGTGATTCTCAGAGGGAAATGATCACATGTCACCCTCCTACTCTTCCATTGTGTGTCTCTGAAGCTTGAACTTTATAAACAGCAATGCCTGTCACAATGTCAAGGGTTTGGACACACCCGGCCCCAGAACCCTTTGACTTTGTTGGTTGGTTTGTTTGTTTGTTTGTTTGTTTTTTCCCAACCCACGCTCATTTGTAGCAAATTATCTCCAGGCCTTCATCTTAAGACAGAGAGGGTTCAAAGAATTCTGTTGGGCAAATTTACTTGGAGGATTTTCAACAGAGCAGAGTTCATTTCCAAAACTGAAACAGGCAAAAGCAGAAGCAGATGGTACAAAGATGCAAGAGGCACCTTCAGCGCCTTAAGGCGGGCATGAGGAACTGCTTGTTGTGGCAAGGAATGCATATCATACCGATGAAGGTGAAACAAGTTGAAAAGAAAAATGAAAGTGCTTCTCTACGGGCCGCTGGCTTTTCTCATCACAGCCCGGCATGCCTCTCCAAGCTGATTTGCCCATCCTGAGCAATGTTTGCTGAGAGAGATCCAGCAGCCCTACCCAACAGCCAAGGCCTGGACTGCTTTTGTGAAGGTCCACCTGCCTCATTCCCCTCTCACCTCTCACCTCTCACCTCTCACCTCTCACCTCTCACCACTGAACAGCATCTGGTTTTCTTGCCAACTTTGATTGCCTCCTTCACTTCACAAAGAGATGAACATTTTGTCTGACTTGACCATCTAACTGCACGCAGAGCTCTGCTCTCCTCAGCTGGGTCCCAAAGGCTTCACTGTTTGTCTAGTCCAGCAAATGTGAAGCCATGATAAGATACTACCTTGCTCATACACTCAGGGGTCCTACTAACCCAGCTGCTGCTCACCGGACCACATTCCTTCCTTCTAATGTTGCCACCATCCTCCCAACCACCAAAGCCTGGAGCCTTATAGTTACTAACTTCGGGGCTTTCCCTTCTCTGGCCCCAAATTTAATTCCACTTCCACTGATAATCGTCTGTGTCCCCAAGGCTCATTCTCCCTCAGCTTCCCTTACTCCACCTCTTCTTCCTCAGTCCAGCCCTCACACAGCTGCTTTGTTTATAACGCTCCTCCCTCATATCTGCCCCAAACCTAAGAGTTCTACAAACTTAAGCCCAAGTCCTTTAGCATAGCACTAGAGAACTTTGGCCTAAATTTCTAAAATTATACTGTTTATAGCAGACTATAAACTAGTTTGAGATTAATTAGCTCGGTTGATTAATTTGAAATATCTTGCCATAGTTAGGGTGAGGTATTGTCCAGATATATGATTTGACCAACTATTTAGTCAAATTTTATGCTATATATTTCCATGAAGAGATGACTTAGGTAGGTTAACACTTAAAGCAATAGATTTTGAGTAGATTACATTACCCTTTGTATAGTAGGTTGCCTTTGTCCGCCATTTGGAGGTATAAGCATATCTCAACAATCAAAAAGGACCTCTGCCGGCACACAGCTTTCAGAATTGAATCATTACACCAGTTTCAGCTCTTCAGGCAGCTGCCCTACTCTGAAGATGCTGGACTTGTCAGCTGCTACACTTGTATGAGTCAATCCCTTCAATGATCAAAACCAATCTAGCAACTAATACACACACCATATGAACACCCCCTCCACAACTTGATTTGTTTCTCTGATGAATCACAGTTAATACATTAAGTACTAAACATCAAAGCTCCATGGGCAAATGACCTCAGGAAAGTCTAGCTTGAACAATAAACCTTTCTTGGGTTACTCTTCTAAATTCTGCATATGCTCTGGTGGGACTCCAAAATACCAGCACAAGCTGGTCTATGGAATTCACGTAAGTGGTAAGAGGAGCCCATAGCTTCAGTTGGAGCCTACTAGGAAAGCAGAATTGTAGAATATCCTAAGACACTGTTTTATCTAAGTAGCCATGCTGTCAGTGACAGGGCTACCTCTAGACCACAGCTCAGATGCAAGCTGTTTAAACAGTAAGCTAACCTATTCTATGTAATGAATTAATTGAACGCCTGGTGTTGCTCTTTGCTATCTAAGAAAAAAACTTGAAACTCTTGCAGAAAAGAGGAACCTGATGAACAGTGGGATGGGCCAGGCCAACAGGAGCACAAAACTAATATGACTGATGAGGTCTGAACACCTCTGACCTGAGCATCCAGTGAAGACAGAGGTGGACTTGTGTTCCAAGGTTCCAACCATAACATGGACTTTCCAGCTCCCTTTAATGTTTCTAAATAAACCAAGCTCAAAGCTTGGTTGGTTGCCCAATTAAAATAAACAGAGCCAAGGCGAGAGCTAGGATTTGAATGGGGTATTCTAGTTCCTATGTCATTAGAAAAGCTGTGGACAAAGGAGGTGGGGCATGCAGAAAGAGGTGAGAAGAGGGCGGGTGAAAATGAAGATGTGATCATAACAGGGAATGATACGGCAGAGTCCCAGAGGAGGGACATCCTAATGGGAGATGACAGGAGACCAGAGGAGGGATGTCATAATGGGAGATGACAGAGAGGAGTTCCCAGGGGAGGGAACTATCCAAAGTGATGAAAGCCATTTTAAAGAAGGCAGGAGACAGAGGTGAGAGAGATGCCATCTAGAAGAGATAGAGACAGTTCCAGGGGACAATAGTGAAAGCTGGACATCACACAAACTGCTACATTAGGAAAGTGGGTGCTGAGAGCAGACTACACTTTAGAGTCAGAGAGACTCTGCTAATTCTCCATCACTGGCTATTTGCACAACTTAGACAAATTATTCTGCTCAGCCATGGTGAAGTGAAACATGTGGTTGGATAAGAAATGAATAGAGGGGAAGCTCAAGGTGAAGCTAAGCCCTCGTGACTCAACAGTCCATGCAGTGCTCACAGGTGCTGATCCTGTCCATGCAGTGTTCACAGTTGCTGATCCAGTCCATGCAGTGCTCACATTTGCTATCCAGTCCATGCAGTGCTCCCAGGTGCTGATTCAGTCCATGCAGTATTCACAGTTGCTGAACCAGTCCATGCAGTACTCACAGGTCCTAATCCAGTCTATGCAGTGCTCACAGGTGCTGATCCAGTCCATGCAGTGCTCACAGGTGCTGATCCAGTCCATGCAGTGCTCACAATTGCTGATCCAGTCCATGCAGTGCTCACAGGTGCTAATCCAGTCTATGCAGTGCTCACAGGTGCTGATCCAGTCCACGCAGTGTTCACAGGTGCTGATCCAGTCCATGCAGTGCTCACAATTGTTGATCCAGTCAATGGTCATCATACATAGACCTTACTGACCTGCATCAACCGCATCAGGAGGTAAAGAGGAACAAGGATGCCAGAGAGGTTAAGCATCCTCCCCAAGGTAATAACTGATGCATAGATCAGGACAGGTACAAATTACTAGACAATCTAGAAGCTGAGTGTATTGATTCTTGCTGGGAACTTATCAGATGTAAACAGCTAATTGTGCCCTTGCTAGTTAAAGGACAAAATTACTGTTATTAAAGCAAAATTATTATAATTAATCCTCAAGCAAATGTCTGAAAGTCCAAACACATGTAGGCATCTTGTACTTTTAGCATCCTGTGAACAGAAATCTTTTTGTAATATTAATTCTGTTGTTCAGATTTCGGCAGTTATGTGATTTGTTAGAAATTTAAAAATAAAAACAGATGCTCCTCTACTATGTGATATGTAAGATGGTGGGGTTTATGGTTTAGGCTCAAAGCCTTTTCAGAATATAATATCTAAGCACCTCTAGGAAAGCCTATGCATACCAAAATCAAATTGTTTTTAGAACAAATTCAGATTACAATACTTGCAATGATTACAATCCTATTAGGGTCACTTTGAAGGCTAGAAGTGCTTTAATAAACATACATGCTTTGCTCAATCCTACAATGAGTGGTCCTGTGACATCATGAAAAAGTATGGCTTTGGACCTGTGAAAGCTGGGTTTGATGGTTTCTTTACTAAAGGTGGCCTACTAATACACTATCTTAGTTGCCTTCTATTTCTGTGATAAAACACAGACCAAAAGCAACCTGGGAAAGATAGGGTTTATTTCAGTTTACATTTCAAAGTAATAGTCCATCACTAAGAAAAATCAGGGCAGGAACGGAAACAGAAGACCTAGAGGAATACTGCTTACTGGCTTGCTCCCATGACTTGTTCAGACTGTTTCTAATAGCTCTCAGGACTACTTGCCCAAGGGGTGGTCCCACCCAGAGTGCACTGGGCCCTCCTACATCAATCGTTAATCAAGAAAATGTCCCCATGGGCTTGGTTACATGCCAGAGTGATGGGGGATTTTCTCAGGTGAGGGTCCCTCTTCCTAGATGGCCTGCATTTGTTCAAGGGTGATAAAACTAGTACATAAATCAAGAAAATTTTACAAGTATGTCATCTACAAGAGTGAAAATTAAAATCCACCATGACAGCGGGTTTTTACATGCGTCAGAACTGCCAGCTCAGGGCCTGGCTTTTCACAAGGAAAGTGACAGAGCAGCTGACCGGGAGCTGAGCTTCCCTTGATGCTCAGAGTTGATTCTATTTTCTCGGTGTCTAAAATTTTAAAACATAAATTGATTCAATAAAAATGTGCCCAACAAAACATTCCGTGACAATAAAGCCTCCATCTACACTGTGATGGAAATAATATTGTGATCTTAAAATTTTATTACTCGTGGGAAAGAAGGTGGCATTTCACATTAAGTTTCCTTTACCGTGCCCTAACACCCTTGAGCAACTTCTCCTGCAAATCGAGATGAAAGCTCTGCAGAAGGTCATGGTCTTGATTGTTGATCTTGTGTCAAAGGGCACTGAAAATGGGCTCAGTATCTCCCCACAGGCTACTGAACCGGCACTATTGGATAAAACTTCAAAAATACTGAGATTAAATGCCACACATCATTATTCTGGGCTGGCTCTTGGAGAGGTGATATTTGGTCAATATGAATAACATTCATAGTTTAGTTAGGCGTGATCTACAAACTTTAATTTGTTTACTTCTGACAAGCAGTATGCAGTTATGCAAGATGAGAATGTTAAGGGAAACTGGGTGAGAGAGATGTAAGAACTCTATTATTTCAGAATTTAAAGTTCCTTTTTTAAAATTCTACAGGGTAACTAAATGTCTTGCAGGCAAAGGAAAGCACATGGAATAGAGACAGACCCCTCAATACTCCCTAGTATAAAGCTGGACACAGAAGAAGGAGGTTAGTTTAGGTAACACCAGGATGTACTCATTTCAAGATCAGCATCACACCAGAAAGACATCGACAGGCATAGTGAAGGATTCCAACTGTTAACAGGCAACTTCTCAGTTCCCTGGGTTTTTGTCTCTACCAGCATCTAGCACAGTGCTAGGCACATCTGTGAAACTGCCCGAGTCCCACCTACAAAACTTGGGAGAAGTTGACTAGAAATCCTCACTGAAGAACAGGTTCCTGGGTAACTGAAGAGTGGCGCTGAGGAGAAGAGGCCAGGGAAACAGAACAATATGGAGAAGGGACTATGGTCTGTCTGCAAAGCAATACAAGGAATACGGCACTAAATCTGTATGGCTTGAAGCCATCGGTTTTAGTTACTGTCCTATTGCTGTGAAGAGACACCATGACCAAGGCAACTTATAGAAGCATTTAAGGCTTGCTTACAGTTTCATAGGGTTAGTCCATGACCAGCATGGCAGGTGGGGGCAGACAGACAGACAGACAGACTTAGCGCTGGAATAATAGCTCAGGGTTTGCATCCTGATTCACAGGCAGCAGGCAGGCAGAGAGAGAGAAAGACTGGACCTAGCATGGGCTTCTGAAACCTCGAAGCCCATCACTGGTAACACACTTCCTCCAACCAGGCCACGTCTCCTAATCCTTCTTGTTTGTTTGTTTGTTTGTTGTTTTTGTTTTTGTTTTGTTTTGTTTTTCAAGACAGGGTTTCTCTGTATAGCCCTGGCTATCCTGGAACTCACTTTGTAGACCAGGCTGGCCTCAAACTCAGAAATCCGCCTGCCTCTGCCTCCCAAGTGCTGGGATTAAAGGCGTGCGCCACCACGTCCGGCTCCTAATCTTTCTTAAACAGCCCACCAGCTAGGAGCCAGACATTCAGATATATGAGTCTTGTAGGGACCATTCTCATTTAAACCACCATACCATCTGATGTGGTGTTATCTCTAAGGAGAAAATACATGCCACTGAATCCAAAGGGATGCTCTCATGGAGCGGGAAAGAGCTAGGCAAGGCTCAGCATCCTTCAGGGATGAGTGGAGGTTAGAAGCCTTGCTGGCTAAGCTGCAAAACCTTGGAGCAGACATTATCAAAGCAAAGTGCTTTGGGGAGAGGACTTGGATGCTTTTCGATACATCCTGGAGACCTCCATCCTAATAAAAAAAAAAAAAAAAACCTCTAAGTCATTGTATAAATTCAAAGACATTGTGCCTCCCTCAGCTTCAGTAACATATAGTGAGGAAAAGAGCATGAAGGTACTTTATCTCCAAAGTCCTCCCAATAGACTCCATGTTCCTAGTTGGTGCATGTTTATAATACCATGAAAATGTGTTCATAGCCATTACTTAGTCTTGATGCTCATATGCCCTCACAAGGACAGCATTTTTTTTGTTGTTTTATTTTTTGTTTTTTGTTTTTCCAGACAGGGTTTCTGTGTGCAATCCTGGCTGTCCTGGAACTTGCTCTGTAGACCAGACTGGCCTCAAACTCAGAAATTCGCCTGCCTCTGCCTCCCAAGTGCTGGAATTAAAGGCGTGCACCACCACTGCCCAGTTTGCATTTTATGATCACTATCTTACAAATGAGAGTGGGAAAGTAGTTAAGGAATTTCCTCAGCTTCATAGCCAGGAAACAAACATGAGCAGGCTAGATGGGAATTACTCAGATTCAAGGTAAAATCAAAAGGTGGAGTTAGCTGGACTTGCTGACAAAAAAACATCAGAGACAAATTCAATTCCTCTTATTTAGTTTTATCTTGTTTATTATTCACTTTACACCCAGATCACTGTCCTCCTCCTGGTGACCCTCCCCAAATCCTTACCCCATTCTCTTTCCATTCTCCTCTGAGCAGATGGGATCCCTGGGTACCCATGCCCCACACCCCCAACCCTAGCACTTCAAGTTTCTGGGAGGCTAGGTATTTCCTCTCCCACTGGGGCCAGACAAGGCAGCCCAGCTAGTAGACTTATTCCACAGACAGGCAACAGCTTTAGGGATACCCCCCCATCCCAATTGTTCAGGACCCACATGAAGGTCAAGCTGCACATCTGCTACATATGATCAAGGAAGCCTATGTCCAGCCCATGTATGTTTATTGGTTAGTGGTTCATACTCTGAGAACCCCAAGAGAGCAGGTTAGTTGACTCTGTTGGTCTTCCTGTGGAGTTCCTATCACCTTCGGGGCCTGCAATCCTTCCTCCCATTCTTCCACAAGAGTCCCCAAGCTCCATCCACAGCTTGGCTGTGGGTGTCTGTATCTGGAGCCTCCAGTCTGCAAGCATAGCAGGGTATCATTAACAGTGTTAGGAATTGGTGCTTGCCCATGGAACGGGTCTCAAGTTGGGCCAGTTATTGGTTTGGCATTCCCTCAGTCTCTTGCTCCCTCCCATGTGCCTGCATTACCTGTAGACAGGATAAATGTTGAGTTGAATGTTTTTGTGGGTGAATTGGTGTCTCTATTGCTCCACTGGAGTTCCTGTTTGACTACAAGAGGTGGCCTCTTTGCGTTCCACATCCCCAATGTAGTGAATCCCAGCTAAGATCACCCCATTAATTCTTTGGCCAACCCCCCCCTTATTTCAGGTCTTTATCACATCCTAGAGATGTCCCCACCTCAATTCTTCTACTCAATACCTTACATCCCTGTTTGGAGGACTTGCCCTTACTCAGCACAATCACAGCCAATCAGAAGCCTGTGTCTTTACCTTAACTTTGTGAGCACATGTGGAAAATAAAGTCATTTTCTTCTCTAAATAAAGGGGAGTGCAGGAAGGGCTCAGCTGTCCACGTTAGCAGAGGGGTGGCTTTGCTGGCTGTGTTCCTTTTCAGTGCTTGGCATGGATTAGGCTCCCCTGTGAGGTGAGGATGGGGCTCAACCTTCCCTCAGCATACAGACAGGAAGTTTATCTAGAGGCTGAGAACATTTTTAAGTCAGAGTTGAGTGTGAAGTGGTTCCTGAGTTTACAAAAGTATCTTGTTATCCATTCATTTTCAAAGTTCTAAAAGGTCAAAGAAAGATAAAAGCTTGATAAAAATAACTTTCTGCATTTAAAAAAAATCTATTCTTATAAAAGATCTAAAGTAACCACTCTATTCCTATAAAATAAAATAAAAAATCAAGCCACATACTATTCTGGACAGTGGGTGATTCCTCAGAACACTGAGATATTGGCAAAAGAGTTAAGCAATAATCCTTAAAGCAAATAAAATAAGAAAAGAAAATGATGGTAAGAGAAATAAAAATGAATATCACATTGAAAAACATGAGGGGTTCCTAAAATGAGGCAAAAGACCTTATTGGCTACCCAGAGTAAATAAAACTAAACGATCATTTCTCCAATGCCAGTCAGAAAACTACTGGGAATGGGAAATAAAATCTACCCAGAAAAATCAGATGGATGTAATTACTATTTGGACAAAGTAGATATATTTCTGAAAAAGTTACTTATAATAGCCTAATACACTAAAAACCCAAAGAATCTGGACAACAAATAATACCAAATAAAATGTTATTGCACAAATCCAATAATGAAATTCATAAATAAAAGTGAGCATAATGAAAAATAAGGTAATACATATGTATTTGTGGTTACTCATGAGCTAGAAATATATATGCGTGAGATAGTGAGGAGAAAATGGAGTCACTTGTAAGATGCATATACACTTTCAAGCATTTTTTAAAGTGACAGGCAACACTACCAATTTTATTACAAAATAAAATGTTCCTTCAGATCACATCTCGAGTTACTTAGATAAACCTAAAAGCTCAATGTCTTTACTATTCAGGATAGCTTATGACTGGTCCAACCTGAGGCCTATGACACAAAAGGGAGCCCATGCACACAGCCTGGGTGGCCAGGACCAGAGATAGGACATCCATAGACCCAGGAGAGAACCAAACATAACTGGCAAGAAAAAAAAAAAAAAAACAAAAACAAAAACCAGTCACCAAAATGATTCTCAGCTATACTCATAGATCAGTGTCTAGCCCAACTTTCATCAAAAGGGTGTCATCCAATAACTGATGGCAGAGATGCAAAGACCCACAGCCAAACACTAGGTGGAGCCAGGGGAACCCTACAGAAGAGTGGGGAGGAAGGATTGTAGGAACCAGAAAGATAGAGGACAACATGAGAACATGGACCACAGAACCAACCAAGCAGGTTTTATAGGAGCTCACAGAGACTGAAGAAACAAACATGGACACTGTATGGCTCTGAGATAGGTCCTCTGCAAATACTTTATGGCTGTGTACTTTGGTGTTTTTGTGAGACTCCCAACAATGGGAATGGGAGTGGAGTGTCTCTTTTGCCTTTGCTTAAGACCCCTTTCCTCCTACTGGGTTGCCACATTCAGGCGTGATATGAGGATTTGTGCCCAGTCTTACTGTATCTTGTTAAGCTATGTTGGGTAGATATCCCTGAGAGGCCTGCTCTTGTTTACTTACTTACTTACTTACTTACTTACTTACTTACTTACTTACTTACTTGAAGGGAAACTGAGTAGGAGTGGATCTGGGGGAGAAGGAAGATGGGGTAGGGAAGGGAGGAGTGGTGGGAGGGAAACCATGGTCCTGGATGCAAAGTATGAGAGGATTAAAGTGAGAGGAGGGGTTGGTGGGGAGGGAGAAGGAAGAGGGGAAGAGAAGGAAGAGGAGGCCTGCCTTTGTAATCCTGCTGGGAAAGCAAAGGAGACTCCCTGGGGCTCACTGGTCAATCAGCTAAATCAGTAAAACTGAGAGACCCTGCCTCAAAAAACTAAGGTGGAGAACTGAGGAAGGCACTTGAGACTACTTCTGGTCTCCGTTCACTCCCACACCTACACGCAAACAACAAAAAGCAGACAACAGCAAACTAGGAATTAGGACTAGAAGTCCAAACAGAACACTTGCAATAGAACTTAAAGATGTGGAGCACCTAGAGACAAGGATGTCAGACTGGATGACCCTCCTACACTGTCAGGAAAGCAGGGCAGCCTGGGCACATCAGCTCCAGGGTAGCATATTGCTGAATACAGAGACTGTGAGCAAATTAAAGCACAGCATCCCCAGGGGAGCCCTGGACCTGGCTCCTT
The DNA here is from genome assembly GCF_900095145.1 of Mus pahari. Classification (NCBI taxonomy): domain Eukaryota; kingdom Metazoa; phylum Chordata; class Mammalia; order Rodentia; family Muridae; genus Mus; species Mus pahari. Next base: position 68,203,725 of record NC_034599.1, on the reverse strand, counting down.
CTGACTTGCAGCTGTGCAGCTATCCATCTTTCTGCTTCCGTATCTGAAATGCAGGGATGGTGGCTGCGTTTAACCCAAAGGTCATTACAGGGGTTGAACACATTAACACAGGTAAGAAACCACCACCTCAGGTGCGTACACAAAAGCTCAGAGTGTTTTCAGTTTATCTATCTAAAAAATTTTGCAATTATTTATCTCTAGCAGGTTGGTCAACATAGTGATTTCCAGGGGATTTCCCATATCAACAGCTCTGCTACAAAATAAGCAAGCCTATGAATAATTAAACAAAAGAAGAGAATGCATTTTGAAAACACCTGAGCTACAGAATGTCTGTAGAAGTGCTCAATGGATTTACAGACATCTCATGGGCAGCCAAGAGAATTCTAGCAAGCAAGGAAAAGTAGTGGGAGTTTAATTGGGCACTAACCATTACCACCAAGTTGAGATGTGTGAAACAATATATCGCTAATTCTTTTTATTTACATTGTTGCACTGTTTAGATTAGCTAATGCTTATCTCCGTGTTGAGAAGAGTTTTCTCTAGTGTCCATTTGACTTGCCTCCTGACCTATTTTTTTCCCCATGATTCTTTCAGATTTCTTATAACCATCTTCTCATAGAAAGAAAGAAAGAAAGAAAGAAAGAAAGAAAGAAAGAAAGAAAGAAAGAAAGAAAGAAAAAAAGAAAGGAAGGAAGGAAGGAAGAGGAACAAAGAAACAAAAGAAAGAAAAGAATTTTGCTACTGGGCAATGGTGGCACATACCTTTAATGCCAGCACTCTCAAAGCAAGAGGCTGGCAAATCTATGAGTTCGAAGCCAGCCTGGTCTACAGAATGAGTTCCAGGACAGCCAGTGATGTGATTATAAAAAACATAAAGGGTATAAGGATATGTTCTATGGGGGTGTGGGGGAAGGGGGTGCCTGGGCAGGCCCATGCTAACGCATCCCTTCCCCCTGAGAGACCAGCCACACAATGGTATAGTATAGAATAGAGTTTATTCAGGGCATGGGGAGGGAAGTTAAGAGAATAGTAGAGGCAGAGAAAGGCAAAGAGAAAGAGAGTAGAGAAGTAGAGACGGGCCATGACCACATAAAGAGAGGAGGGAAGGGAAGGGGAACAAGGAAGCAAGAGGCAAGGGAACAAGAGAGTAAGAGAGAGAAGAGGGACCAAGCAGCCCATTTTATAGGGCCAGGCCTACCTGGCTGCTGCCAGGTAACTGTGGGGGTAGAGTGCAGACAGAATATTAACAGCCAGGGCTGCACAGAGAAACCTTGTCTCGAAAACCAAAACAAGGCAAAACAAAAAAAGCAACAACAACAAATGAACAAAATCAAACCAAAAAAAGAGAAAGGTTTTGAAAAAGAGCCTTCACAAATAGGGCATGGGTGTACTCGAGTAGATGCTAGAATCAATACTAACATTATTACTAAGTAAAGTTATGACCATTTCAGATTTTAAATTAATTTTAATCATCTCAATTCCATAAACATAATACTGTAGTGGAGAGTGTGACCCTTTATTTTAGAAGTGAATTTTAAACATTTATCTTGATTCCATGGACAAAGTACTTTTACAAGGAAACCCCAGGAATATGACTGTACTGGCTAGCTTTGTGTCAACTTGACACAGCTGGAGTTATCACAGAACAGGAGCTTTAGTTGGGGAAATGCCTCCATGAGATCCAGCTGTAAGGCATTTTCTCAATTAGTGATCAAGGGGGGAGGGCCCCTTGTGGGTGGTGCCATCTCTTGGCTGGTAGTCTTGGTTCTATAAGAGAGCAGGCTGAGCAAGCCAGGGGAAGCAAGCCAGTAAAGAACATCCCTCCATGGCTTCTGCATCAGCTCCTGCTTTCTGACCTGCTTGAGTTCCAGTCCTGCATCCTTTGGTGATCAAAAGCAGTATGGAAATGTAAGCCAAATAAACCCTTTCCTCCCCAACTTGCTTCTTGGTCATGATGTTGTACAGGAATAGAAACCCTGACTAAGACAATGACCTATTGTAGCTTTTTGGAGACATAAAAGCATCAGAAACAAAACACGAAGCCTCCGCAGTGTGCTGTTGGCACTACATTCTGTGTCTGATTCTAAACCCAAAGGTCTTCCCTCTAGCACGGAATTCTAGGTTGACAAACTGGAAGACAGTTTTCTAAGCTCAAATCTTACATATTTATTTGATATATATTAAATTTAAGGAAGTCATTAAACATTCCTGAACTCTTATGTAATGCTTTTGTTTCCATTAAATATAATATCTATGTAAGCTCCAGGAAAAGGAAATTTACATGAGCTCCTGAAGCCTGACTAGAGATTGTGCACAAATTAAGTATCATGGCCCCACCACCTTCACCCTTTCCCCAGAAAACCTAAACAGAACGAAGAAAGAAGCAACAATCGGTGACCTTTGGGCAGCTGGGTAGAGCCAAGGATAAAGGCTCTCTTCCCTCCTCCGTTCTTCTGTTAAAGCGTGAATTTACAGTTATAGAATATTAAAGGGGGTTAAGAAATGAGGGAAGCCTAGGGCTGGCTGGGCACCCTCACAGCCCATCTCCCCTCCCCTCATCTTGGACAGAGGTCTTCTACAGCAGACCTCCAGACTTAGGAACATTAAGACAAGCCAGGATTGGTCAGAGGAACTCTCAAGCCTCAGTGGCTTATGTGATTCTAACTGAATAGGAAACCATGCAGCGAGGTAAGTCATTACCAAATGCTTGAAAGTTTCACTAGAGTCTCAACTAGGGGAGGCAAGCTTATCTACAACCATGGCCTGTCTTGGTTTATGTCCTTGCTGTGAACCAGCATTCTCTCCACCGTGTGGCAGCCTCCACAATGTTCTGCCTCCTTTCTCCCAGAACTCTTGTTTTGAGAAGCCAGGTGTCTCTGTTTAAGCTTGTTTATAAATAACTAATATTCTTGAAACTTCTAAATTACTTCCTATAACTAGAAGTACTGACATTCCCAGGATGACTTGGTCTTTGAATTCATTATACAAAATTTTAGGTTGGGATAACGGCTGGAGAAATGGAAAAAGAGCATTCATGCCCTTCCATAGGATCAGAGTTCAACTCCTAACAACCCACATGGCAGCCACAGTTATATCTGTAATTCCAATACCAGGGAATTCAGTGCTCCTTCTGGTCTCCACAGACATTGTGCATATGTGGTTGGTGTATACACACACAAACAGGAGAAACACTGATAAACATGAAATTAAAAAATAAAAATTTTAGCTAGAGATTTGGTTTGTTTTGGTTTGTTTTATTTGCTATGGCTGGGCAACTTTCAGTTAGGAGCTAAGAGTCGATCTGGGTCGGGCAGAGTTGGCGCCCAGCACTTGGGAGGCAGAGGCAGGCAGATTTCTGAGTTCAAGGCCAGCCTGGTCTACAAAGTGAGTTCCAGGACAGCCAGAGCTATACAGAGAAACCCTGTCTTGAAAAAACAAAAAAACAAACAAACAGAAAAGAGTCAATCTGGTACTGACACTGGAAGCCATGAGTCAAACCTCCCCAAGATTGATGAGGAAGCTCACAGCCAGTAAATAAAGTGAGATGTCTCTCTCTCTCTCTCTCTCTCTCTCTCTCTCTCTCTCTCTCTCTCTCTCTTTCGTTGTCTTTTCCTTAAGTTGTTTGAAAGTAGGTCAAATCACGAGAAACATCAATTCAACTCACTAATTAAAGTTTTATTGGTCCTTGGCAACAGATGGATAACAGATAGTTGTTAATTCTCTTTATGTCCTCTTCCCTCACATTCTAGTTTATTTTTATAGGTGCTAATAGAAACTCTACAGCTTTGAAAATGGGTTGAACTGTTGATATTAGTTTCCAGTTAGCTATTAGAATGAGGACTGTGTTTCTATCAAGAAACCCACATGGAGGTAGAGGAAGGCCCCTTCGCTGTGTCCTAGAATGCAGAGATATGCGGGAGATCTGAGTAGATTTTAATACTTCAAGTTTGAGAAGCACAAAATCAGTCATGAAGTTAAAAGAGAAGTGGTTGAGGAGCCTGTTGGCAGCACAAATCACATAGTAACTGGCTCTATCTGGAATCAATGTGTTTAGAAAATACTGGAATTAAAAGGTACCAAATGTAAAAAGGTGTTTAAAAAAAAGTTCAGGAAACTCACAGGTGCTAATAGACACATAAAAACGAGTTTAGTAGCAGCAGCATAAAAGCAAGTATAATAAATAAGGTTAGCCCAGCTTTATTTGACTAAAATGTGGAAGACTGATAATATCAAGCCCTTCCAGAGCTGTGGGAACATTGCTTTCACCATGCACTGTAGGATAGACTGTGGGAAGACTTGGTGTAGGACAGACTGTGAGAAGACTTGGAGTACAGTGCTCAAGCCTCTCCTGAGACTGTAAGCACATGCTCACCTGGGCCCAGAAACCCCAGGCTTCATTTAGAGACAGGGAAAAGTGGATACAAAGGGCTGAATGGATAGTCTAACATATACACCTTATGTGAGGCCCTACTATGCCACCTCCAAAAGAAGCCAGATCCCACAAATGAAAAGGAAATTGCTAACCAACACAGATTTGCGGCCATACATTTAAAACCACAAAATATTCTCTCTGTTCTTGAAATGGAAACAGACAAGCTACCTCCAACATTGATAACAGTGACTCATTCTGAAAAAATAACATAGATCTGGGAACCTGGGAGGGAGAGTTTGGGGGAGGGCAGGCTCATCTTGTCCATTATTGAAATTTCCGCAGCAATATAACCAACCACGCATCACTTCTTAAATGCAGAGTATTATTACCATGAACTAAAGGCCACAAGATTTAAGAAGCACTCTTCCCAGATTTACCAGACACTAAGCATTTCTCTGATTCTCTTATTCTACACACCCTCACAGTGCCCCATAAATTCCTACCGAACAGCTCAGCTCTCTCATGCAGAATTTAATGTACAGAAACATTCTTGGCTGACCCCTAGTCAGAAGCACACTTATTCAAAGCCTGTGTTCTTTTATTCAACTGTGGATTTTAACCCATTGCTTTCATTAAAATTGACTTACTCTCTCTTCTTTCCTAAAACCACAGGGCTGCTGAAGAACAAAGACAAAATCCACAATCTCTAACCTGAACTCTGGTCCATGCACAAAGTGGTGAATGGCAACACTGTCTATAATTCATTGTTATCAAACTGTCACTAAAAGCAACCTTCATCTTTCTAGGCTCATAGTAAGATTTTTAATTCAGGTTTTGCTGGTCTTCCTGGTAAAATTGTGTAACACATTCTCTCTCTCTCTCTCCACCCCTCTATCTCTCCCTTCATCCCTCCCTCTGTCATGAGTGCTCAATGTTTCTCATTTTCACCCTTGTTTTAATAATGCCCCCCCCCTTGTTTCTCATGATGTGAGTATACTGGATGACAGGATTCAAGAGAGAATGAGGACGTGTCTTTATCAGTAGCCAAGGTGTGTGACTCAGTGAACTCCACACTCCACTACTAGTGTGGGGAACAAGCAAGAGGAAATTATTCTAACCACTACCATTTCATTCTCAGACTCCATTTAATCATAGGGAGGAACTCAATTCAACGTTCCAGGCTCTAGGGGAGCTGGAAACTTCCCTAGAGCTGAACAACTTCTGTTGTAACAGTTGTCTGAGTCCAGACATCTCAGGGACAACTTCTCCATCTTGCTGGCAGGATCAAACTAGTTCACATTCCCAGGCCTAGGTAGGAATGAACACCTATCGCACTACCCCAATGTTTTCTTAAATATTTATTAACCAGTAAAGAATATAGAAATTGCCCTTATCTAGACCAAGGTGCACAAGTTGTAATATATATTACACTCCTTTGTTTCCTTATCACTCTGAGCTCTAGACCTAAGTTCTCAGAGAATGAATTAAGGACCTTGAAGCCAGGTGCCCTGGATATGGCCCAATCTCCATTGGGTACTCCCTTGTTTGAACCCATAATGTCAAAATAAAATTGGATAATGTCCCAGCTCACCCCAGCTCACCCCAGCTCACCCCAGCTCACCCCTTGTTTTGTGTTCAATACAGCATCCCCTAAGGGATGCAGTTCAGATCCCAAAGGGGCCAGCTCCCTGAAATCTCAGAAAATGAAGCTTTCATTTTTTTAAACTTTCATATCTGAAGTGAGTGTTCTCAGCTTCCACCCCAAACCCAACAGTTGCAATTAGTACAGCATCTGTCCTACAGTAAGTACTTGGTGCACTCATGAATAATCCCCGAGTCGCCAGTCCCCCTGTCATACTACTTTCTCAACACCAACACCCAGGACCAGAAGCTGAGAACCTGTTAACACAAGCTAACAATTCTGCATGAGTGAAATAAGGGTTATAGTCCACACATGAAATACATTGACTTTGTAGAAACTGTCGCATCCCTCCTGAGAAAGCATTTCATGTACAGTTTGAGCTCGAATGTCACAGTTACAATGACCAATTTCAGGAACTGGCACCTCTGGTTTTGAAGCCCTATGGCTGCACTTGCTCCCTGTACCAGTGTATTCGGGTATGCTGTCTTCTCTGACCATCTGAAGAAACATGAGATGCTCTTTCTCAAGGACCGCTGTGGGTTGGTGCACACAAGGCGCTTAGCACAGCAGCTGGCACCTGATCAAGTGACATCAGCTATGGCAGTTAGTTCTTGTTACCCGATTTTCCACTTCATAGTACAAAATAAAAAGAATAAAGAAAAAGGAAGAGAAGAAAAGAAAAAAAACAACAAACAAAACAAAAACAAAAAAGCAAGACTAGAGACACAAAATGATCTCCTGGGGTTTATAAAGCTCTTTGTCTTCAGTCCTTTTGAAGTCGCTCAAATATTTCAAGTCCTGAAAGCTGAAAGCGTCAGCAGAGTTGTAACACGGGAAAAAACACTGCCCGCTTTAAAGTCAGAGAGAAAAAAAGGGGTTTTCTCACACTGAAGAAAAAAAGACAAGTATTGTGATAATAGGTGTTTATATATGTGTCCAAGACTTCCCTTGGAAAGGCAGTTTTGTTTGCTAAAGAAATGTGTCAGTTATTCCCACAGAGACGGGTGAGCACCTGGAGGTCATGGCCTCTTTAGGTCATGGACTACAGAATAACCATAAAACAAGACAAGAAACTAACTATTCTCTCTGACACACACAAAAAAAAGATAGTGCTGATGGCAGGAGGTGACCTAAGCCGGTAAGGATAGAAATGAGGAAGCAGATGTCATTTTAACTTGGCTACATCTGTAAAGATCCTCTGTCCAAACAAGGTCTGTTCTAGAGTGCTACAGCTTGGGACTTCAGTATGGGGCCTGAGGGGCAGCACATGTCAGTCTGGAGAAAAACAGAGATGCTTGGAGTGGGTGCCAAGAACCCGAGGGGGTCAATGTGCATGCAGCAAGAAAGAGAAAGAAGGGATTCAATGACTTTCTACTTATCCAGTTAAGAGGAATTAATAGGAATGAATCCACTAGGAGGCAAAACCACACCTAAACATATTTACAGAGGTTTTTTTTTTTTTAATTAGAAGGAAAAATACACTTTGAGATGCTCTGTGTTTTTGTCTCTGATAGGCCTTAATGCATTATTCACAATGTAATTTCACTCCTCTGATGGAAGAACACACAACTCCAGCCTTCAGGGAAGCAAACATCTTCCTTCGTGGCTCCAAAATGAAGAAATCATGAACTGAAAGATTCAAAAATTCACTCTAACAAGAGATTTGGAGCTTTGTCTAACTATTTATTATGTCCACTACCTCTTTCCAGCAACCAATCTGCCAAAAATTCAAAGGCCACACTTGGGAAAATTGATCCTCGTGTTTAATATTTATAGACTTTAGGAGAACTCATATTATAAAAGTTAAGTACATAAGTCATAGTACAAACACTGCCAGATGCTTTTGGCATTTGCAGAAATCAGGGTACAGGTAGTTGATAGACATTTGGAGAGGTACAATGCTTTCTGCCCTATTCCAACGTCCAGATCAGCTTTAACAGTGAAAACCAACTACTCCTCAAAGTCATAGTAGAGGGCCTCTAGAAAAGCATGCTGGGTATCTGAAGAGAGGAAGGCAGTAGCTATTAATTTCATTGATTGATTCAAGTTTTGTAACTGATGGGGTCTTATGTCTATCGATGGTACATTAATAATAAACCTAGCTATCCCAAGAGAGAGGGGAGAGAGTCAAGTGCAATTGGCTGGCTGCTTGCACTTGACTTTTCTCCCCGCCCTCTCCCGCCCCTTGGGATAGCTAGGTTTATTATTAATGTACCATCGATAGACATAAGACCCAACAGCCCCCTGCCCCAACAAGAAAGTTGGGAAAACATTAACAAAAAGAGCATATGCTAGCTATGCTAGTGAGTCAGAAATCCTGTGACATGCCATCTCTGCTTTGGTACCCAGAAGAGAGTGTGAGACTCTTCAAGGCTTCCAAAGCTTCGGGAGTCCAGGGTCATTTGGGGAGGAGTCCTCGGGGTACTGCTTTGTAGAACCCAACGGGCATGGTGTACCCTTCCCAATCCTTCTCCCTGAGCTACATTAAACTAATTCCTAGGCCAGACTTAGAGCTTCTGCCAGTTAGAGACCCAAACGTACGTTGCCTTGACTCAAGCTCAGATGTGTGAGCCTAAGACAACTGGAATTGGCTGTAGACATGGAATTGCTAGAACAAACCAGAATGTTGCACCAGCAATTTCACCTTTCCTCTCAGAATTTACATAAGCTCTTGCCTGAACTGTTTATGTTGCAATGTAAACATCTTACAAGGTAGGTCCTGTGCAACGTGCACACCTTTTTCACCATTGGGGCCTTTGGCAGATGAGGAGTTAACCCTAGAAGTCTACTCCCCAGTGCAATCTGTCATATGATGTCACCCATTTGGTAAACTCAGGTACACACATATTGTGGCAGATACTTGCTCAGCCTTTGTATACGCAGGTGAAAAGGCCCCTCATACTATTAAGGCCATGAAATCAGCAATGCTGGTAATGGGAGTGCCTTGGACACTCAAGACTGACAATGGACCTGCTTATTCATCTCAGCAGTTCAGTGTCTTTTTATCCTCATGGAAGTTCAGTCACTCCTTTGGGATACCCTATAATCCTCAAGACCAAGCAATCATAGAAAGAGCAAATCACTCCTTGAAGGGAGCACTTGCTCGGGTCACCTCCCCTGAATCCAAAAGAGACCTGCACCTAACACTGGTGCAGGTCCTGTTCCATGCGAACTTTCTCTCCTTAAATGAGAAAGGGCTGAGCCCTGCTTACAAACATTGGGCATTTTTGTGGAGGAACACTCCCCTCCCATCAATTAGCTGGAGGGACCCAATAACCTCTCAATGGCAGCTGCCCAATCCACTCTGACAAGGAGGCAAGGTTATGCAGGTGCTTTCCCCCGGGATGCAATTGTGTCAATATGGGTGCCCTCAATAGATATTTGCCCAGTCATGGACCAGAGGGCGATGAAGGAACCAGAAGACCAGGACATAAAGATGTAATGAACATACTGTATTTATTAATTTTTCTTCAGCAGGGGAAGGCCAATGAGTTCTGAGCTTTGGTGCCCCTGCTCCCCCCCCTTTCTTTTGCCTGTGACAGTTAACACCCTAGCCTACCCTGTTCTTTTCTCTTCCAGTGTGAGTTTGGGTTTGCCCTTCATGGACTTAGTCACTAAATCCATTGCACCTGGCCCACAGAGGGAGTTCTCTGCTTTACCACTAATGTCTCCTCCGTCAGCCCTTGTATGCAACTACACAATATAACCTCAAGGGACTTTCATGGTAATCTAACTTATGGCATCATGTTAGATATGGGACTTCATGTTCCTCTTTCTAACTACAAATCCCCAAAGGATCCCCCAAGCATCTCACACCGACCCCTGCCTCACTGTCCAAGGATCCCCCTAATGCCCACTTTCATGGGACTTCCTATTTCTTGGAAGCACCCTACCAACCTGTCCTAGGAATCTGATATTGTCATCTAACCTCACACTTGGTGTATAGAGGCTTACCTCACATGATACTTCCAATATTACTCCCTATGTTAACAGGGATCCCATTAGATTCTGATATGACCCCACTAGGAGCAACTAGAATTTGTGTGGTCCCTCTAATTGTCTTGATTTACATGCCCCACCTTACTCTCCTAAAAGGTGGTCATCTCTTTAATGGGATGTATTTCCTTATAAACCAGTCGGCGAAAATGTGGACTGGGGTGACCCCTATGAATGTGACCATTGGCAGCCAATACTGGAAGTATCAGGACCCCAATCTGTGTCTGACCTGTTTTCTTTCTAGTCACTATTAATCCATTGTCAGAGGCAGTTTTAATTACTTTAATGAAAAATGTCTCCTGACTGGCTGCTGGATGGAGTATTCAACAACAGCTATCCTAATGAAGAAACCAACCACCATTTGGATGCCTGTGGTAAATACCACTCACTTTCATGTCACCACTGATGGCTTAGACTCACTTACAACCCCTACACCAGGGAAGAGGGATTTTGGTATTACAGTTGCCATCATTGTGGCCATCATTGCAGCCGTTGCTGGGACAACAGCAACTGCTGTTGCCTTGACCCAGACAGCCACTATGGAAGTCAATGTTGTAGTCTCTAAGTCAGTTGAGGAGCTACAGGTGCAGCAGATACTAAATCAACATCTTTATCAAGCCATCCACATTTTACAACAACACATTGACTTACTGGCAATAGAGTTGGCCCTTGTTAGGGACATGCCTCTATTGGCATGAGACCCCAGGTTTCACTCAATCTACCTAACCCCTTACCAGGAACATAACACCACTGTAGCCCAACAACAGTTGACTCAATATCTTGACAGTCTCTGGACAGACAAATCCCTTAACTATTCTGTGCTGTTAAAGGAGAACATAGTCAACCTCAATGGGACAAGGGTATCTGTGTTCTCCCTAGATGTTGGATTCTTGGGAAAAGTGTGGAACAATATTAAGAGATTGTTTGACCCCCTCATGGATAGCCATTTATACTATGGCAGGAGGAATTGTAGTGTTAATAATTATTTTTGTTTAAGTGTCTCAAACAGCATATTTCCAGGCAGTGCTCCATAAATAAGGTAACTCTCCAAGTGCTGATGGCTCTTGAAAATCCCAATTACAGCCCCCCCCCTTAAGGAAATGATCAAAGCCTGGATGGCAGAGATCCATGAAACCACCATGTAGGCTGTTCCTCTTCTCCCCCTTGCATGGCATGCCTTCAGAGTAATATCTCTTTGAGGGCTGGTAGTTAATGATATGTAAGATCCTGAAAGACAAGACAACCTAAGACAGGCACAGTCCAGTATACTGGGAATCCTCTGAGGTGGGGTCAACAATGTGGAGGCAATGGCACCCCGACTCCCACTAGACTGTCAAAAATCTAAAAACAAAAGGATGGGAATGTATGAGGAACAGCACAGTCACCTCTGCATAAATGCCAGGCCACACAGCTGCAAAAGCATCTCCTGCAGGAGGACCTAACTGAGGACTGCCTGAGAGACCAAGGATTGCTGATGCAGACAATGCCAGCCAATCAAGAACTGCTGTTTAGAAGAGATGCTTTCTTGAGACCAATGGGGTATAGGTGGAAGACATTAAAGGAGCTTGAAGCAGCATTCAGATAAGCTTGCTGTGGTGTTTCTCACCTGGTTCCTTAGACTGTGCCATTGATTCCATGCCACCTCATCTCAAACCCTCAAGGCAAGAAGGGTCGAGCAGTGGGAGTTCCAGGGCTCAGGCAGCAATAAGAAACCATTAAAGTCTGAAAATACCTACCCAGTGAGAAGCAGAATAGGCATTCCTTATGAAGCATAACCATGTGGCATGACAGGACAGAACAATGCTGAAAGTTACCTGGAATATTAGCCAGAGAAAGGTAACAGAAAGGTACTAGCTGCCTTACAAAGCACAATTAAAACAAGTCACCTCTGAGACACTGGAACAAAGGCGAGATTCAAAGCAAAGGCTCTGTCAGTTGTAGAATTAAGAAACAAAAACTTCAACAGGTTTTCTCTCCTGGGCTTTAATGCTGAGCATCACACAGCCACCCCCTCTGTATTCTAAAGAGGCATTCTTCTTTCTGCATCCTGTGTGCTATCTACTCAAATGTGACAGCCTCACCTTTCTGTGCTTTCATTTCTAAAAATGTCCTTAGTGCCTCAAAGATGTCTTTATTCACACACAGTTTCTAAGACATTAAGGAACCTGAGGGGGAAAAAAAAGAGTCATCAAGCAAGCCCCAGGCACATCAAGATTGAGTAGAAGAAAAAAATGTCATATCCTGACCCCCCTCTGACCTCTCTAGAAGAGATCCCATCTCTTTGCATCAGCCTGTGGTTCAAGTTGTGACCACCACAGAGGTCAGACAAAAGCTAGGAGGTGGAAAGTAAGAACGTGATGTAAAATTAATGGAAACTAAACTAGGTTAAAGGGGATCGTTTGGTGTCAGAGTCTCATAAGAAGAATCGGGCAGCTGCCTAGAAGTGAGATGAAGGGACGAGAATGCAGGCCTAAAGTTCAGAAGCTTGGACCCAGTCCCAGTCCTGCCAATAACTCACTTTTCTTGTTGCTAAAATATGAACAGTGAAATTCAGCTTGAGGGGTACAGTGTGAACTGAGTTCAGTTATTGATGTGAATGCCCTGAGTATACATTAGTTTCCCAATCAACACATACAAATCAGAAAAAAAAATAATAATAAAATGTATCTCTTTTCAAAAGGAAATGAATAGTTGACTCCAGGTCCCCTGAAGCTGGAGTTACAGATATTTGTGAGCTGCCACATGAGTGCTAGAGACTGAAATCAAGTCCTCTGAAAAAGCACAAGATCTCTTAACTGCTGAACCATTTCTCCAGCCTCCATAATACTAGAAGTCAATGAATGACCAAGAGGTGAAACACAGACATTCAGATGGTAGTTGAGACATAGATGTACTAAACTCAGAAAGCCTATCTCCTCTCTCCTGAGTCATGGGAGTAGATTCTAATCTTGCCAATGTCTTGCTTGCTCTTCCCTCAGCTAATCCATACTTACTGAGAAATTACTGAGAAAAATCTATGCTTACATTGTGAGTCTATCACTTGTGGCTGCTGCTGACATAAGATTTCATGATCATAGAAAGTTGGAGGCTAAAAAGAAGTCTACTGGTGTTAATCTTCCCAGTCAAGAATAAGATCACCACCATAGTTTAAAGCCAAATTTCAAGCAAGCTTTAATTAAGTACTGTCCAGGTTGATAAACTCTCTGGCCAGGTCCATCTCTGGGTTCCCAGAAAATGGCCACAGAGTCACCTTGCAGAGGCTTAAAAAGGTAACCCTACAAGGCCACTGTATTTCCCATCAGGTCCAATCAGAGGCAAGCATATATCCTGATGTATTTCCTACCTATATACACACATCCCCCACACTATCACTCCACCCTCCCCTACATCCAATCAGGGTCAAGCCTACATCCTGATATATTTCCTGTCCATGTGCCTCCTGCCCACAGCTGGTGCAGGTGGCAATGGGTCAAACAAACTTGTTTAGGAGAATGAAAATAGAAATGGCACCCAGCGTTTAACTTTGGTTCTCATGGAGTACCATCATCCCAAGATTTCTGCACCTTTTTAAATATTTATTAAAACAATGATATTTAAAAGAAAGTATGACAGCTCTGACATAAGCAGAAAGCTACCAGAATTTTATTAAGTTGGGGGTTAAATAGTCACTATTCTTACAGTATTAATCTCACAAAGATAAAAATAACCCCTACGCTGAAAAATGTTCTCCACTGCCCTTAAACTTTTCATCTTTTCATTGTAGACTCTACCCTTTATGGACTAGATTTTGAAACCACTAATTTGGTTCAGACATCTTCAGTGCTATGATTGAGGTCCTACAAGATTGGGTGATTCATCCAAATTCACCTAAGTGGTGGACCAGTCTGGGACCGCTTCTACGATAGCATACTCATTCTTATAAATTGCAATGAAGACCTTTTACAACTGTTTTTATGTTATTTTTGTTTGTCATTTTGTCTGTTTTAGTTTTTGTTCTTCCCATAAATGGGGAGGCTATCCTGTCAGTACCTACATTTGTGTTTTCAACCCACACAACCAACCTTTGTTCTGTTTGTTTGTGGGTTTTTTGTTTTTGTTTTTTTGTTTTTTGTCACCTTGACATGAGATAGAGTCATCTGAGAAGAATGAACCACATTGGAGAAATCATCTCCACCAGACCGGCCTGTAGGCAATACTCTGTCTTAGTCTTAATTAGGGATTGATGTGGGAGAGTCCATCCCACTATGGGCAGTGCTAATCCCTATGTAGATGGTCCTGGGATGTACATAAGAAAGTACCCTTAGCAAGCCACAGAAAGCCGGCCTGTAAGCAGCACTCACTCATGGCCCCAGCTTCAGTTCCTGCCTCTAAGCTCCTGCTCTTCCTGCCATGCCATCCTTTCATGATGGACTATTGCTTTTGGTCATGGTGGTTTTTCACAGCAATAGAAACTGGAGACAGCCTTACCCTAAAAACTCATGAGAAAAAAAAAGCATTGTACCCTACTCAGTTTTGACTGAGTTGGAAATGCAAAAGTCTTCAAAGTCTCAATGGGAAAGGAACTTTCTGGGGTTTTTAACTTCTGCAACACACGAAACTGTTTGGGATAAAAATACATGAAGCTCCTTGATCTAAGGAGTAAAGAAACTGATCAGAATTGTTCCCAATGCAGCATTGCTTAGCTTGTCAGTAAGAACCATAAGTTCCCTAGGCCTTGTGCTTATGGTCTTACATTTGTATGATCTCAGTTTGCATAAAGAGACAAAATCACTCATGCTCTGAAAGTTATTTCATGCTTCAACCATCAGGCAAACTGTCCCCCAATGAGCCAGAATCTCTCTCTAGGTCAGGTATTAACATTAACTTAAGCTGCTTGACCACATAGACTCTAAAGTATGTAGTAAAGGGGCCACATACTGCAGGGTGACTTTAAACAATAGATTCTGTTCATTCCTGAGGAACTGGGCTTATGGACTGAGTCTCAATCTCTAGTGACACTAACTTCCAAAGTCATTCACACAAAGTCATCGGTAGTGATTTAATTCCATGTGAGCAATTAAATTATTCGAAGTCATGATTATCATTTAATATCATTATTAGTGACATTTATTAGATCCTTGTTGATCTGTTTTATATCCCATAATAACTATGGAGGCTTTTGAGATAGGTAAGAATTTATCTTCCTAGGATTAGGGATAACTCAGCCATAAAGTATTTACCCCACACTATGAGGACCTGAGTTCAAACCCCTCACTTACATAGAAAAGCCCATGGATGCTAGTGCATGCTTGCAGTCCAGCCCTAGAGAGGTGGAGACAAGATGCTCTTTGGGACTTTCTAGAGAGCCAGCCTAGTTTACTTTGTCAGGCCAGGCAGCTATTCCAAGAAATAGGGTAGAGACTGGAAAGATGGTTCAGCAGTCAAGAGCACTTAGAGATGCTCTTGAAGATGACCCAGGTTCATTTCTCAGCACCCACAACACGGGGCTCTCAGTTATCTGCAGCTCCAGTTCAGGGGATCTGGCACCTTCTTCTGGCGTCGGAAGGTACCAAAGATGCATGTATTGCACATCCAAGCACATACAGACAAATACTCATTCACATAAAATAAAACAAAGTCAATGCTTAAAAAAATTAAGGCAGACAGCTCCTTAAGAATGATATTCAGGGTTGACCTAAAACCTCCACACATGTACACACATGTATGGAGGTGAACATACACATCAACAACAAAATAACATGATATACAGTCATGTGTACACACTCAAACCACACCTTTAAACAAGAAGAAAATTCAGGGAACAAACTGCAGTCTACTTGGTGGGTTGTGACCACTGTTTTTGAAAGCTCACACCTTTGTCCAAAGGCACTCTCAGCTGAAGAGGAACATGCAGTGATCAAAGCTGGTCAGTGAGGGGCCCCCCCGACTCCTCAGCACCAGTCACACAGAAATGAATGCAATAGGAAGTACTACTCCTTTATTCTTTAGCTGAGCTGACCTTTGGGAAGCAAAGCGTCTGTTCCAGCAGAGCGTGCAATGGCACAAAACAAGAAGCAAGCAGCCTAGGTCAGGCAACAGAGAGTCTGCTGACCCTGTCTCATGCTACGGCAGGCCAATTGCACCACTTCCTGTTTGGACACCAACAGACTGTGAAATGAAAAAAAATTCCCTCTGACCTAGTCTCTAGGAAAGGAGGAGAACTGGATTCCACTCTCGGGGTGGAGACATTTTCATGAAGAAAAGTAGATAAGGCAAGTCAGATGATATAAGTAGGAGTGTGAGAAATTGAAGACAGAGGAGTTGGGAATGTAGAAAAAAAAAAATGAAACACACAAAGAATTAGAGTCAGTGTTCAGAATAAGCACGCATCCACAGAGATGAGATCATAGCTTATCACATCTTCTAACCTACCAGGAATTTAAAGTATGAAAAAGGGCAACTTTACTTTTGGGAATCCTTCTCTTATCCACAGAGACTAACAGACTTTTAAATGCTACAGGGGAGCTGAGAACTTCACCTGCAATTCACCTTAGCATTCATCAAGGAATAGTGACAGGGAAGCAAAGCAAACTAGGCCTCAAAGAGCCTGAATAAGGTTAACATGTGTCTTAGTCACTGCTCTATTGCTATGAAGAGATACAATGACGAAGGCAACTCTTATAAAAGAAAGCATTTAATCTGAGGCCTATTTAGTTTCAGATGGCTAGTTCATTATCATCATGGTGTGGAATGTGACCATATGCAGGCAAGTACTGGAGGGGTGGCGGGGAACTACATCCTGATTCATAGGCAGAGAAAGAGCGCAACGGTGGGCCTTGTTAAGTTTTTTGAAACCTCAAAGCCCTTGCCTGTGACACACTTCCTCCAACAAGGCCACACCTCCTAATCCTTCTCAAAGGATACCACTCCCTAGTGACTAAGCATTCAAATATATGAGCCTATGTGGGTCATTCTTATTCAGACCACCACAAGAGGACCAGAGATACCTGGGTCATGACAAAAAACAAAAACCCATCTATATAGCTGAAGTAAGAACCAAAGTGGAGAATCTTACAAATCAAAATCACTACCAGGAGTGGGGAAGGGTGCTAGGCAAATTGACACCATCTCAAAATCATCCAAAATGTTTCATCTCCCCTTTCTCAAACTGGACAGCAGGTAAACAGAAAAATAAAAAGACTATTAAGAGAATAGTAAGATATGTTTTTTTTTCTTACTTTCTGCTCCACACTGTTTTCTTAATTGATATACTTTCTGTCCTGTACTAAATATGATTGTATAAACTGTGCATAGCATAGGTGTTTTTTCCCACATTCATCATAAATGCTAACACACAGGCTGGCATTGCCTGATCTAATTACTAACTACTATTTAGGAACCCTGCAAGTAAAAAAATGCCATGGAGAGGGTGAACCCAAAGGGATATAGCTCGTTAAAATGCTGACAGGTCATGAAATAAAACATAGTGAGAAAAGCAAATAAGTGTTCAGCAAGGAAAGGTAGAATCCTGTGACTGGGATAATGGGATTTCCAACCCTACACATGCTGTGACAGGACATGGATGGAGGCTTGTGGAACATATGCTAGGCAAACAGTGGTTCACCTAGGAAATGGATAAGAAAAAAAAAAAAAAAAGAATAGTCCTTCTTTATCACAAATGATAAACAGAATGAGAATAAAATTAGGGAAACACCACCCTTCACAATACCACAAATAATATAAAATATCTTGGTATAACTCTAACCAAGCAAGTGAAAATTTTCTATACAAGAACTTCAAATCCCTGAAGAAAGAAATTGAATACCTCAGAAGATGGAAAGATTCCTGTGCTCATGGATTGGTAGGATTAACATAGTGAAAATGGTCATCTTACTAAAAATCATTCTATAGAGTCAATGCAATTTTCATCAAAATTCCAAAAATTTTTTACAGACCTTGAAGGAGCAATTCACAACTTCATATTGAAAAACAAAAATCCCAGGATAACCAAAATAATCCTGAACAATAAAAGAACTTCTGGAGGAATTACCATCCCTGACCTCAAGTTGTACTAAAGAGCAATGGTGATTTTTTTTTAAACTGCATGGTTTTGGTACAGAAGCAGACAGGTCTATAAGTGGAATATAACTGGAAACCCTGAAATAAATTCACATACCATGGACACTTGATTTTTGACAAATAAGCCAAAACAATACAGTGGAAGAAAAGAAAGCATCTTCAACAAATGGTTCTGGTGTAACTGGCTATCTGCATATAGAAGAATGCAAATAGATCTGTATTTATCATCCTGCACAAAACTCAAGTCTAAGTGGATCAAGGACCTCAATGTAAAACTGGATAGACTGAATCTAATAGAAAAGAGAAAGTGGGAAAGAACCTTGAACACAATGGACACAGGAGAAATTTTCCTTAACAGAACAGCAATGGCACAGGCTCTAAAATCAACAACTAATAAATGGAACGTCATGAAATTGAAAAGCTTCTATAAGACAAAGGACACTGTTAATAGGACAAAACAGCAGCCTACAGATTTGGAAAAGATTTTCAACTGTACATCCAACAGTGGGCTATTATCCAAAATATATAAAGAACTTAAGAAGTTAGACTCCAACAAACCAAATCACCCAATTAAAAAATGGGGTATGACCCAGAAGCACTTTTAAAAAGTTCAACATCCTTAGTCATCAGATAAATGCAAATTAAAACAACCATGAGATTCCACCTTACACCAATCAGAATGGCTAAGATCAAAAACTTAAGCAACAGCACATGCTAGCAAGGATGGTACAAGAGGAGAACATGCCTCCATTGTTGCTAGGATTGCAAACTTGTACAACTGCTCTGGAAACCAATCTGGTGGTTTATCAGAAAATCAGAAATAGTTCTACCTTTAGACCCAGCTATACTACTCCTGGACATATATCCAAAAGATGTTCCACCATACCGCAAGAACATGTGCTCAACTATGATTATAGCAGCTTTATTCATAATAGCCAGAAACTGGAAATAATCAGATGTCTCTCAACTAAAGAATGTATACAGAAAATGTGGTTCATTTACCCAATGGAATACTATTCAGCAATTAAAATCAAGGACATCATGAGTTTTGCAGGCAAATGGATAGAACTAGAAAATATCATCCTAAGTGAGGTAATCCAGACCCAAAAGGACATGAATGGTATGTACTCATTGATAAGTGAATATTAACCAAAAATACAGAATACCCATTATACACTCCGGAGACCCAAAGAAGTTAAAAAAGAAGGAAGGTACAAGCATCGATGCTTGAATCCCACTTAGAAGGGGGAACAAGATAGTTATGGGAGGCAGAAGGAAGAAGGGACCTAGAAGGGACTTGGGTAGAAGAGGGGAGGAGAAGGAGAACAGGGGCAGGCAGGATCAAGTATGGAGAAAGACAAGAGAGAGTCCCAGAGAGCCAATTGAATGAATGGAAATATGCAACTGCAGGAAGTGAGGGGAGTAGGGGGATCTCTAGAAGTCCCAGAGACCCGGGATGGGGAAGCTCACAGAAGTCAATGCATCTAGCTGTCCAGCAGCCATGGAGAACCGAATATATCTGGAAGAGCTGGGGATGGAATTAGGATAGGCAGAAGAGAGAAATAAAGAGCCAAGACAAAGTTTCTCTGATCATGGCTCAAATTTCAATTTTTCAGTTCTGCTTTTATATAGAAAAAAACCAAAATCCCATCCCTTTGTTTCAGCTGGATTGAGTTACAAAGTAAGCTCTTCAGCAGCTCAGCAGGCAGGCAGTCATTCAAGTCTCAGGCAGAAAGATGTAAATGTAGGGAGGCCAGGCACCTGGCTCCAGTGTCAGGAGAGTTGTCTAGCCAATTCAAGGCTGGGGAAAGGGCACAGTTTCCCCCTTTTAATTTTTTATAGATAAACTGTTGGGAAGCACAAGATTTACTTGTGCTTCATGATCCTGTCTGGGAAATATGGTGGCTGGCAACCATGCCTGGCTTAGGTCACTCCTCCTCACCTGTCTTTGAGGACATGTGCAGTTTGTTTGTGTTTATTTGAACAAACATGGCCTTTTAGTGTTTGTTATGAACAAACACAGCCAGAGCCACCTCTGTCTTAGGTTGATAAGAGCTTAAGAACCCCAGTTGCCTGTCTCTGGCTACTGGCCTTCATTAGCACACCTTTTCCCATTCAGCCCCAAACCCTGAAAGAATATTAAATGCATTTCTTCATATCGATGAATAACTGAAATAGTGAATAACTGAGCTTTGCTGAAGGCGATCTTGTGTGTAGGCAACCAATCTGCTAAAGATACAGTCAAAAGTTAAAAACAACAGGATTAAGGTTATCTGTGGGGATGTCCCAGGTATTCAATTCAGCTGCAAATTAGCAACAATCAAACACAAAGTCTGGCCACTGACTTTGGAGGTGGCTTTGAGATATAACAGGAAAACAGTTACTTCTCTGGTAAGAGAGGAGATTGTACTCCAAGTTAACTGATGAGATTTTGAGCTGGCTTCATAATTGGAATCATACTTACTAGAAGACTCAGGATCTGTGTTCACTTGACAGACCAATC
Organism: Mus pahari; assembly: GCF_900095145.1. NCBI lineage: Eukaryota > Metazoa > Chordata > Mammalia > Rodentia > Muridae > Mus > Mus pahari. The sequence continues at coordinate 68,183,154 of NC_034599.1, read as the reverse complement.
TTTCAGGCAGCCATCAAGCTCCATCTTCTTTTTGTAAAATAAGACAGACAGAACCTCACCCCCATATTAAATACCTCATGAGGATTATGCCATATGACAATAAATAGATCCTTCCATTTCACCTAGACATGAGTATGCCTAGTTTTAGGATGTTATAGACACCCAGCAAAGAGTTTCCTTGGCATCCAAATTTTAAATTTTTAAAAATAAAAGTATGATTTAAATAATGTTTACAGGGTTATAATCCCTTTTATTTTTTTAAGAAGATATTGTTTTAAAGTTCCAGAATACATTGTCCTTGAGAATTATAAGGGATCCCAGAAATATGGGTAACATTAAAATGTTGACAAAACATCTCAAATGTCTGACTATAATAGCCAGTGCCATTACCTGTTTTTTTTTTTTTTAAAGATTTATTTATATATTATATGTAAGTACACTGTAGCTGTCTTCAGACACTCCAGAAGAGGGCATCAGATCTTGTTACGGATGGTTATGAGCCACCATGTGGTTGCTGGGATTTGAACTCCGGACCTTTGGAAGAGCAGTTGGGTGCTCTTACCCACTGAGCCATCTCACCAGCCCCCATTACCTGTTTTAATCTGATTTGGAACACCAAGAACAGAAAAATAATGCAGGCAATAACTAATTATATTTTTAGTTGTTTCTCCTGTTAAAGCAGTTACAACTAGAAAGCCTGAAATGTATCTATAGTCACATGTGCATATTTTAATTTCTAAAGTCAGAAATAGGAGTATCCATTTGCAATAATTGACCAAGTATAAGTCCTCAAGAATTAACATCATTATGTGGTACAGGTAGAAACTGAGGACATTGAAAACAAGTCTTTACAATTTGACTTGCACATTCTCTAGAATTACCAAATTATTATCTCAAGCCATTACTATTTTGATATGTAAAGAATGAGATATATGGCCAATTGTTCCTGTGTAAGGTCTATAATTTGCCTGGGATACAAATCTTCTGTAGTTTTGCCTTAAGGGGTCTGTCCAGGTAATCCAGGATGAGTTCTTAAATATCTAAAGACAGTCCTTTAAAGAAACAGTACTTCCTCTTAACTTGAGTTGTACATGCATAAATAATTGCAAAATTTGAGACTTAGCAGTATCTAAAAAAGGAATAATTTCAAGCAACTGTAAGCCCTGAGATTTTATATATATATATATAGGCTATCAATAGACAAATTAAAGCTTGATTTTTCAACACTTTAAAAAACAGTTGCTATAGCACATAGTTCAATAACCTGTGCTGAAGCAGAGAGAAACTCAAGAGAATAAATGTAATCTAACCACACATACTTCTCTCCCATAGAAGGGCTGTTTATAAATACAGTAGATGCATTCTTTATGGAATGCATGCATAAATTTACAGGAAATACAAAAGCATGCATAGAAGCAAATTTTAATGACTTGTCTTTTGGATAATAATTATCAATTTTGCCTAAAAAGTTTTCCATGCAATAGATCAAATATCAATATTCTGCAATAACCAATTCTATTGCTGTATGAAATAAGGAATAGATACCTCATCAGGTTCTTAAGACATTCTTTCCAAAATACTTTCTATTATACAATTCTTTATTAACACCGCAACAGCTTCATAATAGGATGTTAAAACTTTACTTGGAGATGAAGGATGAATCCACATTAATGATCCCTTTTGCCAAAGAATTGCTGTGGGCACATTGAGTAACAGTAAGTAACATAAACAGCCAACAACTGATCACAGCAGCCTCCTCTACTTTCTGCAAAGCTATTTGTCTCTCACCAATTGCATCCCCCTGAGAACATCCACAAAGGCTTAAGTCCTCCTGTGGTAAGCTTAAGGTGAGGTCTTAACCAATGAATATCTCCTGGAAGCTTTTGAAAATAATTTGAAGTAAGTAAATCATCTTTTCTTTCTTCAATTCTCTGTACCACAATTTTTCTAGGATATAACTGAGGCCCAAAATATTGAAAAAGATATTACCTCTGAATCTTTTCCAGAGTAACAATTACTCCCCAAAATTTTGAAGCTTGTTGTAGAAGAGCAAGTTTGTAGTAAACTTCCCCTTCAGAGGGATTGGCTAGTAAAATATTCATATAATGAATAATATATACTGAAGGATTCAAACTTCTTGTATTGAAGCAGAGACAATTTTTTTTAACATAATGTAAGGCTATTAGCCATTCCTAGAGGCAAAACTTTCCAATGATTACAAGCTTACTAGAAGCAAACCCTTTACAATTATCAGGATGCAAAGGAAAAAACAACACTCCAAATCCATAATAATTCTATATGGAGTAGGCAGGCCAGATTATAATGCCTCTATAAGTTCCATAGCCTCATTGGACTTTCATAAATCTTAAATTTGAATTTTACTTAGAACAACATCTGGATAGGTCTGTAATAAGGCTGTTTTGACTTAAAAATAATTCCCTGGAGGTGAGGCAAGGATAGGTGAGGGCTCCAAAATTTCCTTAGGCAGTGTTTGCAAGACAAAAGCAGTCCCACACAGATCCTGATGGAAAAACCCACACAAAGCTCTGAGCTTTGCATTAACTCAACTGTAAATATTTCTTTTTTTTTTTTTCATTTTTTTTATTATTATTTTCTTTATTTACATTTCAAATGCTATCCCGAAAGTTTCCCATACCCCTCCCCCCACCTCTGTTCCCCTACCCACCCACTCCCACTACTTGGCCCAGGCCTTGCCTTGTGCTAGGTCATATAGAGTTTGGAAGACCAAGGAGCCTCTATTCCCACTGATGGCCGATTAGGTCATCTTCTGCTACATATGCAGCTAGAAACACAAAACCCGGGGGTACTGGTTAGTTCCTGTTGTTGTTCCACCTACAGGGTTGCAGCCCCCTTCAGGTACTTGGGTACTTTCTCTAGTTCCTCCATTGGGGACCCTGTGTTCCATCCAGTAGCTGGCTGTGAGCATCCATTTTGGTGTTTACCAGGCACTGGCATAGCCTCACAAGAGGCCGCAATATCAGGGTCCCTTCAGCAGTATCTTGCTGGCATGAGCATTAGTATCTAGGTTTGGTGGCTGATGATGGGATGGACTCCCGAATGGGGTACTCTCTGGATAGTCCATCCTTTCATCTTAGCTCTAAATTTTGTCTCTGTACCTATAACCTTTCATGAGAGTTATGTTCCTTATTCTAAGGAGGAATGAAGTATCCACAAATGGTCATCCTTCTTGATTTTCTTCTGTTTTCCATAATGTGTCTTGGATATTCCAAGTTTCTGGGCTAATATCCGCTTATCAGTGAGTACATATCTAGTGACTTCTTTTGTGATTGGGTTACCTCACTAAGGATGATATCCTCCAAATTCTTAATCTGAGCCTTTTGCCCAGTGATTACTCCTCCTGCAGTGAGGATAGATCCAGGGTAGCAATTCTACTGTCTGTCTATACCTCTAATTTTTGGACAGTCTTTCAAAAAATAATTTATTCCCCCATATTTAAAACATTCCTTATAACCTTGGCACTATGAAAGCATTGCTTGTACTGTAGTCCTCTCCTGCAAGGCAGCAGCTATAGCTAGACCCTGATTGTATGAGGGTCCAATTTCTGCACAAAGACAAATATATCAAGATAAGTCTATCTTTGCTTTGTACAGCCAGATGGCCGCAGCAAGCTGCATTAGTGTTCTCAAAACTAATAAAGCTCAGAGTTGAGTAGGGGAGGTCTTCTGAAAACCTTGGCCACTGACCCAAGAAGAGCAGAGAGCCTGACCAGCCACTGCCTTCCCTGGCCAGCCAGAAAAGTCTGGACAAGAAGCATTCGTCCTAAGCACTGACAGGCATATGAGCAGGAGCAGGAGTTTAAGACAAACTATGTGGAAAACCGCATCCTGCATACCCAAGTCAGAGCTACAAGCAAAAGTTTCACAGAGCTGGGGGCAGAGATTAAGAGACTTGTATGAGGAACTCCAGAAAACACGGTGCTAAAAAATAAGATAGTCCAGGAATATGCAAGTTACAGGAAAGAGAAGCATCACTGTTAGGCTTTTATCTCCGTTGTCACTATGCTCCTGGGAGATCAACAGAAAAATCACATTTGACACTTGAGAACCCTGAAAAGACATTAAAAAGAATGGGGAAGCAAAAATCACAGCAGAAGCATGACTATAGAGGAAGCACAGGACTGATTCAAAACTGCATAATTAGTAGCTAAAACAAATGAGGGAGAATGCAGTATGATTTATTTTGTGTGCCTGACCCTTTAAGGATCCCCAGTTTTTAGTCAACTGGCTCTTTAAGAGTACTGCTTGACCCTGTGACCTTCGATGTTGGCTGCCTCTTGCATTTCTGGGATAAAAAGGCAACAGAGGCTGAGAGAGCAGAGTAAGGTCCAGCTGGCAGAAGAGTAGGGTCAGAGGGTAGGGTTAGAGAAGACAGTTGGAGCAGGAAGAAGAAAGGTTGAGTAGGGTTAAAGAAGAGAAGACAGTTGGTGGAGAAAGAAGATTGAGCAGAGTGAAAATGGGAGACCATGGAGCCAGAAGCTGATGAACTGAACTGAGCAGAGCCACAGAAGATATTCTTAGGAGATAGTTGAAAGGGAATTGGGATGACAGAGTGAGAAGACAGCTGAACTAAGCCAGGAGAACTGGTTACTGTTTATAAGAAAAAAAAGAAACATTTGAAGGAGAAAGAAAGAAAACACATTTTACACCTATATTCTGGCTCTGTCAGTTTTTAGTGTTTAAACTTTAGGCTCCTAACTGAATTCTATCTGTATTCTGCCTACACATAAGATAAAAAAGAAAGCATGCCATGAGACACATTAAAAAGATACAGACAGGTTACAGAGAACTCTAATGTTGATAAGCCCAGTATTTAAAACTTTATTTTATCTTATGTGCATGGCTGTTTGCCTACATGTATGTATGTGTACCACATGAATACAGAGGCCAGAAGAGGATGTTGGATCCCTAGAATTGGAGTTTCAGTTGGTTGTAAGCCACCCTATGAGTGCAGGGAATTGAACCTAGATCTTTAAAAGGACAGAAAGAAATGTTTAGCCATTTCTCCAGTACCTGAATATTTATAACTTTTTAAAAATTGCTTTAAAAACTTAAAACTTCAAGGTGAATGAAACCAAAAAGAAGTATTAGAGCAGATAGCATGAAAATATAGAAAGAAGTTCAGAAGATACTAAAGTGAACAATATGCCAACAAATTGGATAATCTACAAGAAATGGACAAATTCCTATATACATACAAACTATAAAAATTGAGAAATGATCCCTTCTGGTCGGTGCCAGAACCTGGTCACATAGGGCATGGAATGGGCAGACACCCCCACAGTTCCTAGAGGACTGCCCAAGCGATCTTAGGATCACTGGTGAGTGGAACACAACAACTACTCCAACCTAATAGTGACAGGACTGTGGCAGCAGGAACAAGGACACCAGAGCCTTTCCTGACCAGAGGCTCAGGTTCCTTTTAATCAGTTCAGGTTTACCTTGGTTTCAAACAGACCAGACAACTCCAC
>NC_034599.1:68156381-68177231 GCF_900095145.1 Mus pahari | reverse complement strand
TCACACCAGTGAGGGCGGGAACTGAGCCAAGTGGATTGTGGGATTGAAGGTTGTTGTCCTGGCAATGCAGGTCAAGGGTCACATGGTTAGGCGGGGCTTGAAGTATCCTGGTGCTAACATCTTTCCTTTCCTCTTTTCCTTTCCTGTCCTCTTCTCTTTTCCTTTCCTCTTTCCTTTTCTTTCTTCTTTCCTTTCTTTTTCTTTTCTTTCTATGCCTGCTTATAAGAGGCAGCTTGTCAAACCAGGATTTAAACCCAAAATTCCTGTGGAGCCCACGTTAGACAGAATATGAGTATCCTGTAAGACTTACTAGAGTAGTATATCTTCAAACCATCTTTAAGTATCAAAAGGTTATATTTCTCTCTTTCTATCAATGAATTACCTGGTCCAGAGCCCTTTATACCTTTGTCTCCCAATTCTTTATTTATAGGGAGAAGCTGAGTGTAAAAGGCAGGGTGGGAAGCAAAGGATATGATAGAGGGAAGCAAACACAGAAAGGCTCTCTTGGGTGTAGATGCTTCTGTGCCGTTCTCTGTAGGCCCCTCAAACCCAGTCAGCTTTGAATCCATATTGCTACAGCCTAGGTCACTGCCCAAGCCCCATTCAGGGATTGGGGGGCAGTGAATTTTTATCTCAGGTTAGTTGAGTTCAAATCAATACATTGGGCACCATTTTGTTGCAGTAAATCTCCATCCCAATAAGCCCTGGAAATGAACACAAGACTCAATTCATATGAATACATGCTGTGTGCCTAGATTGGGCAGATAGACTGCTATTCTACCATCTTCTCCATCTATGAGACCCCTTAGAACTTGTGGTTTCTCCAAGCCGTGTGCTTCTGCTCTGCTTTTCTTCTTCCTCCTCCTCTGCATCCTCTCCCTCTTCCATTTTCTCCTTCTTCTCTCTCCCCACCTTCCACTCCACCTTTCCCTTTTATCTGCCCAATCATCAGCTCTCCTTTATTTTACAAATTAAGGTGGGAAGCAGGTTTACAGGAAGTCACCTGAGTGCTGACTCATTCCTTGTTCACAGCCATTCACAGGAGATGGAATTAACATCAAATATAATTAGCTCCAGGGCTATCCACAACAACCAACCACTTAAATAATTGGACATAAATTTAAACAAGGATACAAGAGATAACTAAACAATGATTGAGGAAATTAAATTAGAGAACACAAATACATGAGACATTTTCCTGGGTTCCTGGATTGAAAGACTTAGTATTTTTGAAATTCTTCATACAACCTAAAACAGTCAACAGATTCAATTCAATCTATATCAGTATCACAACATTATTTTTCACAAAAGGTTAAGAGAAAAACCCTTACAACTTCTATGACACTACAAAAGGCCTTGGAGGATCCAAACATAATAATAAGTTAGAGGAACAAGGCTGAAGAAATCACACACCCTAGTTTCAAATATTACTGTCAGTTGTATAACAGTTATAAAGGGAAAAACATGATACCAATGTAAACACCAATATAGTATCAATACAACAAGCTAGAAAGCCACAGATGGGGTGGAAAAAAGTGAGACCACAAAAGCCAGGGTCAAATCTATAGCTCAGTTCTCATTTGACAAATCCCACTTTCCATTAAAAGCAACAGGAGTGCCTAGGGGAAATAACTGAATGTCTGAGGTTGAGAAAATGGAAAATAATTGTGCACCTGACTGATGTTACCACAAAGCAATAAAGTTCTAAAAAAGTGATAGGTCATTTGATTGGAAACAAAGAACCAACCTGAAGGGGTTGCTAAAAGCAGAAAGGTGGAGCGATCTGAGCAATAAAATTAGTCATGACAATTCGGGGTTACAGCTCGAAGCCAAAATAAGTATCCATGAATCTATATAGATACAAATAAATAACTGAAGAGATAAACAGCAGGGGTGTTCTTCACATAAGAATTCTAATTAGAAGCAAAGGCAGAAGTAGAAAGTCATATCAGGCAAATTCTACAGCAGTGTGAGTTACAGGCAGGATCCTCAGTGGGTGCTGTGACTAGTGGATCAAAGGAAAACAGAAACAACATGTCTACTGGCTTAGAATCTCTCCACAACATAATTAGTACCTCCTTGGGCTCAAGGAGTAACATAACAATGAAGCAGCCTAAAGGTCACCTCCTTGACCAAGAGACCAGATTTGATACCAGTGATGGTGGCCAGAAAAAATGCTTCTGTACCATTTTTATCAAAAAATGCCTAACCTTAATTGACTCATGAGAAAATACTAAGAAACTCAGGGTCAAGGACATTCTTCAAAGTAACTGATCAGTATCCTTTGGGTCAAGGACAAAAAAACAAAACAAAAAGCCTAAAAAGGAATGATCTCAGAGTTTGACACTGAAGGAGACCTGATTAACAAAATTAACCAAATATAATGTGATTCTGAGTTGATTTTTGGGCCAATCAAAGACACTGGCAACAAAATAATAATTTTTTAAAATCTCAGCAAAATTTGAATGAAGTCTCTAATAACATTATACCACAATATGAATGTACTGTCTGTATAGCATGTTGATTAGCATAAGAGCAATAAGAGGTTCATCAGAGCCCAGAGCTGGAGAGATGTCTAGCAATGAAAAACACTGGCTGCTCTTTTAGAGAACCCAGCACACACGTGGCAGTTCATCACTATAACTCCAGTTCCAAGCAATCCAATACCCTCTTCTGGCATCCCTGAACACTGCACACATATGGTATAGACATTTGTGAGGCACAACACCTATACATATAGAACAGCAATAATAATTAAAATACTACTAATAAAAGCTTACATTTTTCAAAAAGAAATCAGACTATTTACATTATTAAAGACAAGTTCAAAGTAAAAATCTATTTGTTTTTTTAATGACAGAGGAAAACCCAACCTAACACAAAACTTTCATTGATCAAGTTTTCTGTTAAAACAGCCAAGTGGACCAAATTATTGATTTTTGTACTACAAATTTGGAGTGTTCGTCATGTGCATTGCCAGATGGAAGGAGTACGGTTGTGACGGAGACAGGAAAGATGCTGTTCTCATCTTGATAAATTTAGGGTCTGAAAGGCATCTAGGGAGCACAAAGGGGCCAGTCTGTAAACGGAAGTGGGGGGTGGGGAGAAGGGGGCGGGGCTACAGTGTGGATCAGAGATGCACAGACATCATGCCCCCAGTGGAGGAGCACACTTCAAGATAGGCTACCTACAGTTTGCTAACTTCAGTTTCAAGGGAAAAATAAGACTGAAGCCTGGCCACACACAACTTCTCTTCCTACTTGGGAAATGCTCTGATCTTTCACAGCATCCAGAGTCTGCCAACTTCAAAACCCTGCGCTGACCCTGCTCCCATCATCTTGAGTGTGAAGATTGCACTAACCATTATCAGAAGTTCAGGGCCCAAGGATTCTCTGCTGACAGAGTCTAAATACAATAGGATACATTATATATGTATATGTAAGTGTCATAAGGAAATATATCGTTTCTGTAACAAACATATGTTAATGAAAGGATTGTGAAATGCAAAGAATCTCTTACAGTCCCATGCAAGGCTGGAGCCCCCTGCTGTGCCTGTGGTCTCCAAGTATTACATTAGGGTAGTCTTGCATTCACACACAGTAGGAGGCATCTGCCTTGTGCCTCTAGAAATCGAAAAGTAAGAAACCAGGGAATGGTACTGCCTTGTGCTGTAACTCTGCAAACACATGAATTCTGTATGTGCTGTTTTGGGATAGAGATATTGTGGGAAATTTTTCTGTGCTTTTTAACTTAAATGTCCTAGGCTAGGCACCATCTATTCCTGCAAATAAAGTAATATGAACTACAAGCCAAACTTCCTATCTTTGCTCTCATCTGTAACGAAAAACATCTCTAAGAATCTCCCCTTGTGAGCTTCCACCTGATGTTCGAAGGGCCTCAGGGTATCTGACATGAGCACACTAATGTGAACAGCTGTCACCTTGAGGCAGCTGCCAGGCCTCCTCCTCTGCTCTCCCAAGAAAGTTTAATGATGGTTAAATCAGAACAGCGCCTGGCTTCCGTTATGGAGGATGGCCCTGTGTCTACAAGATGCTGTCTCCTAGCTATCATGTGTGCCAATACTGCTTGGGTTTCAAAAATTGCTGTCTGCTTGGAAGAAGCCTGGTTTTGCTCTGTGCAGTTTGTTTCTTTGACATACAGAGTCTGTCTACAGCCAGCCAATGTCCATGGTAGAAAATAGACTGAGGAGCTGGGGGTATAGATTAGATGGCTGAGTGCTTGCCTGGTGTCTTAATTAGGGTTTTTATTGCTGTGAAGACACACCGTGGACAGGGCAACTCTTATAAAGGAAAATGTTTAATTGGGTTTAGCTTACAGTTTCAGAATTTTAGTTCATTATCTTCTAGGCAGGCAGACATGGTGCTGGAGAAGAACTACATGTTCTACATCTGTATCTACAGGCAGCAGAAAGAAACAGTCACACTAGGCCAGGCTTGAACATTCTGAGACCTCAAAGCCCATCCCCTAGTGACATACCTCTTCCAACAAAACCACACCTACTCCAACAAAGCCACATCTCCTAATAGTGTCACTATGAAACTACGGGGACCATTTTTATTCAAACCACCACAACTGGCATGCACAAAGCCCTGGGATTGATTCCCAACATCACTTACACTAAGAGTGGTGCTACATGCTTATAATTCCAGTGCTAGGGAGATTTATCCTTGGATATTCAGTAAGTTCGAGGGCAGCCTATGCTATTTGTGACCCTTTCTCAAAAAAAAAAAAAAATTCTGAGAACTGAGGCTATATCTCAGGGGTGGAGCAATCTCAAAGTCCTGAGTCTAGTAGGGAAGAGGAAGTCTTACAGGCACACACAAAAAGATGGGGTTGAATGTTTTTTGTTACTCTATCCTAATCCACTCCAAACACTGAGAACATAAACCCTCCTCCTTGGTCTGTCAAAAGAGAAAGAGAATATGCCTTTCATGTACCTCCAAATGACACTGGAGACACAGTTACCCCTACGGAGGTCATCTGGAGCCATCCAAGCTGTCAGTAGTGTTTCTAGACAACTTCCTTCTGCAAGACCAGAATGTACTGGGCCTTCTTGATGCATGTGAACCTAGAGTAGTGAAGCCAGCCACAAAGCATGCAGCCCTGAGTGGAGCGGGTGAAACTTAGCTCTCTCCATTTTGAATCATTTCAAAGTAGCCATTCAGGATGTTGTAGCTGCCTTTAGATAAAACAGAACCTTTTGCTAATACTTTTCCTTCTAAAAGAGGATAAAATGATTGCTTCTATCAAATCTTTTTAAAGAGTGTCTGTTAATACAGCTAACAACTTAGAAAAACAACTGCATGCGCTTAGATAATTGCACTCTGAGGCTTACGATTTTCAAAGAGCTTTCCCATCCATTATCGAATTTATTTCTCAACACGGTTAAACAGTTCCTAACTAGACAAGATGGCTGGGTGAAACCCACAGGAAGGCTCAGGCACTGAGTGGCCCACAGCTGGACAAGAGCTTCTCAGAACACACTAGAAAATCCCAGAGGCCTCACACGCTGCCCGCAAGGTCACATGACCCAGTTCCCATCTCAGAGGAGAAAGCGAGCTCCAGTACTCACTCGGTGCTGACTTAAGAGCTGAAGGGCTTTGGTCCCGTTATTATTGGAGTAAATCCTCAGGCTCCTAACTGGGGATAGATTTCCTTCCTCATGCAAGATTGATGGAAATGTCCAAACACCCATAGCATAAAGAACAGATCTCCAAACTTCCCTCCAAAATGAAAAAGTACATATAAGAAGGTATGTCAATCAGTCTGTCATGGAAGACATGGCCAGTTAAAATCAGAGAAAACACTCCAGCTTTGAAAAAGGGAAACTGCGGGCTGGTGAGATGGCTCAGTGGGTAAGAACACCCGACTGCTCTTCCAAAGGTACAGAGTTCAAATCCCAGCAACCACATGGTGGCTCACAACCATCCTTAACAAGATATGACTCCCTCTTCTGGAGTGTCTGAAGACAGCTACAGTGTACTTACATATAATAAATAAATAAATCTAAAAAAAAAAAAAAGAAAGAAAGAAAGAAAGAAAAAGGAAAACTGCAAACAATCCAGAGGCTGCCACCCCCCAACCGCCATGTCTCCAGCCCCAGAGTTCATTTATCATGGACAGGTGAACTTCCCAAAAGAAAACCTTCTCCTGCTAAACTGATGGATTTTTATAAAGGTTTTTCTACAGTGGCATTTTAAGGTCTGATGATATATTAATAGGTCATTTCTCTTTCAAAAAATTCACAAAAACACTCCAGATTTGGGGAAATACCTTAGTTTAAAAGCTGCAGCTATGTGATCGAGAGATGGTTCATTGGTTAAGGGCACCTGCTGCTCTTCCAGAGGACCTGGGTTTGATTCCCAGCACCCACATGCTAGCTCATAATCTGTAAGTCTAGTTCAGGGTTCTAACTCCCTCTTCTGGCCAACATGGGCCAGATTCTTTGATTACAAATATTTTTTGAATTAGGAACACTAGGGAAGGAACACCTGAGACTCTCATGGGATAGGGAGCGATATAGTGGTTTGAGAGAAATTTCTAGAAGCCTTATCAGACAGCAAGGTGATCTAGGAGAACATTCTAGAAGTTTCAGCAGGACTTTGCAGGAGCTGAAGTCCTGCATGAGAGGAAGAGTTAATACCTCTGGGCAGCTGCTGGGAGCAGCAGGCTCCAAGTTGATTCTCCTCTGCACTTCTGCATTGTTCTTGGGAGAGAAGCTCAGAATGACACCCCCCTCCCCATGGTATTAATTGTGGAATAACTCAAGGCACTTACAGATAATTGCAGGTTCTCAAACTGTTCCCATCACCCGACTTTATTAGCTATGTAATTCATTTCACAAGAGCTCTCATACCTCATCCCTCTCTTGCTGCCCCCTGATCACGGCCAGCTTCACTCAATGCTCTTCACATGGCTCTCAAAATCCTCCTCCACTATGAGGCACCCATCACTTTCTACAAAACTACCCAGAGCTCCCTCATGGTCTCCCTGTACACCAAGGTCACAGAACGAATCTTCCTTCACAAAGCTCATCTTTCACACTGCCAGAGTCATGGTCATGATACTCTTCCAGATTCGTCTAGATGGAACTCACTCTCCTTAGAGGGAGTCTGAGCTCACTCCAATGGGAACCTCAGCATGCTGCTCTCTGTTGTCAATGCCTTGGCAGAATCTAACATACAAACGTATTTATGTTTAAAAAAATGAGACAAATCAATAAATGAATGGTGGGCAGAATGACTGTGTAAATGTGCTTTGTCTTCTAACTCTTCCTCTGCAGACTAGGTAACAGCCAACTTCACAATCATGGCATCACAATCTTTAAGTTGGAAGTTGACATGTCAAAGAACGCTTATCGTTCTTGTTAAACTAATGGCCACCGCTATTCTTAGACCTGTCCATTCTCTCTGACTGCTGTCTCCATAGCACCTGCCCTGCTGTTCCCATGCTTGAAGTCATCCCACTTCCCTTCCACTCTGCTGCTATTGGTCACTAGACTGCCCCCTCCTGCTGGAGAGAACTTCCCCAAGAAGTTAATCAGTTCAGCTGTACATATATGGTCTCAGGTGTCAACTGCTAGTCTGTGCCATTCAGCACTAGTGTGACAGCTTGTATTAATTGTCAATATGACAGAATATAGAACCGCCCCTGGGCATGCCTGTGGGCAATCATCCAGATTACACGATTGATGTGGAGAGACTCTCTTCTTAATGGGTTGGGATGGGGGTGGTTGCTGGACAGACCATTTCATGGTCTGGGTTCTGGGCACAGTGAAGAGGAGAGAGAGACCTGAACACATGCACCCATCCCTCACTATCTGCTTCCTTACCAACTTGCTGCCTCAGACTTCCCCAAAAAATGACAGAGTGTAGCATTGAATTGAAAGGAACCTTCTTCCTTATCAGATGCTTTTGTCAGAGTATTTTACCATAGCAACAGGAGAAGCTAAGACAACTGGTCATTCACTGGCTCCCTTCTCATTCCAAACAGCAGTTCCTAATGTGCTCCCCAGCCTCCAAATGCCCCCCAGTACACCTCCAATGCCTGCTTAATCTCAGCGTATCACAACATCCATTTGGCCAAATGACCTGAAGTCTACTCTTAGGTCCAAACATCATGTTGCTTTTATATCTATCTCACATAAGACCTCTTGGGTGGGACATATAACTTACTGTTAGAGTGTGTGCCTACCACATACAAAGCTCTGGATTCCATCTGCAATACAATGGAAGACAAAAGAGTTCCTTTTAAGTTGTTCCAATATTAACTCCACAACTGATTGGACAGACATCTTTTAGCTACTTCTTATGCCGAAGTCCACTGCTAGCAGACCACAAGGGAGCTGATGTTAAATTGAATGCATAAACCTGGAAAATCTTTTTCCAGTCAAATGGGATGTTTGGGGTCAAAATGTGGATTCAGGGGCAAGTCAAATCAGCTTATGTAATTGTGAAGTCCTAATTAACTTAAGCAGAGGTCCCTTGTAAAGTAAGGTTCAGGACTGGATGTTTCTCAAGGACACTCTCTCTGCTGCTATGTACAGTGTAGTCCTAACCCTGGGTCCCTCATGGCTCTGGGTCAGTAGCATGCTATAAGTTCCTGATTTCTGCATGAAGGGAAGAGAGACCCAGTTCTCTTGAGGCCCTGTGAAGAACTAGTTTCCCAGATGCCACAATAAACTTCAAATCACATGTCCACCTCCAAGCCAATTGCTGACGAGAAGGGTGAAAATACTTTTAGTCCAGTCCTTATTACAAAAGAGTGAAAATGCTCTCAACAGTGATAGTCCCACGTGATACCCCACCCCATCCCCGTCTTCCCCACCCCACCCCCAAGCATACACAGAGTACACTCTCCCCTAGGCTAGTTCCTGTGGCTAACCAGACAGATTTCCTCTAGTCTTCCCAGGTACCAGCCCCTCTCTACCTGCAGTTCACATTGCATAGAACCCTGAAGAGTGGACCAAAGCCCTAGCGACTAATATCCTCCAGAAGTATTTCCACTAAAGCAATCCTCTGCTGGGAAAAGCAGCTGAGTTGCCTATTTACCATGTTAAAGCAGACCTGACCTTCAGGTTCTCCCAACTCCCAACATCCCTCAGTTCCTACTGGTTATAAGGTATGGCTGGCTGGCTGGTTGGCTGGCATACCCAACTCTCTACCCAGGTGTGCCAGCCAACAGGGGACTTCATTCCCACAGGAATTCCTGTGTTCCCTAGGGATGTAACCCGAAGGAGATAATGAATGATGCACTAACCTCTGGCTTGCCTCCCAAGTAGCCATCTTTAAATTTTTTCCTCTTTAACCATACTTTTATGTTGGAGCCTCCCAGACCTGCAGCCACTGCTCCCCCATCACCTCAGGGCAGACACCACCGCCTGCTGATGAACTGTGACATTATCCAGAGACAACATGCCTGAGGATCTGCCTACCTGTTCACATCTGGACCACCCCAAGATTGGGGCTGGGGGGAAGGGCTTTTCCCATGCCATATAAACCTGGTGATTCATTAAACATTTGGGCTTCGATCAGAATATTTGTCCTGGCCCCATTTCTCTCGNNNTCTATTCCATTTCAGCCCAGCCCGCCTCTCAGGACGAACCCGGACCAGACCGGAGTGAATTACTGCTGGCTGAAACTCAGAGCTGGCACCCAATGTGGGGCCTGAGCACGGCAGAGACAAACTGAGGAGACGCTCTCTGTGTGAAGCTTCATGTAAGAAAGTAAGAAAGTATCGTATCATGCACCCTGGGAAACAGGTAAATGGTTGTAGGCACAATACAGTCTAAGCTGGTGCGGTGTTAGCCCGACATTGTTATTACCACTTAGGTTGGCAGCAGAAAATGGGATTAGAAAATTTTAGGCAGGTTTATGTCCGCAGTCCTCAAGAACTGCTTCAGGCGAAAGGAATTGGATTTTAAAAAGAAGTCTCTAGGCAGGTTTATGTCTGTAGTCCTCAAGAACTGCTTCAGGCAAAAGGAATTGAGATTAAAAAAAAAAAGAAGAAGTGGTTAAAAAAAAAATTGTTATATATAGATATATAGATAGATTCTTGCTGGCCATTATTTAGAGAGGAAAATGGATTTTAATATTCTCCTGGAAACAGACCAAAGTCCAGAGACATCTGGCTTTTGCTCTGGACTCCTACATGAGAAGTTTGCTACCTTCTATGTATTGTCTATGTTTGGTGCACCAATTGTCGACATGTCAATTCATGTGTGTTTTTGTTTCATTGTCTGAATGAGTGATCGTTCTGTGTTTCATGTCTAAAAGTATTAAAGGTAGCTAAAACCTTGCCTGCTGACGCAGTCTTGGCACAGTGGAGACAAAAGAGGCTGTGGCTTAGCCAGGAATCAAACACAGCAAGAGGGCCCCTGCAAAAAAAATAAAACTGTCTTTAAGAGGGTCATTTAACTCTGAATTTTAAAGCAAAAAAAAAAAAAAACTGATCGTTTTTCTCTTAAAAATTTCTCATGATTAGTGTTTTTAGCAAGTGACAAGTGCCTTTATTTGTAATATTTTAGCTAAACAAGGTAAAATTCTGTGGTCTAAATTTATAATTCCTGTAGCTGCTTCATTTGGGTTTTTGACTTGTCTTAAGGGTATAAAAAATGTTCTGCATGGCTTAAGTTATTGGCATTAATCAAAAGGTTATAACGTTAGTTACAAAAGGTTAACTTTAAAATGGTAACTTAGGGTTGGAGTCATTTTAAACACATGGCATAAAGCAGGCCAAAAAACTAGGCCTCTAGAAAAACTTCTAATTGAGATAATATTTAACGCAACTCTTATCTTAAAAGGTAGACTTGGGGATAAGATTTAAAACAATGTCTTTTTAATAACACATTAAAAATTGCAGTCATACATTCATAGGTATAAATTGGCAGCCAAACTTTGTAACATGATAGTGATGTTTCCAACATTAATTTCAAAGCTGATAAAGTGTTTTAAAATTGGGTTTTGCTTTCCCATATAAGAGGGACAAAGCTCAAAACAGTCTTGGCAAGGCCTGTGTAGCTTTTCTTTTGTTTTACAAACCGTGCCTAAGGAAGTTCTTGGGACCT
The DNA here is from genome assembly GCF_900095145.1 of Mus pahari. Lineage (NCBI taxonomy): Eukaryota > Metazoa > Chordata > Mammalia > Rodentia > Muridae > Mus > Mus pahari. The sequence continues at coordinate 68,166,145 of NC_034599.1, read as the reverse complement.
CACCTCTCTCTGCCTTCAGGGAGACTACCCAGGTGTTGTTCATTATAAAGTTTTAATTCAAAATTTATAAGAGGTCAATCAGGCATTACAAGATGACTTGCCTACTTCATATAAAATTATTAAAGAGTTTGTTTTTCCTTGATAATTGTTAATGATTTGCTTCTGATAAACTGGTAATCACTAAAAATTTTCCCTTTGAGTGTGGTTTATACAGCTTACATTATGTAAAAATAATTTTTATTGTCTCTGCTTCTATACAAGAAGCTAAGAGTTAAATTTTTCAGCATAGAGAGTATTAGCTAAGGCCTATACAAAAAGTTTACCTCAAATCTTGCTCTCACACAAGGAGCTTTAAAGTTCTGGGAAATAATTTACTCCACAAGATTCAGAGACCTTATCTTTTTAATATTTAAGGTTTTAGTTATGCTAAGAAAAAATTGTGATATAGAAAATTTAAGAGCAAAAAATTGATTTGATTCAAAATGTTTATTTTCTAAGCCTCCAAGAGATGTTAATGGGCTAAGATCTTATTGTAAGGCCTCAAATTAATTTGAACCTTTCAATCTTATCTCAAGAGACACAATTTATTTGGTAAAACACAAAAGGCCTTGCAAAAAACAAAGGAAGTTTTTCTAATTGTTATCAATTATAATCATTGGTAACTAAATACTAGCTGCTTATATTNGTTATAGTTATTAAGTGCCCACAGCAATTGTTTGGCAAGAGAAGGCATTGATGTAAAATCATTTTTCTTCTCTAAGTAAAATCTTAACATCCTATTGTAAAGGTGCTGTGGTACTATTTAAAAATTAAGAATCCCCTTTCCAAACATCAATCAAATTGGGTATTGCAAAATACTAATACTAAACTTTGCCTTATGCACATACAACTCATAAGAAAAAGTGCTGTTCTTTAAAAAAGAATGGTCCTTGGACATTTTAAAAAATTGCCCTAGCCTGCCTGGACAAGACCTCTTAAGGCAATGCCATCCTAAATTTATACCAGGCAGATTGTAGATCTTACATAAAAATAATTGGCCATATAATCTCATTCTTACAAAATAGTAATGGCTTACATAATAATTTGGTATTTTCAAAGAATGTACATGTCAAATTGTAAAAAATTTGTTCTTAGTGTCCTCAGCTTCTACCTATTTCCACATAATGGTGTTAATTCTTGAGGACTTAATCAATTACTGCAAATGGATGCTCTTATTTCTGACTAATAAATAAATAACCAATGCACATGTAACTACTGATACNTTTTCAGGCCTTCTGCTCTATAAGAAAAACAATTAAAAGTATAAGTTAACCATTGCTTATGTTAAAAATTCCTTATATACTTGGTGTTCCAAANTAAATTAAAACAGATATTGGAACTGGCTATAACAGTCAGGTATTTCAAATGTACCCATATCACTGAGACTTTTTATAAGTCTCAAGACAAGGTACTGTAAAACTTTAAAACTTTATCTTTTTAACAAAGGGAGGAATTATCCCTGTGCACATTATTTNAATCTCATTTTTATTTTTAAAATTTTAAAATTTGGATGTCAAACTTACTAAATACCTTATAGCATCCTAAAACTAGACATACTCATGTCTAGGCAAAATAAAAAGGATCTACTTACTGAGAAATGGCTTGATCCTAAACAGCTACCCTAGTTGGGTAGAGAAAAAGCTTGTGTTTTCACCACAGAATGCTGCAAAGCATGACAACTTCCAGAAAGGTTTGTATCCCAAGCTGACCTGTGAGTTAGCTGAGTGCCCTGACATTGGGTACAAGAAAACTGATTTGGGATTATGTTTTTAACACTCCCTTGCTTGCCTGCCTTGGTCCCAAATTGGATAAGCTAAGCTGCCTCGCTTCAAGCTTTTAACTTTTAGAATAAGAACATTAGAGACTGTGAAATCTGACNTATAAAGATCAGTCATAAGAGGAGTTATAATGATTCTCCTCTTTCCTCCATTGTGACCAGTTACTCTAAACTCAATTTTGGACTGGTCTAGTAATAATTCCAATATTATGAAAATAGCTAAAAGTCTTTATTAACTAGCAGAGTTAAATCAAGCTCACCCTCCTCTAGCAAGGAGCTCGCCACAGTTCTGTGATCCTCAAGCCGCTCCCCCCACACCTGGAAGCTATTGTCTGAACCTGATGGTTGCTAATTTGCAACTGAATAGAGTACCTGGCCTTTCCCAGAGAAGCCTTTATCCTATTAGTTTACAACTGTTTGGCTTTTGTTTCCGAGCAGGTCAGCTACCCCCAACTGTGTGCAGCCAGCTTTCAGCTTGTCTCCTACAAAGAGTGGTGGCAGAACTCCTTTGGCATCAAAAAGTATTTAGTATATATTGTGACTTTGGTCTGATTTCGGGACTAGGTGTGCTATGAGGGCCTGACAGTCAATGACTGGCATATTTATAAATAAAAAATTGGAGGCCAAGGTCAACGCCCTTAAGAAGTAGTGCTGGCATTAGGGCAAGATGTTGAAAATATTAAGGTTAGGCTAGCTACTAAATGTCATGCTTCCTTCCAATATGATTGTGTCATGCCATTACCTTATAATACAACCAGTGATTGGAAAAAGACTAAAGCTCATTTGCAGGAAGTTTGGAGAGATACTGATATCTCTCATGACTTGGTTCAGTTAAAGGCAAAAATTTCAGATATTAGCAAAGGTCAATTGGACACTTGGAACATTGATGAATTGGCTACAGTCTGGAAATTCGGCTAAAAACTAAAATTAAATAGGGGGAAATGCCACTGCCACTCTAGTGGTGACTCACATCAGGCCTAAAAACCTGGAGGAGTCCTGAGGAAAAAAGAGTCTCAAGGAGACTCAGCCTCCTAGAGTCCTGGCATTTCCAATCATCTATTACACGAATCCTATCCGCATGTTAGTAATGCCTCTAACAGAACCAAGCCCAGGGCAAAGCTTAGAGTAAAATACCTGTGGAAGTTACGTTTATATTCTAGTATTTACCAAGGCCTAGGAAATAGGGAGGCTGTGGTATTGCTTTAGCAGAACACTCAAAAAACAGGTTTTTCTGCTGGGCCCAAAGGAATCAGCATAATTGAGGAGTTACTGGAGAACCCCTGGTGGTGAGATGTAAATTTTGACTAGCCTTGCAACTGGCTTCCTCCTCAAGCTGCCTGGTCCCACCCCTGGACTAATAAAAACAGTTTGGGAAAAATCTGCGTCAGGTGTGGCCACCAGCCACCACGGTTCCTGGACAGGATGATTGAGCATAAATATATTTTGTGCCAGTCCAGCTAATTTTTTACCAAATATGAAGGGAGGAGATGTTGGAGCCTCCCAGACCTGCAGCCACTGCTCTTCACCACCTGGGGTGAATTCTGCCAGGCTGGTTCTTTGTTTATACCTGCAACTGCTCCCCCATTGCCTCAGGGCAGACACCACCGCCTGCTGATGAACTACATGTAACATTATCCAGAGACAGCATGCCTGAGGATCTGCCTACCTGTTCGCATCTGGACCACCCCAAGATTGGGACTGGGGGGAAGGGCTTTTCCCATGCCATATAAACCTGGTGATTCATTAAACATTTGGGCTTCGATCAGAATATTTGTCCTGGCCCCATTTCTCTCGCCGTCTATTCCATTTCAGCCCTGCCCGCCTCTCAGGACGAACCGGACTGGACCGGAGTAAATTACTGCTGGCAGAAACTCACACTTTTATGCTGAGAATCTGTGAAAATACCTACTATCACACCCTCTCTACTAATCCTTCCAAAATACACAAGCATACCTGTACCCAGCAGCAGATCTGACTGATAAAAACTCAACAACAACAAAACAAAACAAAACAAAACAAAACAAAACAAAAACACTAGCTATGGGAAGCCAGTGTTAAAGAACTCCTAACTCTAAAACACACGCATAACTCTCACATGTGAAGAGTGGGTTAAGGGTTAACGTCACACTCCACTGGAACATTCTTTTTGAGTTTTTGTTTTCCACTGTTGAATGTGGTTTATTAGAGGGCCCCTGGCACACTGGCTGTTCTGAATACCAAGTCAGACAGTGAATACAGCATCTGAAGAGATGTCTGGCTCACTCGCTGTTGCCCTCACCCAAGTCTTCATTATCCCTCATCTGGATGAGAGTCTAGCAGGGGGCAGAATTAAAACATAATTCAGAAGTGGTAGAGTCCAGTTCTAGAGGGCAGGGAACAGTGGTTCCCTGCTAACAACCTGCTAATCCATCTACCCCCTCCCAAACTAGAAATGTAGAAGAAAAAGAAAAGCAACACACCCAAGCTTGCACAACAACCTGAAGATATGGCAAGATCATGTCCTGAAGATCTTTACACTACAAAGCATGTAGAATGTGGACGGAAATCACACACCATCATCACATCATTTTACCTGATTACTCAATGAGGAAAGAGGAGGAGACAACCTTTCCAGACAATGCCACCAAGTGAAGACCAAGTATTTTACACACATGAAACTACATAGGGTGGTTTCACACTCAGACCACAGCAGCTAAACATTTCCCTGTCTATACATAGTCCATAATATGCTGCTAACCTTGAATGCACATGGTGAAGTTTATTTTTTTTATTAAGGCATTTTATTAGATATTTTCTTCATTTACATTTCAAATGCTATCCCCAAAGCCCCCTATATCTTCCCCACGCCCTGCTCCTCAACCCACCCACTCCCACTTCCTGGCCCTGGCATTCCCCTCTACTGGGGCATATGATCTCCACAATACCAAGGACCTCTCCTCCCATTGATGGCCAACTAGGCCATCCTCTGCTACATATAATCCCCTTAGCAACTGAAATCCAAGCTCTAGACCATAGCCACGTCTTCTCTCTCTCAGTGCTCCAGACAGACCTAATTCCAATTTCTACACATACCCAAATGGGTCTTTTTCCTTTGCAGCCCTGATCACCTGCATCCCAACAGTATCAATTTCTGTCCACACTAAGAAAGTCCTCTCCATCCTGTTTAGTCATCAAGAGGAATCTTTTATCCATCCTTGGCTTCTCTGGCTCCTTTGTGACAAAGACTTTCCATAGGAGTCTGACTAGGAATTTAGACAGAGAAAATAAAGACAAACTAGGTTGTTGTTAAAGTTACTAATATATTTATTACATTCAGATGTTCTTCTAAATTCTGAGTGTATCTTGGTGAAGACTTGGTCTCTGTTCTCATGATGCTAAATATGAGGAAATAAAATATATGCCCCATTGAAACAAAGTTGTGTGAGCTATCACAGGCAGAGGAGCCTGGAAGACCACTGGGATATATGACAGTCTGTGGCAGAGATATGACCAGGGAACTAGAGAAAAGCACACATACAGACAGGAAACACGACAGACACAGGGAGCTGAAGCAAAGTTCTAGAGTTGATGTTCTTAGTAGCAGCAATGAGCATCTTGTTCTGTTACAATAGCAGAGTGGACACTGCAGAAACACTAGGAAGAAGGTGTGAGAACCAAGCAAGAGAAGCATCCACAGGTGGCAGAGGAACCAGGCTCAGTGTCAGAAGGATCATCCTGAGCCATCTAAATCCGTGTGCAACTGGAGCTCCCAAGAGAAATGAAGAAACAGTGGTGGCACACCCCTTTAATCCCAGCACTCAGGAGACAGAAGTGGGCTGATCTCTGAGTTTGAGGCCAGCCAGGACTACATAGAGAAATCCTGTCTGGAAACAAAACAAAACAGTAAAATTAATAGCTAGATTTCTTCCAGATACCATAAAAACTACAAATCCACAGACACGGGAGCTGAATAATCCTAAAGTGTATCACAGGAAACTGGTGAGGACCTTGCTAAGCCTGCTGGGCTGAGCTTTGCCTCAGGATCTACATGGTAAAAAGACAGAACTGATTCTCACAAGTTGTCCTGGGACCTCCATGTGTATACTAGTCAGGCACTCAAGAATGTACACACACACACACACACACACACACACACACACACACGCACAAACACAAACACATACACATTTTTTAAATCACCCCCCCCAAAAAAAAACAGAAAATCACAAAACTAGAACACACTATGAAAAATCAGAGAATGTGTGCTATATCAAGAGAAAGCTGGGAAAGTTATGGGATACACTGGGCAGACATATCAAAAATTATTCAAGCGCAAAGACAATGAAACATTATACACCCCCTAAAAGGGACTGCCAGACACTTATCTATGAACATGAAGAAAAGAACATTGCCCAGACCAGTGAGAGTAGGGATACTCTTCTTTCAACAGCATGTATGTGCTACAAGAAGCATTGAAGGAATTCTCCAGGAAACACAAACTTTAATTAATGAACATTTAAGTGATCATCATGTCACTGATAGGTTAACCACATTATCTCTTCTAAAATTTCTTTACCAGTCAATTGGCTATGTAAAGCAAACATTACTGCAAAGCAGAGTCTGAAAGAGTTTTGCATTTTTAAATTTTAAAAAAGGAGGGGGAAATGAAATTTGTAGTCCCACGAGATACTTACTTATACATAAAATGATAGAATTTTATTTTAATTTTTCCTCAGGCAGAGTGTGAAAGCTGTGAACATTCTAAACCCATGGCAAGAACTAAAAGATGCCAAAGAGATATAATTAATAACTCAGTAGGAGCTAAAGCAGAATAAAGCTCAGTTAGGCACATCTTAAATAATGCTCATTGATTTAAAAATAACTCAAGAAGAAATTAGAAGTAATTCTAAATAAATTCAAATGAAAAAAAACCAAAATTCCTGATATGTGGGTAAATTAGTGTTTAAAACAAAATCAGTGGCTTCTGGTACATTTTTTTTAAAAAACTAAGATGTAAGTTAGTAGTACAGAAAAACAAACGTGAACAAGATAAGAACAAACATTGATAAAGTAGGAAAAAATAGAAATAAACTAACAAGACAAAGTTTCATTTTGGAAAAGACTGATCAAAATAGCAAATCTTTAAGCTTAATTCAAAGAAGGAAATGAGAACAAATCACCATTATTGGGAACTAAAGGAAACAAGCTAGTGTTAAAAAAGAAAAAAGAAAAGAGAGAGAGAGAGAGAAACTGTTAAGAGAATGCATGTGAAATTTATTTTCTTTGAAAGATGTAAATTACAGAAGTCAAGACAAAGGGGAAGAGAAGCTTAAATGACCCCACCACTTAGAATGTTCCTCTGTGCCATGCAATGCTTCTCCCTCTCTGGCCAAGATCTTCCTGTCTATTTTGCTTCTGCTATAAAGAAAGAAAGGTTTCCCTGCATAACAGGTCTTCCGGGTGACTTAAATCTACAGACAGCACTCAGCACCACCCCAAACACGAGAAGCTCTATGGAAGTGCTTTAAAATAAACCATTGTTTGGAAAAACCTTTGTCTAATGAGATAGGCCAACACTTCTCTCCTCATTTTTCTTATTTATTTATTCTCTCATATATTACTTCCCAGCCACCGTTTCCCCTCCCTCCTGTCCTCATACTCCTCCACCCCCAATGTCCCCTCTCCCAAAGATCTGCAGATCTACTACTCCTCCCTTCAGCAAAAGGCAGGCCTCCCAGGGACATCAATCAAACATGGCATAACAAGTTACAATAAGCCTAGGCACATACTCTCATATCAAGGCTGGATGAGGCAACCCAGTAGGAGGAAAAGGGTCCCAAGAGCAGGCAAAAGAGTCAGAGACAGCTCCCACTCCCACTGAGGAGTCCCACAAGAAAACCAAGCTACACACTATAACATATATGCAGAAGACCTAGGTCAGATCCATACAGGTTCCCTGGTCTATACTTCAGTCTCTACGAGTCCCTATGAAGTCTGCTTAGTTGATTCTGTGGGTCCTATTCTTGTGATATCCTTGACGTCTACAGATACTGCCATCTTTCCTTTCCCTCTTCCACAGGATTCCCCAAGCTCCACCTAATGCTTAGCTATGGGTCTCTGTATCTGCTCCTATAATTTGTAGGATAAAGCATCTCTGATGATGACTGGGCTAGGCTCCAGTCTACAAGTATAACAGTATCATTAGGAATCCTTTCCTTGACCAGCACCAGGTCACCTAGGGCTCTGAGTAGGCGGACACCCCCACGGTCCCCAAAAGGACTGTCCACGCAATCATAGGATCACTGGTGAGTGCAACACAACATCTGCTCCAATCCAATTGCACACAGGACCTGAGACTGCACTAGGGAAGCAGAGAACCAGCCTGACCAGAGGTACAAGTCCCTTCCAGTCTGCGCCAGCACTGGGTCACCTAGGGTGCGGAGTGGGCACTCACCCCCATGGTCCCTAGAGGACTGCCCACTCGATTTTAGGATCACTGCAGAGATAGCTGAGTGCTCTGGAGGAATCTCCACACAGCAGGTCTTCGGGATCATAGGTGAATGGAATCCAATCAACTCCAGAGAATCCAGGTGGGGCTTATGCCAGTAGGAACAGGGACAAAGGAACACCGCCTGCTCAGAGGCGAGGTTCCTGTCCAGTTGGGGCAACCCCTGCCATCTCTCTTTGTAACCCCAGCGGAGGCAGCAGAGCACTCTGGTGGACCCTCCACACCGCAGGTCCTCGAGATCATGGGAGGAGAGTCGGCCTACAGGGAGGGCTCCAACCCCAGGACTCAGGAGGAGGATCAGAGCTCCAGACTCCTGGACACCTGCCTTGCAAGAGGAGAGCTTGCCTGCAGAGAGTGCTCTGACCACAGGGACACAGTGGAGAGTTGGATTCCCAGGAGTGCTGACAGAGGCTAACAGAATCACAGGAGGAACAAACTCCAGCCAGAGACAGCTTGAACATTAACACCAGAGATTTCCAGATGATGAAAGGCAAACTTAAGAATCTTACTAACAGAAACCAAGAACAGTGGGCATCATCAGAACCCAGTACGCCCACCACAGCGAGTCCTGGATACCCCAACACACCCAAAAAGCAAGATGTGGATTTAAAAACATATCTCATGATGGTGGTAGAAGATTTGAAGAAGGACATTAATAACTCGCTCAAAGAAATACAGGAGAACAATGATAAACAAGTAGAAGCCCTTAAAGAGGAAGCACAAAAATCCCTCAAGGAGACCACTGCTAAACAGGTAGAAGTCCTTAAAGAACTACAGGCAAACACTACTAAACAGGTAGAAGAAACACAAGAATCCCTTAAAGAATTACAGGAAAACACAACCAAACAGGGGATGGAATTGAACAGAACCATTAAGGATCTGAAAATGGAAGTAGAAACAATAAAGAAAACCCAAAGGGAGACAACTCTGGAGATAGAAACCCTAGGAAAGAAATCAGGAACCATAGATGTGAGCATCAGGAACAGAATACAAGAAATGGAAGGAGAATCTCAGGTACAGAAGATTCCATAAGAAACATGGACACAACAATCAAAGAAAATGCAAAATAGAAAAAGATACTAACTCAAAACATCCAGGAAATCCAGGACACAATGAGAAGACCAAACCTATGGATAATAGGAGTAGATGAGAATGAATATTTTCAACTTAAAGGGCCAGCAAATAGCTTCAACAAAATTATAGAAGAAAACTTCCCAAAGCTAAAGAAAGAGATGACCATGAACATATAAGAAGCATACAGAACTCCAGATTAGACTGGACCAGAAAAGAAATTCCTCCTGACACGTAATAATCAGAACAACAAATGCACTAAAGACAGAATATTAAAAGCAGTAAGAGAAAAAGGTCTAGTAACACATAAGGCAGGCCTATTAGAATTACTCCAGACTTCTCACCACAGACAATGAAAGCCAGAAGATCCTGGACAGATGTTATACAGAC
>NC_034599.1:68097597-68156370 GCF_900095145.1 Mus pahari | reverse complement strand
TCATTCCTCCCCAAAATAGGGAATAAAATACCCATGAAAGAAGTTGCAGAGACAAAGTTTGTAGCTAAGATGAAAGGATGGACAACCCAGAGACTGCCCCANCCAGGGATCCATCCCATAATCAACCACCAAACGCAGACACTATTGCATGTGCCAGCAAGAACTTGCTGAAAGGACACTGATATAGCTATCTCTTGTGAGGCTATGCCAGTGCCTGGCAAATATAGAAGTTGATGTCCACAGTCATCTATAGGATAGAACACAGAGACTCCAATGGAGGAACTAGAGAAATTACCCAAGGAACTGAAGGGGTCTGTAGCCCTATAGATGGAACAACAATATGAACTAATCAGTAACCCCAGAGCTCATGTCTCTAGCTGTATATATAGCAGAAGATGGCCTAGTCAGCCATCATTGGGAAGAGGCCCCTTGGTCTTGCAAACTTTATATGCCCCATATAGGGGAATTCCAGGGCCAAGATGTGGGAATGAGTGGGCAGGGGAGCAGGGTGGGGGACGGTATAGGGGATATTCTGGATAGCATTTGAAATGTAAATGAAGAAAATATCTAATAAAACAATTTTTTAAAAAAAGGAATCCTTTCCTTGCTCCAGTCTATGAGTATAACAGAGTTTCATTAGGAATCCTTTCATTGTTCCAGTCTAGAACATAACAGTGTCTCATTAGAAATCCTTTTGTTGACTGTTTTTTGTTTGGTTTTTTTCTGGCCAGTTGTGTTTGGTTCTGTCCTAGTTCTCTGAGCTGTCCACTCTCTTTCTGGTTCCTGGCCCTCCGGGCAGTGTAGGTATGGGATCCCTTGTCATGATGTGAGTCTTAAGCTGGACCAGTCATTCATTGGCCACTCCCACAAGTTCTGTGCCACCTTTATCCCAACACCTCTACTGGAAGCCTTGCCTGGTCACAGAAGATGGCTGGTTCCAGCTCCTTAGTCCCCATTACTAGAGGTCTTTGCTACAGTCACTCTTATAGATTCCAAAAAGTTTCCATTGCTCTAAGTTTCTACCTCACCCCTAAGATGCTCCCCAATTCCAGTCATCTTCCAATAGTCTCTCCCTCTATCCCTCCTTCATCCTGACCCTGATCCCGCCCATTCCCATCCCCACCTGTCCCAGTCCACCCACAAAATCTATTCTATTTCCCCTTCCCTGGAATATCCATGCATCCCACCTTGAGCCCACCTTGTTACTTAGCTTCTCTGGGTCTGTGTATTGAAGCATGATTATCCTTTACTTTATAGCTAATATCCACTTATAAATAACATACCATGTTTGTCTTTCCAGGTCTGGATTATCTCACTTAGGATGATTTTTTTTTCTAGTTTCATCCATTTGCCTGAAAATTTCATGATGTCATTTTTTAAAACAGCTAAGTAATACTCCATTGTGTAGATGTACCACATTTTGTTTATCCAGTCTTCAATCAAGGAACCTCTAGGTTGTCTCCAGTTTCTGGCTATTACAAATAAAGCTGCTACAAGCATAGTTGAGTAAGTGTCCTTCTGTTGGGTGAGATCTGAGCTCCAGATCCTTTCTAAGCCTTCAGTGGAAGATTGGCACTCAACAGGATCAAAACACACTTTAAGATCTCCCTTCTGAGCATCTTGGAATTCAGTCAGTCCTTGAAATACTGGGTCATGTTTAAGGCTTTTAGTTCATATGGTGGCACAACCTCAGAGCAGGAAACAAAAGGGGACTATGACCCTGGTTTATGCCTACTCAGATCTCATGCTAGAAGTGAGTTACAGAAACTAAACATGAACTATTTTGAGACCTGCTCTAAGGGATATCAGAGGTTCAAGGCTAATTTTGTTGTAGTTATTTAGGATTCCTGGAGAGCACTTCTTCCCCAGGTACCTCATGCAAAGGTTCAGTACAACCTGCTTCTCTTTGAAATGGAACTCTTAGAAACCTGCACTAAAGACCCTATTGTTATGAGTCCCTGGCTTCATTTCCTTGGGCACTCATTATATGTTCATCAGATTCAAAGCTACATGGACACATGATCACATTGTTAAACTGTGGACAACTAGTTTAAGTAACCCTGGCTATTGTCTTCCAGTGACCCCCATGGGACTACACAGAAGGATCCTTGGTGATGGTAGCACCATGATGGTAGACATCTTCCCTTCCATGAAGCAAGCTTTAGTCTTTATATTTGGGAGTGGACCTCAGACCTCACAACTGCTCAGCAAGGACTCTATCCATGAGCTATATCACCAGCCCACAAAGTAAGCTCTCAAACAGAGAATATCTGTATTTATTTTAGGTGCAAGAAAGAATAGGTATATAACTCCTATTCCACCAGACAAAACACAGCCCCTGGCATAGATCCAGTATGTAAAAGGAAATAAGTTTTGCAATTTTAAACTGAATAACATACTTGGGAAAATATGAGGAAAAAAAAATCCCTAAACCTAAGATCATTGCCAAGGTTATATAAATCCTGCTATCTAAATCAAACAAAGCAATCATTGCTTTTAGGTGTACTAGAGACACTGGATGGTTGCTTCAGTGATATCACATAAATAACCACTCCAGGCCAGATGTTCCCTCAAGCTTTAAAAGAAAAAGCCATTCCTGTGTAGAATTAACATATACTGATTCTTTTAAGGCAGCAATCTGACAAGGCACTCGCCCAACATCAGGCCCAACTGCCCTTCTAGTTTTAATCAGAAGTTTGAAGGAACCTGGGGACAAGTACCAGATGGACAAGTCTGAAGTTTGGGCTGAAGATTGTCCCTCCAGTCTCATCTACAAACATGAGCAATTGTGTATATTTATAATTTAAAGTCATGAACTGCAAACAAAGGGTGGCTCTAGAAATCCCATGAAGACACACTTAGTGCTTGAGAATTCCTAACAGAGACATAGGAGCATTTTGAACAAAAGAGGAAGGACAGCTAAGAGCAGATCAATGGGCAGGAACACTTTTTAAGGTTTTTATGACCTTAACTGTATGTCTAGATGGGAGTATGTGCACTTGTGTGTGGATGTACCACTGAGTCTAGAAGAGGGTGACAGATCCCCTAGAGCCAAAATTCCAGGCAGTTGTAAGCAGCCTAACCAGACTGACTGCCAGGAACTGGACTCTTCAGGACTTCTGGAAGAGAAATACATGCTCTTAACTGTCATTCCATCTCTCTAACTCCATGAATGGTGATAGTCTTAAAAAATAAAGAAACCTGCTTTATTGAAAACGCAGCCATTTTCCAGAGTAGAGATTTTGTTATTGTAATATAAGCCAGTTTCATCTGAAGATCTTAATTTTTTAGTTCATATTCCAAAGTCTTTCCTTGGGACTGGACTTCAAAATGTACATTTGGGGGCATATATGCGGTGATTCTAATGTAAGCCACTGATGACCCATCCTTTGAGAAACACTCCTCTCTTTTCATTCCCCATGTGTGTCAGTCATCCTTCACCAGAGTAGTTCTCCCAACCTCTTCTACACCACATCATTCAAGTTGCTGCAGTTAGTTCTATCTGGATGTCATATTTTGGCCAGAAAATGTCACAAGTCTTTTTTAGGAGTAGCAATTGACCATGAGGACTGGAAACAATTAGGCTGAAGACCCAACTAGATTCAATGATTGCCTTATGATATCTGCCCTACAAAATAAATGATGTAGACTCTAGAGGAATCTTAATCCAGCAATATGGCTGCTTCTGACAAGGGATCACATCCAAAGACCTAGGTCTTTGTGATCCAGCTGGAATGCAGACATACTTTTAATCCCTCTGGCTAGAATACAGACACATGTCCTTAGTACAAAATTAGTTGATAAAAGGATACAGCCATGTTTGAAAGTGGCTTCTAATTGAGGGACAAAGTGATGAATCAGAGAAAGATTTGGCAGAATGAGTCAGAGCTAGGATAAACCCAACTCTCAGAAGAACAGCACAGGAAAGAGAAGCTATTCAAGAGCAGAGCCAGGAGAAAGAGGCAGTCAATTGGGAGTCAGTGCAGTGAGTGCAGTGCAGTTCATTCGTTCAGGAATTCATGCAGTTCACGGTAGGTCAGGCAGTTGAAGCCAGAAAATAAGAAGCAGCCAGAAGATTAAAACAAATTGCCAGAGTTAGTTTGAGAACGAGCAGAGCAATTCAGTGAGAAGCTGAGAGAAGCCAGATTGAATCAGTCAGCTTGGAGAGGAGTTTGAGCCAGAAGAGCTGAGTTGAACCAGCCAGCCAGAGTTCAGAAGGGAGTGGAAAGGGTAGTGAGCTTATTAGCAATAAGTCTCCTAGACAACAATTGCATCTGGTGAATAAAAGTTACTTTTATGTAGACAAACTGTCAACACTGCTGTGGTAGGTGGAAGCGGGTCACTGAATCTCACATAAAGCTAAATTGTGTTTATGTGTGTACTTCATACTCCTTTGCTTGATATTCAGAATACTGATAGGTTAAATGATGGTCACCACCTAATGAAATATCATCCATCCCTGATTCCCTCCATACTCTGAGCTAGTCGCCCAGCAGTCCTCTACTTTTCTAATGTGCAGAATCCTCATTATAGAAATTAGTCTCCCTGTCAATCAACAGTCCTGCTTTTGGCCTGCTCAGTTCTCACATAATCCCCCTGATGCTCAAGGCCACTGCCCACCAACCAGCCAATTTATGCCCACAAGGCCTACCACACATCTCCTGATCCTTATTCGCTCTTCTAGCCACTTGACAAACTCCCTACCCTGACATTTCTGCCATTACTACCTAAGCAGACTTATATCAGACACAGTCAGCTTGGTGATCGCCTGCAGCACAGAGCTCATTGGGTCAACCTTTCATGAAGACAGAGAGAACACATCTACTAAATAACGCTAAGTAGAGAGTGGTAAAAGTAGGGAAGGAAAGCAGCGATGCCTGTGACATGGACTAAAAAGTCCCATTCTTCCCAACCTTATCCCTGGGGCAGAGACACTGGGGAAAGCTAGACTAAGCAGTTTTGAAAGAGAAGATGAAAATATCTGATGAGTTCTTACTTTCTCATTAATTACTTCACTAGCCTTATAAAAATCAGCACTGAAAAAGAATGCTTTGAACCAAAAAGAACACTTTTATCTAAAGAAACTCTACTGTGTCCCCGATTGCCTGATGGTCTTGTAGCTCTAATTAAATCAGTTTAATGGGGAAGAGTATGTCACTGGAGGTCATCTGGTTATAACTCTGAGCTTTTTTCCTACATGCCTTTTGTTATCTCCACCTTGCACCCTCATGTTCTAGTGCACTTTTCCAGCCAAACGTGCTGACCTTACTGAGGATTAACTTTGGGATTTCTGAATACTGAAAATAGCTCCTCAGATATTAGATCACTGTCTTTGGAGACCACAGGGATTCTTCTTCCTACTGTTGCTGTAATCTGTCCCCTTTCCTCTATTCAAAATTTTATCTTAACAGCCATAACTAGAATAAAAAATCCTGTCTTAATCGCATGGATGGAAAGAAAGGAGCTGAGAGAGGCCGATCCCACCAGCTGTTTAAACTGCTGCTAAAGTCAGTCAAAAGCAAGAGATTTGAAGGAAGGCTTTGTTTCCTCAAAGAGTTCTTCGTGCCCTTGAAAGCATGCATACCCCTCATGACACCCCATCCCCTGCCAGTCTAGACACAAGTATAAGATACAGATTTCATGGGTCTAAAGAGACAGATCTTTGCAAAGCCCAGTTTTCCAGAACCTAACTATGTGGAACAAAGAATTCACAGAAAGCCCCAGTTATCCTGAAATAAGAACTATTCTGTCTCCCAGCACCACAAGTTTCAGATGTGGCCTTTTATGTTTCCTGTCAGATGTTGTCATGTGTGCACATGACTCTCAAGGTTGTTGCTATTCTACAACACTAACCGTGTGAGTGAAATGCCCTGACGATCAATCAGAATCCTTTTTGCAGAAGACAAATGGGCATTTACCCTCACTTATGTGCAAAGGAGACCACAGTGGTGCATGTAATACAACCTAAGAATACAGGTTGATGTTGATTCCACACAGAACACCAGGGCTCTCTTCCCTCCCCCCACATCCCGCCTCTGTCTTTCTCCTTGGTTCCTGTCTATGTGTGGATTCTCCCCTCAGACAATGGTTGCAGATAGCTGTGAGGTCACACACTGAGGGTTAGCAGCCTAATTAGGAGAGCATGCTTCCTGTTGAACTTGAGGGTACAAGGGAGGAGGTAAATGTCCAAGAGAGAGGGAGGAGAGAGCAACAGGCACAGTGGGGTTTCAAGCATGGGCAGTGAAAATCAGTTTGGGGAAGGAAGCAGAGGTGTTGCTGACAGACATGGGGGGGGGAGGGAGGAAGAGCAGGAGGAGGAGGAAGATTAACTCAGATACAGCCTTGGGTCGGAGAAATCAACTGAGATTAACTGAATGGTTAACATGAGTTTTCCTACACTCTTCCCAAAGCAGCACACACAGAATGGAAGTTTTCAATGTGAAGAGCTGAAAATACCATCATCTCCCTTCCTTAATGAGTCTATCAATCACTGAACACTTAAGATTATTTCTGTGGCTCTTCCTCCAAGCCTTAGTCCAATTAATTATTGAATTCTGAAGATTTTATATGTGCACACACATACACACAAATAAAGAAAAAGAAGCTATGAATTTGGGAAGGAATGGGGACACAGGGGAGGAGGGGAGGGACAGCAGGAGCAGCATAGATGTAGGGTTCATGTGTGAAGTTCTCCAAAAATTATTTTTAAAAGAGATTGTGGCTCTCTTCTTCATATTTGTATCAGGAATTGCTGCTCTAAAGTGGATTTGTTGCCTGTAATTATCTGATCTCGAGCTTTTTCTGTAAAAGCACTTGTCGGAGATTGATCCACACTTTTTTTCTCAGCTAGGACATTAGCAAAGGGGAAAATCAATTCCTAGCATCTGTCGTACCTGTGAAGAAGTCATACCTGCTTTTAAGAAGTCCTTGGGGAAATCAGAGTCCAGTCTCCACAACCTGCTTGGAGAACTGAGGGAAGCTGTACAACTTTTGTGTTAAGTGAGAAGCAATTGCCTTAGCCAGAGACCCTGGTGCATGCCTCTAATCCCAACAGTGGGAAGGGCAGGGCTTGAGATAGGAGAAGCATGAGTTCAAGCCCAACCTGCACTACACAGCAAGACCTAGCTGAGAATGTAGCTTCGTTGTAGAACACTGCACCTACCACATCTGAGGCCTTGGGATTAGCAGTGCCAAGTAAGCAACAGGAAAGAACCTTTACAGACCTTTGCTTAAATGACCGAATTTAATATGAACATACTTAGTGTACTTTAAATGAATGTTATTTCATGTGCTGTCTTTTTAATCCTAAAATGACTGCAGAACAAACACTCAATATTTTAAAGGCATAAACTTGAGCTGAGAGTGACAGACCAAAGACAAGGTGCTCGACGTTCACCATGAAGACTCTGAAAGAGTTTTGTGGGGAGTTCTTGAAGAGTCTAGATGAACCTGTGATATCTGTTTTGTGTGGGTAAAAACATCTTTGTTCTTAGTTGCAAAATTCCCCAAACCATGAACCCTGTTTTTTACATCTATAAAAAATGAAAACATCTAAGCTAATTAATTTCTGGGACCCTCAAATCAAATACCATTGAGTCTATTATTCTAGCCTCCTGTATTTTAGATCTTCGAAAACAAAAAAATAAATTGATTCAATTACTGCTAAACATCAAGGTAGAAAGATTCTTGTCAAAATCAGGACATCATGACTTTGTTTCTGACTTCATTAGAAAACATATATGAAGTAATTTTTAAAGTAGTATCAACTTATTCCATCTTTTTATAACAAAAATTCATACTAGTGATTCTCAACCTTCCTAATGCTGTGACCTTTTAATACAGTTCCTAATGTTGTGGTGATCCACAAACACAAAATTATGCCTTTGCTACTTCATAACTGCAATCTTGTTACTGTTATAAACCATAATGTCTGAAATGAAGGCTATCTGATATAGGACCCCGATGAAAGGGTCATTCAACCCCACAGAGGTCACAACCCACAGGTTAATAACAGCGGAACTATAGTGATGGCTTTGTGGTACTGGAGGCAGGAGGATGACAGGGAATGAATAACGAGGAGATGAAAGTTGTCTCTGTCTTCTCAGAGTGGTAGTGAGTTTCAAGTTCTACAAATTTACCAAACACTCAACAATCTTTTAGTAGGTCATTTGGTTAGTTACCAACCAGAAATGGGTTTTCCATTTGCCATCAAGAACTACCAACTACATCTGTACTCCTGACTAAGTCCTATACACAAAGAGGAGTGTCAAGGAGCTAAGACAACCTTAAGGGGTTCAAGTCCATATGAAACAAGGATGTCCAAGCCGGATGATAAAGATTCATGCCATGTCCGGGGTTGTTAAGGCAGGAACACAGGTAGCCTAGACCGGCTTGGAACTTGTTGTGTAGTCCAAGATGACCTTGAACTTCTGGTCCTCTTACCTCCACCTTCTTTTTATTATTATTTTTTATTTTATGTGCATTGATGTTTTGCCTGAATATATGTCTGTGTGAGGATGTTAGATTCCCCTGGAACTGGAATCACAGACAGTTGTGAGCTACCATGTGGGTGCTGGGAATTGAACCCAGGACCTCTGGAAGAGCAGCCAGTGCTTTTAACTTTTGACTGTCTTTCCAACCCCTACCTCTACCTTCTTATGTTGGGATTACAGGCACGTCCTACTGCATCAGGATTTATGCAGTGCTGGTATCAAACCCAAGGTCTCATACATACCAGATAAGTACTCAACTGAGCTCCATCCTTAGTCCCAATTTTCTATACTTTTCATGAGTATAAATAACTCCACATAACAGAAAACATAAACTAGACAGATGAGCTGAGCCACAGACTTACTACTACTTTATTTTCCTGTTTCACTGCCTTTTAAAGTTTTTCCTAACAGAGGGAGCATAGACACCAATAAGGAATACAAAACAACAACAACACAACAACAACAAAAAAACATTTAAAAGCAGATCTCCCCACGCAGGGGCTGGATCTAGGACCCCTACACATTTGCAGTAGATGTGCAGCTTGGTCTTCATGTGGATCCCCTAACAGTGGAGTGAGGGCTGTCTCTGTCCCCTGCAGTTGTATCCCCTTCTCTTACCTGGACTGCCTGGTAGGGCCTGAGTAGGAAAATATGTGCCTAATCCTGCTGAGGCTAGATTAGGGTGGGGTGGTACCTAAGGGGGGGCTTCCCTTCTAGGAGGAGAAGGGGAAAATGGTGGGAAGGATTTGTAAGGGTACAACTGGGATGAGGGCTGTGATTGGGATGTAACGTGAATAAAAAAATAAGTGATTGAAAAAAAATAAAAATAAAAGGAGGGCTCCCAAAGTCTTGAAGGTGTACAGTTCTTTTTATTTCTATTTGTGTATCTGTGTGTGTGTGTATATGAACATGTGTGCTGATGCTGTAAAACCCAGAAGAGCAGCGTCATACCACTGGAGCTGGAGTTATAGGTGGTTGTGAGCCTCCGGGCATGGGTGCTGGGAGCCAAACAGAAACACATTTAAAAGCTGAACCATCTCTTCACCCCAAGAAGAGTCAGGGGTCCATTCTCCATTCTCCCACACCCTCTTCTACCAACATGAGGCAAGCCTTTTCCCTGAGCTACAGTTTTATCTTTCTCCCCAGGTGACTATTTCCTCAGCGTGGATAAGTTCAGCTATTTGATGCTAACACTTCAGTGTGCTCTAAGCTTGTGCTTGGGACTAGGTTTCTTAAAAAGTGTTGCCAGCAATGTGGTGATGGCAGCTGTGGGCCCCAGGGGACTCTTGATAGAAGCATTAAATAGGAGCAACTATTTTAGGCTTGTAGACATCTGCCCACACCAAAGTTCTAACTAGGTACTGAATGAAGTTTTGAATGTGTACTTGAAGGGAAGGAAGACATTTCATAAGTCACCTGCCATTTCCTCTGCAGGTTCTGGGCGTCCCAGAGAGACTGCATACGTGAGATAATCTCCTACTTAGCTGTTGCAGAAACCCCAAATGAACAGCTCCTGGGGTGTTTATTTCCAGTTAAGTGCTGGTGTTGAGGAACAGTGGTCAACAGTGATAGAGTGTTGACCTCTTGTCATCCATCAAAGTACCAAATTCTGATTAAACTGAACAGGGTCATGTGAGAGAGAAGCCCGTTAGCTGAGAAATCTTTTAGCATGACACTTTTGTTCTGATGTATTTTCAGAGCTTCTAGGCAATAAATTTCAGGCAATGTCTTTATTGTCACTTTATTGAAACTTCAGGCTCAGAGTGGTTTAAGGATCCCTTATTCCAAGCTAGGGACGTTGTATAAAATAGGTAGAGTGCCTGCCCAGCGTGCACAATGCCCTGGGTTCCCCTCCCACCACCACATAAGCTCAGGTGGCTGCACACACCCCTAATCCCAGCACTCTGCTGGTAGAGAAGAGAATCAGAAGTTCAAGGTCATCCTCTTCAGCTACATGGCAAGTTTGAGGCTAGCCTGAGCTACATGAGGCTATGTCTCAAAGGAAAAGTAATCCTTAATTTCTATATAACAAATAGAATCTTTTTACCTCTGAAATCTCAGAAGGCTGATAGGACATAGAAGACAAGGGAAGCTGGAAATGTCTCTCAAGGGCAAACAATAGAAAATAAAGGGAAAAAAAAGTCTAGGAAGGAAAATGCCAAAAGCTTGGCATCTATCATGTCAGACGCTATTCTAAGAGAGTGTTTCATTCCAAGAATGTGTTTCAACTTGAGTTATAGGAAGTCCATTTTGATACTTATGCAACCACGGGGAAATAGACAAAAGGAATGGGACTCCTCTCCTCCGTACCCTGCCCCTTATTTTGAGGTAATCAATAACAATGCAATATATTTTCTTGAACTAATACTCGTGTGTGTGTGTGTGTGTGTGTGTGTGTATGTGCGCACGCGTACGCGCGTACGCACATGCACACATGTATGCACATGTGCACTTTGCTTTGCTTCATTAACTAAAATAGACAATTCCCTGTTGCCCAGTGTCTCTTCTGACTCTTCATAGTGTATTTTGTGTATTTCAAGTCAGAACATACTTTTCCAAATTCATTCATACCAATGTGCCAGGAAAGGGGAGAAACTATTGTTAATTTTAGTTTTTTTTTTTTTTTATCATGCCAATGGTTGGAGTTTTGTTTTTTGTTTTGTTTTTTAACATATCTGTATAGAGGGAGGAAGCACACACTCTTTTTGAGAGCCAGAATTTCTGTATATAAAAAGCTCCCCATAATACCTTCTCTTGTCCTGCTATATTTGATGCTAAACATATAGAAACAGTTCCCACATTGTACCCGTGTTACATGAGGCCTTTATACAGATAGTTTGATATGTAAATCCAGCTGTTACAGCATCAGAATCAATAAGCTCATGACCTGATGGCCTTCATGAAAATTGCCTGTCATCGGCCAATAGTCAATATTCACCACAACGGCCCTCCTCTAACAATGCCATCTGCTTTCTATAATTCAAATTAAATTTCAGTTGGTTTGCTAATAACATTGTTATTTTGACACCATTTTCATCCATGCTCTGGGATTTCCTTACATGTGTCTTAATTTTTTCTACAACAAGATGTGAGATGTAAATTACATAAAAGGTTGGCCATTCTTAACGTATTGAATGTGACATATTTTGACAAAGATACAGATTATCTCCTTCACCTTAAATTCTCTCTCTCTCTCTCTCTCTCTCTCTCTCTTTCTCTCTCTCTCTCTCCCTCCCTCCCTCCCTCCCTCCACCCCCAACCCCCAAGTCCTTCTGCATGGTTGGTCTCGATGCTTAGCCATGAATGGAAAAGAAGCCGCAACTTCTGCAACCTCCACGTTTCACCAGGGGCTTCCCCTATGACTTCTCTGGCCAATACTGCCAAAGTCCACCCACATTCCCAGGACGTTCCAAGCCTGCAGGACAAGTGGTTTCTTATGGTGCAAACTGAGCTAAAGGAGGGGGAAGAGGAGCTAAACCCCTAAAAGAAGCTTCTCTTCAGCCCCAGGTCTTACCCACCAGTTTTTCTCAGTCGTGGGTACTTAGAGGCCTCAGTATGGCTGTGACTGCTTTTCCTGCCCTTTGCTGTTAGAAGAACTGAAGCTTTCTCCCTGATGAAGTATTATTCCCCATATTTGCATGGCCAATGCTTGGCATTTCCAATTACTCCCTGAAGGAAGCTTGAGTGTCCAAAAAGTGACTAGAAATGGCACCATGCCCCAGCGTCACAGGTGGGACTGGAATTACATCTAACAATTAGCTCAAACACGGCAGCCTTCCATCTATAGCTCTGGGCGGGCATTACCTCAAGGGCACAGTGAAAGACCCAACAGCATCCAATGTTGAAATGAATGCAAAAGAAGCTACCCAAACATACTTGCTTTAATCTATAAAATTTTAGATATAAAATATATAAAGAACATTATTCTTCTGTTTTGTCATTTAGTTCAAAAAGTAAAACATAGTTACCCATGTGAGGCTCCCTAAATGTTCCTCCTGACTCCCCCTCCTCACCCGTAGCCTTAAAAATAGCCACTCTTAGAAACTGGAGGTAAATCACATAACAAACCCATAAAACAGAACACAGTGGCATGGACAGAATCCTACGCTACACAAGACAGAACTTCTTACCTGAACCTGGCGGCACTTAACTGCAATCCCGCTACTCCAGAGGCTGAGCCAGAGGATCCCAAGTTCAAGGCAAGTCTGGGCAACTTGGTGAGACAATGACAGAAAATGAAGAGTAAACTGAGGGCTGCGGATGTAGTTGCATGGGTCTGAGAACTTTGGTAGCACACAGAACATCTTTGGTTCAATACTAAATCCCAGGGAGGGGGCGGGGGGAGGGAGCATAGAGGATCTACAACTTCCTAAAATTCTATACTCATCATATGCTGCTGGGTGCTGTCTGCAGCTTGATTTCTCTGGTCTGCTTTTCATATGCCAACTTTGCCCATGCTTTACAGCTTGCTCTCCCATGCAACACAGTCATTTATCCACAGTCCAGTCAGGTTTCCATTATACACAGAGTTTCTGTGAAAACTGTCTTAAGTGTCCCCTGCCCCCTGTCAATCTAAAATGTGTATCTAAAACTGGTTTGTTCCATCAGAGAATTGGTTCAACATTTCTAGAGACATCCAGGTTGTGCATAGGACAGAGTGTGATCATTTAGATTTGTACCAGGACCGGAGGAGAACCCTCGGTGTTCTCCACTCCCACTAACATTTGCCATCCCTGTGACTAGAAAATAGCATGAGAATATAGTTTTATTTTAAATTCATGGTTGGCAACTGAAGACAAGGTTTCATGTAGCCTAAGAGGAACTCCTGATCTTACTGCCTCCACCTCCCAAATACTAGGTTACAGGCATACTCTACCGCACCTGGCTATTTTGAGGTTGTTTGGTTTGGTTTGGTTTGTTAGATTTTTATTTATTTGTGCATGTGTGTATGCATGCATGTGCATGCATGCTTCATAGGTATAAGTTCCCACAGAGGCCAGACAAGAGCATCATATCCCCTGAATCTGGAGTTGCAAGCAGCTATGAAGCATTGGAACTGGGAGCTGAACTCAGGACCTCTGCAAGAACAGGAAGTGTTCTTATCTACCGAGTCATCTCTCCAGTCTTATTTTAAACTCTTCTGAGTAAAGGCACACAATTGAAGGACAAAGGTAGGCACTGAAGTACTCAAGAATGACAAAATTGAGGTCTAAACTCAACTACAAAGAGACAAAGGGCAGAAGTGTTCTTCAGCCCTGGGGTGAGCTAGCTGCAAGTACTAGGAATGTCAAGTGTCAGATGAGGAGCTACCCAAGTGTGTGCGGTCCTCAGTGACCGGGGCAACTGGGCTTGCTAACTGGCGCCCATTGAAGTTGGGTGCCTACTCTCCCACAAAGACTGGGCTTGAAGGCACTATGGCCCTTGAGGATAACACTTCAAAGGGATAAATACTAGGTCCTTAAGAAAGCATTTCTAGACTATAGAACTTACAAGAAGCTTTTTCAAGGCTTAGATCTCAAAAGGACAAAGGCAGAATTTAGAGTTACATGTCTTCTAAGATAAATGCCCTATGGGTCAGGAGATTGGAGCTGGAATGAGGAAGAGGGTTACTCAGGTTCAGTCGGAGGCTGGGAGAGCTCAGCTCATGAAGCAAATGCATACAAGCCTGTGTTCAATGCCCCAGAAGCCACGTTAGAGAGCCAAGCACTCCTCCAGAGAATTTCTCTTAGCAATAGATGGGGACGACAGAAAACCACAACCAACCAAAATGCAGAGCCATGGTGCTCTGTCCTAGTAAGTACGTCTATGAAACACTCCCACACCTGAGTCTCAGGGAACCCTTTGAAAGAGGAGACAGAATGTTAAGAGCCAGCTGATCAAGGAGTTTTCTGTGAGACTGTGTCTCCTAGCAATGTCAGCAGCTACACCCAATAAAGTCTCATCAACATGATGGCCTAAGTGTAAGCTGAGGAAGAACAACACCAATGAATGTGTCATACTGATGGGGAAAAGCTCATGTGGCCTCAACCCTACATGAAAAACTATAGGCAACTGAGGAAAGCTGGGAATGGGAGAGAGAGTTTTCCCCTGGGAAGAACATACCAATTCGCTGTCCAGTGTCAGATGGCCAGCCCTGAAAACATACATCTGGGTAGCATTTTATGGACTGAACAAGTTATATTCAGATATATATATATGTACATACATATATTACATATACATATATACATGAATGCAGTAATAATTATTAAACATGAAGGAGGTTATGAAGTTGAAAGAAAGCAGTGAGCATATATGAGAGAATTTGGAAGGAGGAAAGGGAAGGGAAAATATAACATCAATATATACATGCACATGCATATACATATATGCATGTAGTGGGAGAAAACCTAGCACTATAGTATGCATTTGTAATCCCAGAAAATGGGATCCCTGGGGCTCACTGTCCAGGCACAATGGCCAAATCATTCAGTTCCAGGATCAGTGTGAAAGCCTGCCTCAAAATATAATGAAGTGGAGAACAGTGGATGAAGACACCTAAGGATGACCTTTGGCACATGCACATGCACACTTTAGTCAGACTGATGCAAACTCCAAGGATGTGTTGGTGAGAGATAATTGGCCATTAAGAATCCTGACTGTGTGAGTTGCCCATTGATTGATAGGTAGGTAGGTAGGTAGATAGATAGATAGATGCCACTTTTCTACTGAGTCCTGAGTGTTAATGATTAATTCAAATCTTTAATGTACTTGGCACCATTCTTATCAGTTATATGCATTATATGTAAATCTCTTCTCTTTCAGCTATCAATATAAAATAGTTCTATATCAAAAGCAGTTTTCGATGTTAATGTAACCATGGTTATCCAGCATATCTCCCCTCTGGATTACACATTTTGTGTTAAGAGAGTTTATGCTCTAAATCTATGATTATTGTCTTCTATTTTAATTCCAACCTCTACTTCCAAACTGAGCATTTTAGAATGCCCCCTGTGCCTGGTGTATGTGCCTCTGAAAAACTATCACTTTACATCAGACTCCATGTGTATGCAGATCTATTAACAAACAGATTTATTCCATTCATTCATCAACTTGTCTGTATTTATGCCAATAGCACACTGTCATACCATAGCATTAACATAAGCAAGACTTGACATTTTAAAAAAATGTGTGTTTTTAGTCTGCACATTTATCTACATGTATGGCACGTGTCCTAAACTAGAAGAAGCCATAAGAGGGCACCAGATTCCCCTGGAACTGGAATTATAAATGGTTCTGAGCTGCCATGTGGGTACTGGGAATAGAACACAGGTCCTCTGGAAGAAAAGCCAGTGCTCTTAACCACTGAGTCATCTCGTCAGGCTCAATTCTTGACAATTAATAGATCAATCATCTTAATTTGCTTTCAAAATAAGTCTTGGCTTCAATCATTTTTAGATGAATTTGTAGTTATTATGCTTCAAATATTCCAGGGAAGGAAGACACCAGCATTTGGCCACTCAGGAAGTGTGAGTTTATCAGAAGTTACTTTAAGAGTGAACAGTATATGTTGTGTACAAGACAGGAATGTGACCAGGGTTCACAAAGAGGAAACAGACACCAAGAGCCCCAGGGACCATCTCCTCTATATCCCCACTTTGGAAAGCCCAGCCTGGCAATGAACCATCTCCACCCCATACCTAATTGTGGGCACTGGAGACAACTAGCAAAGCAATGCAGTTTATTCCCCTGCAAAGCCCAGGATAGTGAATGTGATGACTCAGAAAGGGAAATCGTCTCTAACCCTGAATGCTTGTCCCCTCCTCTTTTTCCTCATTGGCTGAATAATCAGGAGCATCCAACCTTATACATCTATTTCTTAACAAAGATGGCACGTGGGCTCATCCGTTTTACTTCTTGTTTATTCGAGTTTATAGGAGCATGACCATGTCACTGCTTCACGTCCCAAGGCAAATTTGGCTGGTAGTAATATTGTACTCTACATTTTTAATCTTGGTGAGGCTTAGTTAGACTAGCAGATGGTAGCAGGGGCCCAGAGTTTGCTGTTCATCTGTAAATGAACCTAAGCCGGCTCAAGGCACTTTTGCTTCCAAAATGCTCCTTTGCCCCTCTTATACCTTCATTTGGTAAGTAATACCCTGCAGAATAAAGCTAAGCCTGACCCCACCTCCACTCTTAAGGACAGTTGGCCTGACTTCCCTATATTCTAATACACATCTATGGAAAACCAGAAACTTGGTTCAACACGAGGTAACTACAATCTCATTCCAGTCAGCAGCTCCAGAGGAGTGTGAGCCAGGGACATTATTCCGTGTCATGATTGCTTCCTGGAATGCACAGTCTTAGCAATCTTAATTTGGGCCATTTTGAACGCAGCCTTTCCAAATGGCTATTCCACAGATGAAATATACTGGGGCTTCCCATCTCTTCGTCCCTAGCAACACGCCTCTGTTCCTAGCTTGCTACTAGCAAATAAAAACACACAGCAGAGAAACAGGCTAATAAATGCCACATTCTTGTAGCATTGGCTTCTGAGAGTCTTGTCTTCAGTATGCAGAAGTCTAGCAGCAGGAACTGTGATGAATAAGTAATACTCAGGCAAAGCTTCCTGCACTCTGCTTTCAGAAACAGCAACTTGAGTTTCTGCTACTCAGCAATGAGCTTTCTTTAAGTGAGCACATAATCCAAATTCAAACACATCCCTGAGCCATGTGTTTTGCCAGCCCTCTGCCTTTCATAAATTAGGATCTCTTCTTGTAACTTGGGTTCTCCTTCCTCATACACATTTGTAGTCTTCAAAATTGCCTAACCGTGTCCAGGCATGGTGGTGCACATCTTTAGTCTCAACACTCAGGAGGCAGAGGAAGCTGAGCTCTGTGAGTTCAGGGCCATCCTGATCTGTATAGAAAGTTCCAGGCCAGCCAAGGCTACATGGTGAGGCTCCATCTACAATTGAAAAAGCTGTGTGGATTAAACTTTTACAGTGGCATCTGCAAGCCTAAGCTTAGGCAAAGCTTGCAGCTTGTTGCCACTGCAAGGCCATAGCTAACCTCATTCTTCATTCTGCTTATTTCTTTTCCTTACTCTCTAGGGAACAGACAGAACAGCATGAAGCTTGCTATAAGGCAGCAATGATAAAATTGACTTTTGCTAACAGAGAAAGCAATTTTCCACCCCAGAATTGTAAATGCATTGGATTCCTTGAACTTTCAGAACGAGGTCCTTCAGTACCTCAAATCCCTCTGAGCCTCCCTTAAACCATTGTCTGGAGTTTTCATTATAAGATTCAAAACTTCAGGCTCCCTCCACACTCAAGCCCTCCCACTTACCGGCCAACAAATATCAGTAGCATTTTCCTATTTTCAGTTGACACACAGTAATTGTACAAGTCAAAACAAGATCCCACCTTTGTGGCCCATACTTCTGTCTTCAGAGATAACCGTAGTTAAAACAGGAACTCTGAAGCCAAGCCTCTTTGATTCAAATCCTAATTTGACACTTTCAAGGCTCTTTCTCTTTGTATATGACATATGTTCTCCCTGAGTCTCAGTTTCCTCATCTGTGAAGTGGGCATAACATGGTAAACAATCTTATCATAGTGCTAAATCAACAACATGGGTATTGGTGCTTATGTCTCTATATAAGCATTAAACAATAGAGGATAAGAACACTCATTGTGGCAAGATTTATAACAGGAAGAATATTTTAAATAAAATATAGAGAGCTGGCCCTATGGTTAAAGTGCTTACTGCTCTTGCTGAAGACTAGGGTTCAGGTCCCAGCACCGTGTGGGCAGCTCACAACCACCTGAAAAGCTAGTTGTGAAGATCTGTTGTTCTCTTCTGAACACCACAGGTTCCTGCACACAAGGTACATATAAGCTCAGGCAGGCAAACATACACACACACACACACACACATAAATTAAGTTAATAAATATTTTTAAATCTATATCATTTAAATAAATAAAAGACTACTAAAGAGCCATTTAAAATGAAGGCATGTAGCCATATTGCAAAAGGGAGGCAGCCCGTCTCCAGGCTGAGAGTGTCACTGATGGAGAAAGACCCCACCCCTGGGTGTCAGCACTCCACAATATCAATTGTCCATGTCTCATTGAAGTCAGAATCACAGAAATTTGGTTATCTAGGAATTTAAAGTTATTTCCCATATACAATTTCTGACTAAACTACTTATAAGTGTATTGCAGGAAACAGGAGTATTTTAAACTGAAGGAAAATATGTGTGTTGACTGCTTTTTTGACAACTTGACACAAACCTAGCTATATCTGGGAAGAGCAAACCTTAATTAAGGAAATGTCTCTGTAAGACTGGTCAACAGGTAAATCTGTCAGGCATTTCATTGTCTAATGATTGATGTGGGAGGGTCCAGCCTAGAGTAGTTCCCTGGGCAAGTGGTGCTGGGGTATACAAGAGAGCAGACTGAGCAAGGATGGGGAGAAAGCCAGTAAGCAGCCTTCCTCCATGGCTGCTGCCTTGAGCTCCTGCCCTGACTTCCCTCAATGGACCAAGATATGTAAGCCAAATAACCCCTCCCTCCTGTGACTAATGCAGAGGGCATAAGGGCCTTGTTCCCAAAGAGAAGTGCCAAGAGAACCAGGAACGTTGATTACATGGGGGTATCTCCTCAGTGGAGGAGATAAAATCAAATACCTTCATTCCATCCAGAGAGCTAAGAATCAGAGGTGACTAACAGCCAGAGATCTGCACTATCCGTTAGACCAGGCTAGATCAATCTCCTACAGCCAGGACCAGAGGTGGCTAACACCCCAAATGACCTCTATGCTCCCTGTATGATGCAGACCAGGCCAGATCCGTCCTTAGGCCCTTAAGCTAATACAGGTTGCCTATCTCTAGAGCCCATCATCTTGGAAGAAGTGAGAAGTAGCCTAGGTTGAGTTCCAGTGTAAGTGAGCTTCCTTGTACACCAGGAATTGTATTACACCTAAAATATTTTTTCTTCCAAATTATACTGGGTTTAAATACATTGGGAATAAAGTGCCTGGCCTGAGACTCCCCCAAGAAGTCAGTCTTAACTGGGTTTGCACTAGTCTCTTTGAGGATTACTGCCTCAGGTGACACCAGCTGGGGCCCACACAAACTCAGACAATAAAGAATCCAATACGATTTATAACCAAAGGATCATAAAAGCAAGAGGTCCCACAAGTCACTGCAAAATAGAACCTGTCCCAGTCCAGGCACCTACGTCTGAACCTCTAGGCCCGCCATTCAGCTTCCTGTGATTTATGTAGAAATTTGTACATAAAGTACATACAAGACTTTATAAATATCCAGACTCAATTTTTAGCACCAGGCTTGTTTTATTATGGATTTTACTTACTTTTAATTTTTCTTATTAGTCTTACCTGCATCTGCTACCTTGGTAGAAAGTGAATATGCTAAAAGTCATTTTAAGAAATTGATAGTAATCTGGAAACCCCCTTGAGACACACCCAGTTTCTGGTCTTCCAAGTGAGTCTTGGATCTTTTCGAGATGACATTGCATGTCCCATGAGCAACTCCAAGTCTCTGATCAATCTGAAGCTTAGGTCTACGTCATTGGGGGAATCACTTTCTAAACCTCAATTAGACCAGAACTCTGACCATGCAAACAGTGGACTTCCTTCAGAGTGTTTCCACACAGCATCATGAACCAGGCTTTCTGCCTGTGTGGTGTGCTCTACACACAGGACACCAGGCGACTTTTCTCTTATCCTCCATACCTGAGCCCTGCTCCCCTGACAGAGGACCCGAAGAACTCTCCTGCCAGCATGTTTCACCTAAACTTGAACATTAAGACACAAACCTCAGCAGGGGCTGTTTTGACACCTGTGAAACAAGGATGGAAGGCTGTAATGATTCTAATATCATTAGAGACGGCCCATCATCCACTCACCGTTTAGTATTGAAAAAGCACTCTGTAGCTCATAAACACGCACCACTGGCACATCAATTGGAATGAAGAGATCAGCAGCACATTCCCCTTGTCTCCTAAGAGGATTCCACTCTGAACAGTTTTATTATTATGCAGAGAGCTGCTCTTTTGGGTCCCACAAAGAAAGGTCTCATTCTTCTGAAAACCATTTTTCAGATGACATCTCCACAGACTATTTTTGTGGAGTTGGTGCCAAACTCTTTGTTCCTAGCTAGCTTTATAATTGTTGTTCTGATTTATTATTCACCTCCCTTACTTCTTACACTTCGACAGTCTTCTCAAAGGCAGATGAGATGGTGCACCGGCCATCTCAGCATCTGAGGGATTTAAGGCAGAAAAATTCTGTCCTAGAGGCCAGCCAGGGCTACATGGTGAGACCCTTTCTCAAAACCCAAGGTTCAACTTGGCAAGCACTCTCAACCTCTTAACGTCTCAACCTCCTTAGCCCAGGACCATTTTCTAATTCACTTGTGAAGGGGAGGTATCTATAGGTGACATAAACATCCTTGGCGGGCATCTAGCAGACAGAAGGGTGGACTTTTAATTTTTTAAAATTCAAGTAAAGCAAAGACCTAGCTGTAAATTCTTAAGTGTCCATGTAATGACTCTGGGTAATGCTGGACGCAGACTCTCATACATGGAATTAGTATCAGAGTTCAAAAATCTTCATTTACAAAAACAAACAAACAAACCATACAGAAGAGGTCTTGCAGGACTCCTGCTGGCTCTCAAAACACGAAGGCTGGAGCTGAAGCCCAGGCACACAGCTGCCCAGCTTGGTGCAGTAGAAGCAAGGGGGCCTTAAACAGATGTTCCTGAGAAGGTTCACAAATGTCAGGCCAGCTGTCCCCAGGTATCCTGTGGCTTGAGGAGAACAGTGCTTGATAAGACCTAAGTTTGACCAAGAAACCCAGGTGAATCTATGAAAAGTCAGTTCTGGATCCTTGGGAGTCAGTAAAGCAATGTAAGGTGTCCACTGCAGTACATACTAACCTCCAAACTGGAAAAATCTCCCAATCAAAATTATCTGTGATGTTTCCCCATATGCTGTGACTATATATATATGTCTGATACAGCAAGGCTCATTCCCTATTTTAAGAGAAACTTCACAGAAGAACCTTAGCTATGTTCTAGTCTCAACCTAAGAAAGACCCATTCAGAACTGTAAACACTTCCTATGCCACAGTAGGGCTCAAATGGGCCACTGTTCTGGTCTGCTGCATAGCCCGGTGATGTAAGCCCTTGAAAGAAATGGGTCACTTCAAGGCACAGTGCATCAAAAACAGTGAATCTCGTGGTACCCTTGAAATGCATCTGGCTACTGAAAAGAAGAGGCATCCCACTGAAAGCATCAGGCTTACTGACTCACTCCATCAATAGTGCTGGAGAAAGGAGGCAGCTCATGTAGTGTTTGCTCTGCACATACTCTTCTCTTTACTTAGGTGTTGAGTGACTAGGTCTGGGGCTGGGCTTGGACTGTATATTCCTAACTCCTCAGGGAGTCTAAACTTCAGATACACTTTAAGGGACTATCTCATCCTGGGATTCTGCCAGGGGACTCTGCCTTGAGAAAATTAAGTGACTAAATGGCTTGACTTTTGCATGGTGATTGGATGGTTTAAGGTGGTACTGTCCCAGAAGCCATGGTTCATCTAGACACTCCAAGTGACAAAACAAAGATACTTGTCAGTTCCACAGAGGATAAGAAAGGCCCAGCACAGGCCGCCCTACCTGTTCATCCCCTTCCTGGACTGTTTGAATCCCCACAGAAAAAACCTATCACCTCAAGTCTGTCGTGTGAGCTCCATCTTTCTATAAAACAGTAACTCTGGAATTTGGGCTTCACAAGAAAAGACATAGGTGCTTTGATTTTTGAAAGGAGATTGAAGGATGAACCCAGGGTGAAGATCGAAGCTGGCAAAAATCAGCAAAACTGGGTAGAACTCAAAGAAAGGCCTTGTGAGGGGATATAGTATAAGACAGGGCTGAAAGAGTTTAAGAGCCAGGAGTCAGACTGGAGTGAAACAGTATTCTCTAGACATGATATGACGGATGCATTCCTAAACTCACAGCAGCTGTGCTCGGTGCACAAGACCTGTGCTAGAGCAAGCCGGTCAGCATTCTAACATGGAGTGGGAAGGACCTCACGATCCTCCACCCCTAGCTGAGGGATTATGGACAGCTGAGGGCTGCTGGGGGAGGAAGAGTCGGTTTTCTTTAAAGGTGTGGCCCATAGTAGGTCAACCATGCTCCAGTGGATGGTCCCACAGCCATAAGTATATGTGCAGCACTAACTTGGTTGGTGAATTATTTTGTTAAGAGGACATGAAGTAGAGATGGAAAGGATGTAAGAAGTCTATCCAGGAGGAACGAGGGTGAGTGTGATCAAATGCACTATGTACAAAATCCTCAAAGAATTCATTTAAAAAATAATATATTTTTAAAGGCCCTGTGGGAAGTATCCAAGGTTGGACATAAAGTGTCAAGGCTTTGGATTGTTTTTTGTTTTGTTTTGTTTAGTTTTGGTTGTTGTTGTTGTTTTGGGTTCCCCCTTTGGTATTTTTTTTTCTCCAAAACCAGAACGGTCCACAAATAACACTTAAAACTCAATCACCAAACTAAATCCAGCTGTTATAAGGCCAGTACTAAAGACTGACTTAGCTTGAACACTGAGGAAGTGAGCCAAGTGTGGTAGTGGCACACACCTTTAATTCCAGTACAGATATCTGAGTTCAAAGCCAGCCTGCTCTACATAGGGAGTTCCAGGACAACCAGGGCTGGCTATGCAGAGAGAACCAGCCTCAAAACAAACAAACTGGAGGAGGTTGCACCAAACAACAATCCCAGGCAGTCTATTAAATCACAGATGAGTTAAATGATCATAATCTACCCAGCATAAATTCCTGGATATTAACCCTGTAAACAAACTTCCAAGTCTGAAGAGCCCATGTGACTCCCTGGAAGGTGATCACAGTGTGATTCCTCGGGGACCAGCTGAGATACATTGTTTTTCTTCTGCTGAAAAATAAACACCTCTCTCCCACTACAAGGAGAGCAGTGTTATTAAGATCAGCCCCCAAGACTGTGATGATGAATCTCCCTTCATCCCTTCATCCGTACCAGAAGCCAGTTGACCAGGACTGTTTCCATCCACATGAAGCTCTTAGAGCCTTTCTTTGCTGCTATCCTCCATCAGTCACCAGGGAACATTTTTTTTTCCAAAAAGTCAAACCAAAGAAAATGAATGAATTTTCTGGGCTTCAGAGCTCTGTATCTGTTGCATCAATTAGGGAGAAAATGCCTGGACAGACAGAGAGGTTGGGCACAGCCCTGACCTACACCTTCCCTCCCTTCATGTAAAGGATGGACCTGTCAAGATGGTGCAAGGTGACTCTTGAAAAAAGGACTGCAGAGCTGCAGAGATACTGACATCCTAACAGGTCAAGCAATAACGGCAGCAAAGCGCCCCCGGCTCTTTCCTGATGCTTCCTCCCCCCTTCCAGAGAAGGGGGAAAAGCAATGGTTTATGTCTGAAGCCTGGTAACTTTTGTTAGGTTTCCCTCAAGCTATATCCCATTTAGGGAAAAGAGCAGAGCAGAGCTCATTTCTTTTCCAACTTTTATTAAAACACACATAGAGACTTTAAGTCTGCATGAGACTATTAACCAAAGCAAATTAATTATTTGGAAAATTACAAAACACTGATAATGAACTTCACAGAATGAGAAAGTTCTGAGATCAAGTTTGTGTATCATGGGAACTCCTAAGACAGAGGCGCAAAATGCTATAGACTACCACGGGAAGAGTCCAGCCCATGGCCATGGCTCTTTGTGCACCATCCTCAAACATGAACTTTATAGAAGACAGTGTCATG
The DNA here is from genome assembly GCF_900095145.1 of Mus pahari. NCBI lineage: Eukaryota > Metazoa > Chordata > Mammalia > Rodentia > Muridae > Mus > Mus pahari. The sequence goes on along the minus strand of NC_034599.1, from coordinate 68,132,049 downwards.
TGACAAAATCAAAAGGCTGGACACATAAGCTAAGAGGTTGTGAGCTCCAGCTTATCCCATCTGCTGGGACAACATCAGAAGGAATAACTATGGCTGCAGTTCCAAACCCACCTGCAATCCAAAGATGTTGGAATACACTTGAGGATGCAGGACAGAGAGGGAAAGAGGGAGATGATAAAGACACTTTGAGGGAGCTCATGAGCTGACATGCATACTGTCCAATGTAGAAGCTCCTGAAAGACTTTTGGGAACTATGCCTTCGAGCCAAGTCAGTCTGATCCAGCATGAAACAACCCGATGGGCTTTCAATTTTATGCCATCTTGTTAAGCTCATCATGGATTTTTATCAGAGGAAAATATGGACAAGACTAAGATTAGTGGCACGTGCCTGTCAGCCCAACATTTTCAAAGGTAAAGCAGAAAGATTGGGAATTCAAGACTAGCCTGGGCTATCCACCAAGAGCATGTCTCAAAACAAACCAAAAAAACTAAGACTGGTATAGCTTGGTTTAAAATGAAGTATTCCATGAACTCATTTAAAAAAATAAAAACAATGAACTGGAGATGGCTCAGCAGTTTAGAGCATTTGTTGCTTTTACAGAGGATCCAGGTTCTGCTCCAAGAACCTACATGGTGGCTCACAACAACCTGTAACTATAGGAATCTGATGCCTCTTCTGACCTATGTGTGCTTCTGCACACACGTGATGCACAAACATATACTCAGTTAACACGTATACATATAAAATAAATATTAGGAAAAAAGAAGAAAGGAGAAAGAACAAGCAAGCAGGTTCTTATGGAAAGAAAAATGTGTGTGTGTGTGTATGTGTGTGTGTGTGTGTGTGTGAAATGGAGGGAGGGATGGAAGGAGGGAGACAGGGAAGAAGAAAGGGGAGGGAGGGAGAGAGGGGAAAGAAGGGAGAGAGGGAAGGGGAGAGAGAGACAGACAGACAGACAGATAGACACTCTTATCTTAGCTCAGGCTGCCTCAAACTCCCCATATAACTGAGGATAGCCTTGATCTCATGATTCATCCAACTCCACCTCCCAAGTACACATATCTACCACCATGCCCAATGCTTGCAAGACCAGAATCAAATCCATGGCTTTATGCACACTAGGCAAGCATCCTACAAACTGATCTAAGCCCCCAGTCCCTAAATGTAGTACATTCTGTGTGAAAATAGCTGACTCAAACAACCTGAAACACCAAGTAGACCCTTGAGAATGAACTATGACAATGTCCAAGTAGACATTCTGGGTTTGCTTGTTAAAGGGAAGTCGTGGACTCAACCTAGCGATGCTGAAGCTGTTTCAATTAGCAGCCCTACCCAGTACATGATGTGTTGGAAAGTTAGCTAAATGATTGGCTCTGCAACACACATGCACAGCTGAAGCCCTGTCTGACACAGGGAGGCAGAAGCTCCATCAAGACACACACTAATTAATCTCCATGAAGTACTTCAGCATTTTAAAGTGAAGATAAATATGTACTGGGGTGGGTGTTGTTTGGGGGGAGTGGTTGTTTCCTTTTGGAGTCAAGGACTCATGTAGCCCAGCCAGGCCTTGGACTATGTCATCCAGAATGACTTTGAGCATCTGGGCCTCCTGCATCTGCCTCTCGACTGCTGGCAATTCAGGACTACACCACCATGCCTGCTTTACATGGCACTGAGGATCAAACCCAGAGAAGCTTCTTACAAAATATGTGAGCAAACTAAGCCACATCTTCAGCCCCAAGTGGCTTTTGTTAGAATCACCTTCTCATCAGCTTATATGTCATCAAACATATATGGATTTGGGACTGGAGAGATGGCTCATTAGCTAAGAGCACCAGGTGCTCTTTCAGAGGACCTAGGTCGGATTCACAGCTGCCACATGGCAGCGCACAACTATCTGTAACTCTAGTTTCAACACGTACTTTTAGCCTCTGCAGACACCAGTAGTACATGTGGTACACAGATATACATAAGGCAAAACAGTCATGTACATAAATTTCACATATAAATATATATATTGGATCATTTTTTTTGAAATATTTCAAGCTATCTGAAAGAGCCTGATCAATTTCAACTTCATTTTATATAGATACAAAGTTAATAGACAATAGAAAGATTAGATGGATAGGTAGATAGATGAACAAAGGGGGATAAACATATAAAGGATAGAAAGAAGGTTGACAGATGAAGGATAGATGATTAACATGATAAATGAAAAGTGAGATAGGTGGCAGGTAAGATATTGATTCATTTCATAATAGTAGAAATAGGTAAATAGCAGAGATGACACATACACACATGCATAGGTGATAGATACATACTTAGACACATAAATACTAGAGGTAGATACATACATACATACATACATTCAACAAACAAACTAGAAGTAGGTAGGTAGGTAGACAGATAGATCGATGATAGATAGATAGACAGACAGACAGACAGACAGAGAGATAGACAGCAGAGAATCAATCTAAACTATTCAGATGCACATAAGTGAGGGTGACAGCCCTGCCCTGAAGAGCTTTATGGCCTTCATTTCCAGAAGCTGTGTCATGCTCCGACCTGGCTCCTGTCTGCTCTACAAGGGCAAACTCCAACAAGATTCTGTTGCCCTTTGTTCTTGGTGCCTAATGCCCTTCCTGTCATGGGAGAGACAGACAAATAAATATTCTTTATACATCCAGTTGAATCCGTCACTCCACCTGAGAAAATACAACTGAAAATGAAATTCCCAGCTCTTTTTTAGAGTCCTGTGGGCCTGGTCATGATGAACGATCTCTTCAGCATCACTGGGACTGAAGACATTTGGAGCTAAGGTGTTGGTGTGAGGCAAACTCCCCTACCCCACCCCACCCCCAAGCTCCTGTAACTCAAGCTCATTCCAGAGTAAATGGTACACTACCTTTCAGTTTTTCAAGTGGCATTTATGAATCAACTTTTAAAGCACCCTATATTTGAAATGAAAATTTTACTTCCAGAAGCCTGCAATATCCTAAATGGGTGTTGTCCTCCAAAATAGCAAACTTGGGATAGCTTAGCAAGATGGTCTCAAATACAAAAACAATCTAACAGATAATATAATTGGGGTGGGTTTCGATGTTGTTTTGTTTTGTAAAGCACAGCAGTACAGTGAAGGTTAGAAGGTTAAACACCGTTTCAATTACATGCTAGCATCCAGCAGCCTTAGCCTGGGGGACCACCCTGCCTTTTTATTGGCTTTTTTTTTTTCAAAACTACATGTTTTGGGGTGAAGGGTGCTCTCCCTTAAATGCCATGTGGAAGGCATAGCAAATGTCCACACTCATTTTCCTGGCCATTCTGGACTGTATTGTCTCCCAACGTGACGGGTTGGAGGGCCCTTAGGAAGAATGTGGTCCTGCTGTCAGCCTCATATTAAGTCTTCAGATCCATAAGAGAATAAATAACTGTCTAAAGCTACTGAGCTCTCAGCCATAACGGCCACAGAGTAGCTGAGGCTGTGCCATTCTCTGTAGATTGGCAGGATCTCCTGTATGCCTTGGAACTGAGAGCACGTGAAGAGTTTATTTCTAATAAAACCCCGACAAGCAGTTACCTAATCATTAATATCCTCCCTCTCCAAGGTTCTCTGAAAGCCATCTGTCTCAGCTGAATCGTTTTAACCATTTCCTCTGTTGTTTGGAACTCACTGCAGAACAAGAAAGGCTGTCTCCTTTTCGTTAATCTGATTTGGTTTTTAGCACAAAACAGAACTCAAATATATCTTAGGTACATGAGATCCAAATAACCAAAAGGGTGCTCCCAAGGCCCCTTCACTCCCTCTTGAAATATGGAAGGACCGTTACCCACAATGCTCCAAAGCCCTCTGCTGGCTCCTCTCTTCTCCAAGTCCTCTAGCAGATCTCCCAAGTTCATGTAGCAGCACCCAGGTTGGACCGTTCATAACCTTATGTAACTCCAGACTCTGGGGGATCCAACACCCTTTCTGGCCTCCACAGACACTTGCAGTCATGTGCAAATACAGAGAGAGAGAGAGAGAGAGAGAGAGAGAGAGAGAGATGCAGAGACAGATTCAGAGACACAGAGAATTAAAAGTGAAAATATTAAAACCCAGCAATAGGTTACATTACAGCATTCTCATCATAATATATAAAGATTAGACCTGTGTCATTTTATGGATTGTAGACAGCCGTTCCTGCCCCTTTATTCTGTGTTAACCACACTCCCTGATTGTTAAGGCTGGTCACTGAGGCTGCAGAGACAGCTCCATGTAAAAAGTCCTGCACACACCAGGATGACCTGAATCGAGTTCCCAGAAGCTGTGTAAACCAGGCCTGGTGACACACGCTTGTAATGCCACTGCTGGGACAGTGGACATGAAAATCCCTGGAGCTCCCTGCTCCACCAACTCTAGGTTCAGTGAGAGACTTCAGCTCGAAGACTAAGGTAGAGCCAGGCATGGGGGCACATGCCTTAGAAACAGATGATCTTGAGGAGGAGACAGAGGCAGGCAGGAAATGTGGGATGCTGACTGCTGTCCACACTTGGAAGCTTTTGGTGAAAGGGAAGCTGGCAAGATCCAGAAGTAGCCAGAAAGGTCAGCAGAATTCAAGAGAGAAGGCTAATCCACAAGGCCAGTTTTTCAATGAGAGGACAGAGTTTAGAAGCTGCAAGGCATCTGTCTTAGTTTACATCCTGCTGCTGTGATAAACACCATGACCAAAACAACTTAGGGAGGAAAGGGTTTGTTTGGCTTGCATGCCTCCTTGTTGTAATCCATCATTACAGGAATCGAGGTAGGAACTCAACTGGCTTGCTCAGCGGGCTTCCTTTTATGCCGCCCCTAGGACCTTGCATGTGAAGCCTACAGCCGCAGAGCCACCGAGCCTGTACCCAAGGTGCTTACCCACCAGTCAGCTGCTGAAATCTGAGGGTATGAAACATGGCAGCAAAGACTGTAGCTCCTCAGAACCCAGCCTGTTTATAAAGCTTGTCTCCCTCAGCTTTTCTCTACAACCCTCTAACTTCAATTCAGGATCGATTTGCTGAAGCTGTTCACACCGTCACCCGCAACCCTAGCCTGTGGCAAGGCTGTTCCTTGGGGATTTAGTGGAGAGGAAAAGGCAGTGTTCTGCCCCCAATATGTCTATAATTTGACACATCAATTTTTCTCCCTCTGCTTTTTTCATCTGTCAAGTTTGCAGGATAATTATCCATGTGACTGTAAGACAAACCAACATATTCGTGTAACCCACACAGACATTACTGTAACCGTTCATTCTCTCTCGTGAGCCTGAGTGACGTGTGTGTCACGCTGGGGTTCCATGTTGCGCTAGATGCCACATCCTTCAGGAAAGAAAGCAATCACTCACAGACACACCACATCCCGGTGGGTGCAGGGGATGAATGGTTTCCTCAGAGGTGGCTCGTGCCAGTGGGTATTCTAAACATAAAGTTCGGAGTGCATGGCTCACACCACTGCAGATGAAGTTGGAAAGCCAGCCAGGGTGCAGCTTCCCTCCTAGTAAACAGCCTCTCCTCCGCTCCCATCCCACATCCATTTGCATTGCTAAGCAACTCCACAGAGCCCCACTGCTATTTTTGGTTCTGGGTTGATAGTCACAGACACCTACAAGGCTACCTCCCACGTGCCACGTTATCTTTAGGTTTCTCTTGTGAGCAGTCATAGGCATGACCAAGTCACAAGGACGATGCTTCGTATTCGTACAGAAATTGTCACCAGCAAACTCATCCCAGAATTTTGTGACTCCTCAAACTATCCCATGAGGGGGCTTCTGACATTGTCACTGTATGGGGAACTGGTACCCACTAAGGATGAACACCTGAAGAAGGGGAGACTCAGAGCAAATACCACTTCCAAGTTTCCCATCCCTAACCAGCTAGCTTTGCTGCAATACAGTGTGCCTCCGTTTGCTTATTCATAAAATTTGACAGATGTTTGACTTGACTGTCTGTGTTCTGAATCTACAGTTGTGTGGGGGCCTGTGAACTTGTGTGTGTGTGCAGCCATAAGTACATACATGTGGCACAAGAGGATAGCCTTGGATGTCATTCCTCAGGTACCGTCCAATGTTTTTCTTGAGATGAGATACCTCACAAGGAACTGGGGCTTACTGACTCAGCCGCTAACCAATGAACCCCAGGAATCTGCCTGTCTCGCCCCCTCTCACATGGGATTACATGCATATACCATGCATCTGGCTTTCCCATGGGTTCTGGTGCTTCAACTTGGGCCCTAACATATACAAAGGTAAACACTTTACTGACTGAGCCATCTCCGCAGAGGTGACTCCATACTTTTTATGATACTGAACACTTTGTACTCCCATGAAGAATTTTAATTTCCTTGCCTCCTAGTGACTCATAGCCTCCTTGTAACTAATTTTGAAAATGGAAGCAAAGAGAAATTTGTACTATAAAAACAGATTAACATAAGTAGAACATTATTCAGAGAGGTCCTGGAAAATTCCACAGCAGCCAAGAAGAAGATATCCTTGATTCAAAGCTTTCATTGTGTCTTTCGCCCCCACCTTCCTGGTAACCTCCCTACATGATTCCTGAGTCTATGCAGAAGCTGCTACACATCAAGAGTCAATACACATGGCAGACACTAAGGCTACTCACAGCATTGCTAAGGCTACTCACAGCATCTAAACGTCTACAGAGATCAAGCAATGAAGAACGGTGCACTACTTTTATGACTCTTAAAAATGTTCTCCATGGGGCCAGAGAGACAGCTGTGCTGTTAAGAAATCCGGGTTCAATTCCCAGGATGCCCATGGTGGCTCCCAACTGCCTGTAATTCCACTCCCAGGAGATATGATGACCTATTGTGGCCTTGACAGGCACTGCATTCCCATGGTACACATCCACGCATAAAGGCAAACCATCCAGAAACATAAAATAAAAATACTTAAATGTTGAGAGAGAGAGAGAGAGAGAGAGAGAGAGAGAGAGAGAGAGAGAGAGAGAGATCTGTGAGGAATCTTCCAGAAAAGAAAAGGTGTTGTGATTTCACATACATAAAAGGAATGTAGCCTGGAGACCAGAGCAAAAGATTCCCCTTGGAAGTGGCTGCAGGGACTGTGAAGGAGTGAGCATCCCTGTCCAAGCCAGCAAGTAGATACGGAAAAGCAGCAGTAGGCTCCCCACCCACACATCGGCAACCTTTTTAGTTTGTATATAGGTTAATACTTTTGTTTATACCTTGCCTTTCTTTAAAAACAACAACAACAACAAAGTGATCTAAGGCCGCTCATGGAAAGGGATTCGAGGGAGCAAACAGAAGGAAACTCTCAACAGGAAAAGCTGCAGGTTGTTGTTGTTGTTGTTGTTGTTGTTGTTGTTGTTGTTGTTTGGGGGGTTTGGTTTTTTGTTTGTTTGTTTTTGTCTGTTAATAATCCGGATTATTCTCTATGAAACAACCAACTGCTTACACAACACACTTGACATCTGACTCCAGCACCAGTGGACCTAAGCCGTCAGCTCTGGGGCTATAGGCTTGACTCACAAGAACTCTCTTCAGGCCACCGAGCATCAGGGCCCAGCACCCCAGCCTTTCCCTCCCCTAGCACATTCCAAAATCACAAGATCACAAACCAAGACTGACCCTCAGCCAAGCATGGGACAGAACTTATGAGTGATGGTACACGTGACTTCTGCAGTCGTGAAAAGCCTCCCAACTCCAAATCTAAGAAGAACAAGAAGAATGTGTGTCAAACCAGCACCCAACAGTTGGGCCTGGACTGCTGTGACTGCTGTGTGTGTCCCATCAGGAAAGCTGCAGTTTTAACAACAGTTATCCATCCTGTCTGTGCGTCCAGGAGGTCCTTCCATTTTTGGGTGTCCTCTTCAGTTTCCTTCATCAGGGTTTTGTAATTTTCAACTTCAGAGGTCACAAAGACTAATAGTGGGGAAAAAAGTGAATCTCCAGAAATAACACTGTATATTACAGCCAACTCACTTCCAACCAACTTGCCAAGAACATATATTAAATAAAGGACAACCTCTTCAATATTTGCTGCCAGGAAAACTAAATATTCATATGACAAGAAAGAAATTTGACCCTATCTTCCACTCCATTAAAAAACAAACAGACAAGCAAACATTAACTCTAGGGGCTGGAGAGATGGCTAAGAGGTTAGGCACATTCGCCGCTCTTGCAGAGGACCCAGGCTGGGTTCCTAGCACCCATACAGTGGTGAACAACCTCCTGTAACTCAAGTTTCAGGAGATCTGATGTCCTCATTTAGCCTCTGTCAGCTCTGCACTCCTCCCCACCCCCACCCCCCATTGACCCCCCCACACACACACAAGTAAATAAATTTTTAAATACTTAAAATGTATTATTACGCACCTAAATTCCAGATCTAAAATTATCAAACTACTAGAAGACACTTAATGATCCACTTCAAACTTTAGTACAGGCAGTGGATTTTTTACAAGAGTACAAAAGGAACACAGTGCTGTGGGTCTACCTACTGGGGTGGGGGTGGGGGGAGCTCAAAGCTCTGGATATGCTTCTTAGAGGGAGGAGCACAATTGCCATAGTTGAACCATTGCTCCCCCCCCAGGACATCCGAGGGAGGGGAGCTGTAACCCCAGCCTTCCCTGGAGCTGCTGTGTCTCCTGGGGAGACTGTCTCTACACTCATCTATTCTAGGCCTAACTCCCAAAGGCACCTTTGTTTCCAACCCTGTCATCTTGCCACCACTTCTTGGCAGCTGGAACCTTCCAGCTCAGGGTACACTGGGTGGTTTTATATCTAATTCTGCTCTCAGCCCAGTGATGGATGACGACAGGTGGCTTGGCAAGTGGCTGTGTCAGGTGTGATCATAAACATCTTATCTTTTTATTCATCAGCCAAGAACCTCTTCCAGGGTTACCTGACACGGTCAAGGTCAAGAAGGCTGGTCTTGGTGTGTTGGAGACATCCATTGTAGCTCTGAGCTGTGGCTCCACTCTAGTCTATAAGCCTCAGAAATGTGTGGTTTTAAGTAAGGAGGAGACAGAAGAAGGGAAAATGGCAAGAGGCTGAATGACGCTCTCGCATTTGGAAGCTTTTGGTGAAAGAGAAGCTGGCAAGATCCAGAAGTAACTAGAAAAGTCAGCAGAATTCAAGAGAGGAGGCAAATCTACAAGGCAAGTATTTCAGTGAGGCGTCAGAGTTTAGAAGTTCCAAGACATCTGTCTTAGTTTACATCCTGTTGTTGTGATAAATACCATGACCAAAACAACCCGGGGAGGAAAGGGTTTGTTTGGCTTGCATGCCTCATTGTAATCCATCATTGCAGGAAGCGAGGCAGGAACTCAACCAGGAGCAGAGAAAGGAACCGTGGAGGACACTGCTCCCTGGCTTGCTCAGCAGGCTTCCCAGATGACATCCACATCAATCATTAATCAAGAATATGCCTCACTGACATGCCCACTGGACAGCCTGATGGAGGCGGTTCCTCAGCTGAAGTTGCCTCTCACAAGGTACGTCTAGGTCTGGGTCAGGTTAATAAAAATTGATCATCATCAAATCTAAGGTCAGAGGTGTTCTCAAGTGTAGGTCATTTCTGCAGTTAGCAAGAGTAGTGAGGTAGTGCTGAGAGAACTGCAACAGGATGGGGAGCAGTGGAAAACAAAGAGAGTGAGAGCCACTTACAGCCCTGACAGCCACAAAGTCATGAAGCCGAGAGGCGCTGCTCAGTTTCGGGGAGTGATGTCACCTGAGGGAAGGCTTTGGCTTTTGTGCAGTCTCCTGAGGAACAGAACTGAGCTAAAAAACAAAACAAAACAAAACAAAACAAAAAACAAACAAAAAAAACCAACTCTCCTACCTTAGCCACATTCTCTCTGGTTTTCACACCTAGTCAGTTTCGAACTCTTTGTGCTCCCACTCTCAGCCCTTCAACTCATCCCCCTTCCCTTTCCTCCTGCCCACGTAATAAAGCTTTGTGTCCCTTTTTTAGATTTATTTTTAAATTTATGTATTATATGCCTACGTGTACATGTGTGCATCTATGTGTTTGTAGGTGCATGAGTGGATGCGTAGCATGCGTGTCCATGTCTATATGGCATGTGTGTGTATGTGTATGTAAATATGTGTGTATCTATGTATGCATACATGTGCATGTGTGGGTCTGGGTTGGTATGTGTGTATGAGCATGTGTGTGCATGAGAACATGTGTACAGGTATTCACAGAGGCCAGAAGAGGGTGTTAAACCCCTAGAGCTGGAGCTGCTTGCAGTTGGGCATTGCCTGACGTAGCTGGGAATCAAACACCCGAACAGTGGAAGAGCATCAAGCTCTCTCAAATGACAACTTTCCAGCACCTTCACATTTCCTTTTGTTACAGCATCTACCCAGATCTGGATGAGTTGAACACCCAGGCCCCAGCTTTGTGTGTAGTAGCTCTAGGTCCTTATAACAAATGCATGAGGCTCTAAACATTTTAACCTCACCCACAGCTATGCATTGTATTAACTCAAGAGCAAAACAATTCTATTAACCACATTTGCTAACACAAATCACTCTAGGGCTATTGTTCTCAACATGTGGGCTGTGACCCCTTTGGAGTTCTAACAACCCTTTAAAAGGGTCCCCCAAGACCATCTCAGAAAACAGGGATATGTACATTATGATGCTTAATAGTAGCAAAATTACAGTTATGAAGTAGAAATGGAAATATGAAAATAATTTTATGGCTGGAGGTCGTTAAGGTTGAGAATTGCTGTTCTAGGAGCTTCCAGGAGATATAAAACCACTTTCCAAAGGACAGAAGGGAAGCCCTTTGGTGTACCATAGGATGGACCTCTTGCTAGGGGACCCCTTGACCCTAGCACAGTGTGGGACCGCTTACTAGGGAAGTCTTTTGCTGTAACACAGGATGGGGCTTTGCTGTAACATCGGGTGAGACCATTGCTTCATTTCTCCAGAGTACTATGGGCCCGGAAGGAGCTTCAACTGAGAGAACAAATTTGTTTTCCGTGAAAAATGACTCTCTAAGACAGTGGTTCTGAAAGTTTAATGGCCATGGCATTTACTTTTCCAGCATATTAAAAATGCATTTTCTAAGTACCTAGCCCAAAGACTGCAGTTCACTGGACTGAGTCCAGGAGTTGTGTTAAGCCTTTTCACTATTCCAACAAACTTGGCAGAGGTGAAGCAGACCACACCATGCAGATGTCGCTATATGGAAGGGCCAGCTGAGCTCAGGGCTGAAGAGAGACAAGAGTCACCTGAGATGCCAAAACTCAGCCCGTGAGTGAAATAAGAAAAAACATCCTTTAACTGAGGTAAAACATATAGCTTCAAGTGAGAATGAAACTGAAAATTATAAATTAAATCTCAAAGGTCTTATTTCTTTCATGGTGCTTGCTGGAAAATCAATGAGGTGTTTTTGCTTGTTTTGGTTTGTTCCAGATTATGGATTTGTTTTTTATTTTGGTTTGGTTTTTGGTTGGTTGATTGGTTGGTTGGTTGGTTTGATTTGGTTTTGAGACACAGTTCCATGTAGCGTGGGCTCTTTCTATATAGCCCAGGATGACCTTGAACTTCTGATCTTCCTGCCTCTATATCCCTGGTGCTGGGCTGCCAAGTGGTACACCACCACACCTGGGGATCAAACCCTGAACTTCATTCACACCAGGCAAACGCTCTACCAACGAACGGCCATTCCTGGCCTGACTTTTTTCAGTTTTAAAATGAGAAGCTGTAATGCTTCCAATCCTGCTAGAAAAGTAGACGACATATGTTTATTTGTTCCAATCACACTGCAGAAAGTAGGCAGGGTCCCGTCCTTCCTGTCCCGGATGTTCAAAGCCAAAAGGCAAGGCTGAGAGCCCAGCTCATTGGTAGATTCTCAGGACATCCTTAGGTTAGTCTCCAACAATGTAAACAGGCTTGGGAAAGGCTCAGTTTTGTTTTTATTTTAAGTCAAAGAGGAAGGAGCCATCTTTCCCCCTCCAAAACGGAGACAAATGACAGGAGCAGTGTTGGTCCCTGACAGCATCCTGGGTACATGCAAGTTCTGGCTTTCCTGTCAGTAGTGCCAAAACTAAGTATATCAACTACAAACTTAATGTCCGAATTCTATTGCCAATACACAAGGTTGTGATGTGATAGGGTAGCATATGATCATGCCTTTTATAATTCATCTTAGAAATTCGTAATGATGAGAAGACCTTGCCTATAGGTTCTCAGAGAACAAAAACTTCTAATTGTTGAGAGAAAGAAGCATCATCTGTTATTTTCTGAGAGCTGAACACCAAGTATGTTTATTGCTCTCACCCACGGAATTCTGAGACAGTCACGCAAAGAGCGAAATAGGAAACATGATAAAGCAGCAAGGGTTCATTACAAACAAGGATTGTCAGGTTAGTAGCTCTAATTAGTGGGTTTGTTACATTGATAGGTGTTGATTGCATTGACGATGTCATCCCTACATAACAAGGGAAGTGTGGCTTGGCAGTAAATATGACGAGGGAGGTTCCCAATTGAAGACTGATGCCCGAAGAGAGCTGATTAGCCTGCAGCTGTTTAGGAGACTAACAGCATCAGTATTTTATTAGCATGCCAGGAAAAGAGATAAACTCTGTTTATCAACTTGATAAGATATAACAATCACTAATTTTCTGTATGAGACATTAAAACAATCTCTCAAGAATTCCTAATTAAGAAAGAACCTCGGGGACGGGGGGAAACCTTTAATCCCGGAACTCAGGAAGCAGAGGCAGGCAAATCTCTGTGAGTTCGAAGGCAGCCTGGTCTACAGAGCAAGTTCTAGGACAGCCAGGGCTAGAAACCAAAAAGAAAGAAAGAGTGAGGGGGAGGGAGGAAGGGAGGAAGGAAGGGAGGGAGGAAGGACAGATGGACTCACTTTAATTTCATGACTAATGTAGTTAAGCATCCATCCACACGTGTACTGCAAAGTGAGCCTCTTGCTTCCTGTAAGATCAAGCTGAAATCTAGCAGCATCCAGGTTGACGTCACAAAGGCTCTTATGGAGCTTGATGATGGATGCATTTAATAAAGGTGTGATGTGTTTGCATCTTGAGCAGCTTGTGGCTCCTTCTGAGCTGAATCTGTGCCTTTCATTACTCCCATTCTCCCTAGAATATTGAAAGCTTATCCCTCATCCCATTTTATTCTTGAGGGGAAAGTGATACTGCAACCTAGCCTCATAGGATCGACCAGAGACAGAGACGCTGGGGTTCCACCTCCAGGGTATGAAAGGCTGTAAGAGCCAGGGACCGTCTGTGCCTCTTACACACAATGAGAGAATGTATCTTCCCTGCTCTTAATAACCAAGGAGGAAGGAAGAATCTTAGAGCAGAAACAAGAGAAGGGCAGGTGATGTCAGCTCCGAGTGACAGTCTCCCTGACTGCTCATTGCCTGTGGGAGTCAGATCTTTTTTCCTATTCTTCCCACCCTCAGCTCCCTTGTCAATCTGCCCTCCTATCCATCAGTGGGACACCCTGATAGAGACTATGCTGGTTGGCCTTTGTCAATTTGACATAAACCTAGATATATCTGGGAAGAGGGGATCCTAATTGAGAAAATCCCTTTATAAGATTTCTTATAAAAATAAGAAAGCAGACTGAGCTAGCCATGAGGACCAAGCCAGTAAGCAGCATTCCTCCATAACCCCTGCATTAGCTCCTGCATCCAGGTTCCTGCCCTGTTTGGGTTCCTGCCCTGATTTCCATTGTTGATGGACTATGATGTAGAAGTGTAACCAAATAAACCCTTTCCTCCTCAAGCTGTTTTTGGTCATGATGTTTTATCACAGCAATAGAAGCCCGAAGACGGAGACCTAGGAAAGCTAGGCAGGAATCTAGACCACAGCTGCCTCTGTCCCTACCTCAGTACCTCCTCCATTTTGCCTTTCATTACTTGTCCTTTTGTGAAATCAGGGAATTGAACAGAATGTACCTCAGTTGTGCCTGGGGATCCTAGAGCTGTGACCTCGGACTGAACCCCTATCCCAAAGCACCGAGAGCAACAAGACAACAGCTTGGGGACAGTGTACCACCACTCCCTGAGGATCCTGTGGCCACTGGTGGCACAGAAGAGATGGAAGATTTCCTAAGAACCTGGAAATTTGTGCTGTACTCTGACCTGTTAGAACGTGACTTCTACTTTTTAAAACCACACTAAGCCTGTTTTTCTGCACGACTCTCGTGATCTGCTACTCCCTCCTCAGCATTCTGCCTCCTTGACCTCACATCACCATCTGACACTGACCACCAGGAGAGCTAGGAGGGGCCCCTCACACAGATGCAGAGTCCAAGCATGGTTAAGGGGTATGCATAAATACAAAACTTTTTTCACTTCAAAGAAGTTTCTAGATCTACAGCAGTAAGAAGCCATTGACACTGTCAGTCACATTAATTGGTAATTACTGCTTTTACTTGCCAAAACAAATATAAAACTTAATGTTTTCTAACTAAAAGTAAATCAATACCACAACCTTCCATATAATATTACTTCCAGTTTCTCCCCATACACACCTCACTGAAGACTTATTGTTACTGTATAATATTTTTCTTCCAAGGGATTGTTTTCCGTATACTATAATTTTCACACCTTAATATTAATTTTACCCTCTGTGCTGCCCATGTAACTCATCTTTTGCAAGTTTGATATTAGCACAAACAATATTAGGATAGTGGAAGAGAAAGAACTAACACATGACATGTTGTTGATTTTCATGTCATCGTTTTTGAAAAAGTCTCTATGCCATACACACACGCGCGCACACACACACACACACACACACACACACGCACACATGCACACATGCACACACATGCACACATACACACATACATTCATTATACTCTGAGAAGCTAACCAGCACATACATTTAAACAATACCCCCCCTCATCCAAAACTGCCTTCAGTATGGCATGTCAGTATAAGATTTTGTATCTGCATACCTACAAATGGGAAGGTGAAGTCAGAGCATAGGTATCAATTTCTTTCTTGCAGAAAATGTTAAAAAGCATGAATTCTAAACTGGGGAATGAGCAGTAGACAATGATTTTGGGGGCCAGGGGTCTCCTCCAAAATTGAGTGTATCCACAAGAATAACTCAGAGGTGTGTCCAACCCTCAGCCCTGGGCCACTTATGACTGAGAATCGACTAGACCAAAGCCCAAAATACTTATAACAATATGAATGTTTGCTGTTTGCAAGAGTTTGTTCTTTGTTTTTGCTTTGTTTGTTTGGTTTTTTGTTTTGTTTTGTTTTGTTTGTTTGTTTTTTGTTTTTTGGGGTTTTTTTGGTTGGTTGGTTGGTCTTGGTTTTAATTTGGTTTCTGGTTTGGTTTAGTTTCATTTCTGTAATATGGTTGTTGCGTGTGAATTTTGCAGATGACATCATGTCACTCTATCAAAAGGCTGGACATATCTACAAGGTTGGTTACATCACAAACCACAGAGACCTCAGAATCCAATGTTCTCTTCTGACCTCTGTGGGCACTACGCTCATGCACAGACACACACACACACACACACACACACACATAATTTGAAGAGAGAAATGAATGCAGAACACATATATGAATTTCTTTAACCCAATTAATAAACCATAACTAAACATTAGAATGATAATTTTTAAACTGAAACATTTTCAGAGCTAAATAAAGAGAAAAAAGCTGATATTCGAGCAGAAAAAAAAACACTATTCTAAACAGGAGGACAATTCCAATAGCCCAAGTTACTTTGACACCCTCCCTAACACAGCAACATTCCTTCTCTTAAGAGAAATCCCAGTGATTTGTGGCAGAGGCTCAGGCTTCGGGCAGGCAGGCACAGGGAATGGGGAGTAATTCTGTCTCAGGCATGGAGTGGGTATACCCTACACCAGTCTGCCCTGCTCTCTCTCTTCCCCCAAGCTACATTGTCAGTGCAGCTGGCTCACTCCTGTCCTACCGTGTCATGGGGAAAGTTTTCAAGGGTGAGAATGTCAATGTGTTTCTGAAAAAAAAACCACTAGAATGTGATGATTTTCATACATAAAATGTAAGAGACATAAACTTATAAATAACCATCTCCAATTAACCTTCCTCTACCTTCCTTGTCTTTCAAACTGATCCAAGCTCGCTCTCCTCCAGAAAACCAATTACAATTGGCACTTGCTTTTCTTTAGTTGTATCTCATCTTGTTTATGCTGCTTCTGCTGGCTTGTTATAATTCATTCCTGCAAATTCAGGAGCCAGGCTGGTTTTCAGTTTAAGTACATTTTACTTGCACTTTTTTTTTTTTTTTTTTTTTGGATCTGTTCCACAATTTATCCTTCAGTCAACAACACTTAAGGAAAACAATGTCCACCAGGACAGATTCAGATTGAAGAATCAGTACTGGAACAAACCCAAATCCAATTTTAAGAATTAAGCTAGAGTTTATCTCTGGCATCCTGCTATTCTCTCCAGCTCTTGGAACCACCCTCTATTCAGAATCCATTCTCTTTCCTGTCACGGCATGAATGATAATCTCCATCTCTACATTAGCATTTTATTGCCTCTCAAGTGCCCCATTCCCACCAATATATAAGTATGTTCAAATATTTCATATCTAAAAGTGTTTCTGGTGCTCTCATTTCCTTAGCACTACTCTGAGATCTTTTTCACATCAGTTCATTTAAAGTGTTTCCACCTGTCACTCCCACATCTTCATGACTAACATTTACAAAACACAACCAACCTGCTTTCCTCCCCACCACAGAGAAATAACTCTGGTCAAAATTAACAAATTCTCCCTCCCCAATAAGACAAAGGAATAATGTTCAACTGTGGAAAGAAATCATAAGGTCAAGGGACCATCTTCAGCCCCTGTTCTTCTTAGTCCCTCCAGAAGTCTACAGTTGCCACCACCTCCTTCCCAAAGATGTCTTTCTCCCGGCTGCCATGATACCAGGCTCCTGTTTGCAATCCCCTTATGATTCCTTCATGGCTTTCTTTCTTGAGTCTATCTGCCTTCTGACAGTTATTCTTTACCTACTTACCTACTTAATTAAAACCTTTGCTCAAGAGGAATATCACAGAGACCCAGACACCATCTAGATGCCAAGCACTCCCAAATGCACCTCTCTAACCCTGAGCTCGCCCCAGATTCAAACAGAGGACCATTTGCAAACCTGGAAGGTATCTACTTAAAGTGTCTTGCTATGGATCTTAATGTGAAGTTCAAACTTAATATACCCTTAGTTGTCTGCCTGAAGCCTGAGCCTCCGAGTTTCCTAAACTCGCTCAGCAGTTGTTCTTGACCTCAGTTTGTTTCCTGACCTCACCCTACCTGCCATCCATCAGTCCACAGCCTGATACTTCAGATCCCAGCCATGGGATACAAGCTGGCCAATTCACAGTGCCTCACGGGACTCATCACGACTGCCTCAAGATAAGGTTCCATCTTTGCATTCATGCCCTCAGCTCCTACAGTACCTCTTTGGGTTTTAACCTTGCTCGCCCTACAGTAAAATTCTACCAGTAAATAGATCAAAGATAGGTTGATAAAAGAACACATCTCCAGCACATGGCATTTGATTGCACTTGGAATGGCATCTAACCCTTCACTCAGCCTGTATTTCCCTTTGGTGGCCTTTACAGCCTCCTCTGGAATGCACTTTCTAGTTTTCATTAATATCTGTTGCATATGGTATTGGACTGCACAGAGACATTTTCACATAAGTCCTTTCTTCTCATTATAAACATAAATTGGTATCTGACAAACTTGAGTAACAAATGGATGATTCTAAGACTGGAACAGGAAATATCAGAAATGAGCCTAGAGCATCTTATAGTGCCATAAAGAAAGGAGAATTAACACACACATATAACATATACACACACCACATATATTAACATGTATACCACACACATGCAGACATACAAACACACACAACACATATACATACACACATACACATACAACATATATGCAAATACTTATACCCACGCATACGCACAACAAATACACACACATACATACGCACACACAAATACAACCTATACATACAATAGACACAAATATA
This sequence comes from Mus pahari, assembly GCF_900095145.1. Taxonomy (NCBI): domain Eukaryota; kingdom Metazoa; phylum Chordata; class Mammalia; order Rodentia; family Muridae; genus Mus; species Mus pahari. The sequence goes on along the minus strand of NC_034599.1, from coordinate 68,114,022 downwards.
TACATATAACACATACATAGGATACATGCAGACAAGATATATATACATACATATGTACACATACTCACAACATACATGTACATGCATATGTACATACCACATATAGACACATACATATATAATATGTCATGCATACACACTCATATAAGAGACCAAAGACTCCCAATGACCAATGCTAAAATCATTTGAGCAACAAAATAAAGTAAAATTGGATTTTATAACCTAAAGTTTAAAACCTGCAAGTCCACTTTTGTAAGTCAATATTGCATAAATTAATAAGTGAAAGGAAACCAACTTTTCATGCAGAAAAATCTCAAATATGCCACATAGGTCTCCTGCTTAGAAATCTTACACACCAAATTCAGGCCAGGAGATCAAGGTGAACTCCATGAATCCTGGTGACAGTCAGACCCCTGAAGAAAAGAGCACTCAAGATCTATGCTGTCCCTCACAGAACTGCAAACCCTATCTTAATCATGAAATTAATGTTGGAGAAATGCCACTATGGGAAATCTTAACATATACCCGTCCAGTGAGTATTCTTCAAAGTGTCAAAATCGCAAAACAGGAAAATCTGAGAAGCACTTGCTGAAGAGGAGCCTAAGGAGACATGACTGAATGCAGTTCCTCATGCTAAGTGGGACTCTGTAACAGGAAGAAGTCATTTGGAAGGAAGAAGGCTAAGGGATTATCATAATTCTCAACAGACCTTGCAAGCCTATGACTTATTTTTACATGGAATATGTACTTAAGACTCTTTTAGTATGCATGAGAATTTTGTGGCTGGCTTAAGAAACACCTGATAGCTGGGCTCAGTTCCCCAGAGTTCCCGATACCTTCAGGCTTGCATTCCTAATGAGTCCTAAGGAGTATACACACTGCTATTCCCAGCACCACAGGTCAAAAACTGAATGTGTTAACCCATCCCTACATAGTAAGTAGTTATGCTACCTGTCTTGGGGCAGAGGGGAGGTCACAGCCTGGGCCCCAACAACCCATTTTTAGCTACCCATCCTGAATAAGTCAATTAAATAAGCCAAATTAACAGTGAAAATCAGGAAAGGGCGATGTATTTAATGTAGTCACACTGGGAAAAGGGTGATCCAGCAAGGGCCCAAGTTCATCTCTAGCACCCTGGCATGAGGCTAAAGTTTAGGTAGAAGGTAAGATGTATGCACAATTAAGCAGCCTGGCCAAGGTGAGGTCCTGCCTACTGCCTCAGCTCCAAGTCTCTTCCACAAGGTCACATGACAAGTTGTAAATCTTTCTCCAGGAGCCAAGCTGAGAAAAATACATTTTTTTCAAGATGGCCTGTAACAGATAGCCAGATAGTTTTAGTTAATTAGTTAGTTAGTTCCTTAACATTACCAGGAAGAAACTCTCAACACAGTTACCCATGGTACCTGAAAGTACATCAGAAGAATTAACTACCGTTAAAGAAGGCACACAGGTCGTTACATTAATGCGTTAACAGATACTAAATCGATCTCTGCCAACCTGAGGCCATGAAAGATGTGGTCAAAAGATGACAGAGCAAGAAAGAGCTGGGAGAACGCGAGCGGGAGCTACTACTGAGTCTGCCCAGCCCTGGAGCCTGCACTACTCCGACATTCCTCTGTGAGATTAGATGTGTCCTTACTGTCTGAGCCAGTCTGAGCCCATGCTTCTCGGAGGCTTACAGTTAAGGTCACGTGGGAACGGCCTTTCAGAGCCCATCTCCTTCTGCACACTCATTCACTAGCATTGGCCATCCTGACATATGCTCTCCCAAATACATGCGGCTCGCCTTGCAGCCGGCTCCATCAGGGATAATTCTTACCCTAACATTCTGTTCTCAAGTCTCCCCAGGGCTGCCTGCTTCTTCCCTGGGCTTAGCTGAAAACATGACTTCTTCAAAGCCAGCTATACAGATTGTCCAACCCATGTGCTTTCCATGCCGCCACCCCCAGCACTTTAGTCTACCGCCTGCCTCACTATGCTGTCTTCTGAGGATTTACACTGATGGATTCCTGTTTCCACAGGCCTCTGCCATTTCACACTCGCGAATCATGGCCCTCTTTGTTCCCTGTCAGTTTCTATATCTTCTGTGCCTAGGAATGCGAGGGATGCTTGACAAATGTTTGCTTAACAGATGAATTAACTGAACAGCTAACATATGCCTGCTTTAAAATAAATTCACATTTTGTCCAAATGTGAGAATTTCAAGATGATTGGCAGCCGATGGTGTAAGAGTATCTTCTCAGCGATCTCCTTTAAAAAGGCAGCGCTCTGTGTAGGGGACCATATGTCATATCTATATATAAAGTACTCGGAGTCCCAGGAAGAAAAGATCAAGCCAAGTGTTAGCAAAACACCCAAGGGATAAAAGCCAGCAGATCCACACACCAAGCCATAGCAATGCCAAGAGCAATGAGTGTAAGTGACAGCTTTGACCCACAGAGGACCCACAACAGGAAAAATATACCCACCCCAGAGAGGGAGATTCGTACTACAAATCAAACAAGACAAAACAAAAAGCTAATCCCCCGTTTGGAGGGTTTAGGGTTTTGTTTTGTTTTGTTTTTTGAGACAGGGTTTCTCTGTGTAGCCCTGGCAGTCCTAAACTTCCTCTACAGTATCTCTGAGTTCCTGAGCTTTGGATGGATCCTCCACACTGAACTCGCTCTCCATGGTCTGAGGACCACCGAGGGTCCAGAGGAAGAATTTTGGTTTTGTGTTTCTAAAACTTACTTTTAAACCCAGAGAAGAAATAAGAACTGCCTACTGACTTTCCACTCAAACCACAACCAGTAACTGGGCTAAAAGGAGTCCTCTCGAACAGACCCCTTGGGTAGAGTCGATGCTGTGATTTTTTTTCAGCCCTCAAATTGAGAGCTCTGTGCATAGCTGCTTCTCAGCCATTTTCAGGTGCATTTACAGACAGAATGATCAATTGCAAAGGGTTTTTAAAACAAGCCATGCTTTAAAACGTATCCTTTAATGAATTTATTATCAATTTTATTGGCTCCTGGTTCCTATAAACACACCTGTATTGGTCCCTTTGGGTCTCTGATTTGTTGATTGGCATGCCCTTCTTTCCCTGTTTCTGCTATTAATGTAAGTATTCTGTTTCCTTGTCTTCCAGGTTGTTCTATTAAGCCTTAAAAGAAAAGGGGGGGCAGTGCTAAAGAGATAGCTCAGAAGTTAAAAGCACTTACTGCTCCTCCAGAGAACCCCGGTTCAGCTCCCAGCATCTACATGGTTACCCACAACCATCTTTAACCCCAGTCCCAGGGGATCCGGTGCCTCCTTCTGGCCTCCATGGGCTCCAGGCACACAAGCAGAATAATGCTGCCTGATTCAGGAGAGGAAAGGGGACTGTCAGAAGAAATGCAAAACCCAGGCAAATGGAGAACAGGTATGACTTGCCTAGGGTTAGCAAACCCTAGATAGAGGTTATAAACTTCACAAGCAGAATCTACATGGTGGCACTGGAAATCAGCAATCAAGACTTCTCATTTGGCCAGGGCAAGCTAAGAAAGCCACAGCTTTCTACACGAAATGAGTCTCTCTTTGAAGGCATGAAGAAATATCTTTGGAGAGGACTTACTCTAACAGTAAATAAAGCACTGGTTAAATTGTATTGGGAACATCAGAACTCAGAGGAAAATAACCATATAACCTTAAATTTTACAATAACTACCCTGGATAAAAAAAAGTTACTCCTTCCAAGAATATATACCTAAGACCCAAGGATGTGGCTCAGTTGGTACAGTGTTTGCCTAGCATGCATGAAACTCTGAATTTTATACAGAATAAACCACATAAACTGGTCTTGGTGACATGTGCCTATAATCTCAACACTTGGAACTTGAAGGCAGGAGGGTCAGAAGTTCAAGGACATCCTCTGCTACATAGTGAGTTCAAGGCCAACTTGAGAAACAAGAGATCCTATCTCAAAGGGAAGAAAGGGAAGGGAACAGAGGGGAAGGGAAACATTTTCTTCCCATCTTCTTCAGAGCACTTACCTTAGAAAGCTTTTAATTATATATATAATGTGTATAGATGTATATATATATATATATATATATATATATATATATATATTTGCATATACTTATGTATTTATACTTATTTATATATAAATGTATATACTTGTTTATATTTATACTTATACATACATATCTATGTGTACACACACATACTCACAATTTAAAAGACCAAGTTGGCCTTTTGCCTGTTGGACTTGTGTATACTTTATGAATGTTTTTCTCAAGAGTCTGGGAGAGATCACCTTGAATTGGACATCAAGAAAGATGGTGGGCTGGAGAGATGGCTCAGTGGTTAAGAGCACTGACTGCTCTTCCGAAGGTCCTGAGTTCAAATCCCAGCAACCACATGGTGGCTCACAACCATCTGTAATGAGATCTGATGCCCTCATCTGGTGCATGTGAAGACAGCTACAGTGTACTTAGTTATAATAATAAATAAATCTTAAAAAAAAAAAAACATTAAAAAAAAAAAGAAAAGAAAGATGGTGCCCTTGTCTTGGCTTCTATTGGAAGCAGGACCCTAACTCAAGGGGCACCTTGCTCTAAATTGCAAAACTACCTCTTGTTATCAAAAAATACTGTTTGTCTGTTCTGTGACTCAAGATAAGTACCCAAGGCGGATGGCCACTTCTCCTTCCTGGCGAAGTATGGAAATGAACCCTGGGTGTCAGGTGGTACCGTCCAGTCCTCTTACCTGAGAACCAGGTGTTTATCCTAAGAGACTGTTCCTACTGCACTATATCTGCTTGTCCATCTATGACTGAATTGCCTTTCTGCCTCTGCAGCCTCTCCGTGAATTCTTGTGGTATACCCCACATTCTGGCTTTGTTCTTAGTAATAAAATCCTTTTCTTTCTCATCACCCTCAGGAGGAAGATTCCTGGGTAGAAAGAAAATTTTGGTTTTAGTGTATTTCTCCAGTAGGTGCCATTCTTTTCTTTCTTAATGAATAAAAATTAACACAAATTTCAAAACCTTCAAAGCACACTTTGTGGCAAATGCTTGTGTCAGGCTCTGCCCGCTGCCACTGGGCAAGCAGGAAACTGGCAATACACTTGGGTGGGAGATTTTCAGCAAATATTGGCAACTGACACTCTAGCACTCCCCTCCGTTCCTCCCTCCTTCCCTCCCCCACCCCCTCTCTCAGTCTCTGTGTCTCTCGTATGCTCTGTGTGTGTGTGTGTGTGTGTGTGTGTGTGTGTGTGTGTGTGTGTGTGTGTACCCATAAGTGCACACATGTGGGACCCAGAGGTTAGTCTGGTGCCTTCCTCTATCACTCTTCACCTCACGTTTTGGGACAGAATCTCTGACTGAACCTGAGTTCACTGATTATGCCAGACTGGCTCCCCCGGGAGCCCAAGAATCCCTCTGTCTCTGCCTCATTGGCATTGGGATTATAGACAAGTGCCTGCGTGACACTGGGTGCTGCAGCCTGAACTCAGGTTGTGCAGCAAGCTCCTGACCAGCTGAGCCATCTCCCCAGGCCCTGGAACTGACAATTTCAACAATGTGTTTGTTACATTCGACTGAAATTTGGGAGAATCTTTTTATATACTAGATGAGTAACGGTCAGAATTTACCTTTAGTTGAGTTGTGCCCCTAATAGGGAAAAAATAAGTGATTTAAAAAAATGTTGGAATGGAATCTTGAAATTTTCATAAATGAAAAAAGTAGCATTTTAAGTGTTTCTATGGGTGTGCCACAGGTGTGTCACAGGTTTATCAAAGGTATGCTGCGGGTATACCACGGATGTGCTCAAATGCTACACATCTGCGGTCCGTATAACAGGAGCAGTTTCTCTGTCCTAGTGAATCCATCGAGTTTCTAAAACCTAACATTGTATTAGCACTCATTGAAACCATAGAAACCATTTGGCAACACATCTCTCACCACAAACCGATTGTAACGAGCCCTCTCAGATACTTATCTGCTGGTAGAAATGATGAGTTTCCACAGGAGGAGAGAGAAGTGATCAGCCTGGGAGATGCAGGTGGCCATTGCAACACACAGGCAACAGCAAGAACAAAGGTGCCCGTGTGGCAAAGGGCCACACCTTCTGTGTCACTCACTGAGAGCTACACAAGGTCAATTCCCTGTTGTCAGTAACCAGCATGCTTTAGGGATATAGAGAGCTAAACAAGACTCCCAGAGACGTCACTGCAATTCAAAGGCAAAGAATATAGGTGGCGTGTAGTTTTGTGCCACAAGCCCTCTTGACATCCTTTAGCCTCAAGTCTTTAACCCATTTTATAGTAATGCGATCATTAGTTCTTCGTTGTTTTCTTGATGCAGAGATGTAAGAGTTTCTTGCGAGTTTTGGATATTAACTCTCTAGAAAGTGCATGGTTTGCAAAGACTCTCTAGTCCATAGCAAGCCAACTTCAGTCAGGAGGGATGACCAGGTACTGTGAGGAGGAAGCACCTGAGGTGGCACTATGGGTACAGGAGCACGAAGCAGCAGCTTGAGGGTCACATACTTGCTACTTCCCATCAGGCAGCTCCTTTGTCACTGAATGTCCTGGGTGGACCCAGTGTCAAAGAATGGGAGATCTGATCTACAAGAGAAAGGCCAGCATGGGGACTGTAAAGTTGTCTCTGAGTAAGCATGAAGACCTGAGTTCCTATCCCCAGCCTGTCTTTCTTGGATGCTCATGTTTGTGTTTTCACACTGGGATCTGGGTATCTGGAGTTAAGATGTTTGAGGCATTTCTTGGCATAGCTTGGTCTTGTCATTGTTGGGTGGGTGTTCCATTCCTTGGTAGCTGTTGCCCCTTTGAGATCCTAGGCAAGTGTAGTGGCTGTGAGGTCCCTGATAATGCTTCTGAGAGCTCAGTGGGCAACACAATGAGATGGCTATGGACTGGGAGGAAACTTTCACCACCCTATGGTGTGGGGAGTCAGAGAGAAGAGACTCCCTGGGGCTTGCTGGGTGGCTAGTCTTGTCCAGTGAGCTCTAAGTTCACTTGAAAAAGATTGCTGTTTACTTCTGGTGCTATATGTTAAGAAGATAGACCCTGACCCATCCTCCCTGTGGCTGTCCATCCTGAGAAGCAGAAAAAAAAAAGAAACCATTAATAAAATGTTTAATAAATCTAAATTTATATTCAAGAGAAAATATCTAATGTGAGCACCAGGAGAAAGCCACCAACAGAGATAACATTAAGGGTATAGATGTGAAGGGTCACCAATGGTGTCTGCCAATATAAATTGACAACAGGAGGACCAATAATAAGAGCAGAAGAAAGACCCTGTCCCAAGTAAAAATGGCAGCACAGGTCAGAAACTGTCATGGGACAAAAGAACATCACAACCAGGTTCAAACAAAGGGCTCGGCGAGGTGGTCAGTAAGGCCACAGACACAGACACAGACACAGACACAGACACAGACACAGACACAGACACAGACACAGACACAGACACACAGACACAGACACGGACACAGACACACACAAAAAAAGTGGTGCTATGAACTCCTTAAGACACACAGGCAAATGGCAGAGTAAACGTCAAGGCAGCTGGAAAGCTGCTGGCCTGGCCTGACTGGAGCCACTCACTGTTTGTCACAATTAAACTCATGTATACAAGGTGACCAGGGTAGAACATAGTCATTTGTTTTGTTAAGTGCCATGATTCCAGCACTAAAGGAGAAGTATGATTGGTCCTCTGAGGCTGATGGAAACCCACAGCTAGCTGGAGCCCTCACATGGAGCCCAGGGTATGCTGCAGCCTGTGAATGTGGAGAACATCTCTGTCCCTGGCACAGCTGGCAGATAAAGTCAGAGTATCACCAGGGGTAGCCCTGCCTTTCCCTTCCTATACATGAGGATTAGAAAACTGGGAGTGCGGGCTGGTGAGATGGCTCAGTGGGTAAGAGCACCCGACTGCTCTTCCAAAGGTCCGGAGTTCAAATCCCAGCAACCACATGGTGGCTCATAACCATCCGTAACAAGATCTGACGCCCTCTTCTGGAGTGTCTAAAGACAGCTACAGTGTACTTACATATAATAAATAAATAAATCTAAAAAAAAAAAAAGAAAGAAAGAAAGAAAGAAAGAAAGAAAGAAAGAAAGAAAGAAAGAAAGAAAGAAAACTGAGAATGCATTGAGGTCAACTCCAGCTAGTTATAGGTATGCAGCTACAGCCTCTGCCTCTTGACCCTCTGTGACTGTCCCTGCTGCAGTGACAGGTGGACGTGGGAGCCCTTGGTTCATCTTCCATGCCACAGTCCTTCCCCTCCTTGTTGTTCCTCCTTCCATCTTGCAGCCATGGTCCTAACACCAGAGAGCGTCTGAGTCACTATCTAATCCATCAGTCCAGAGCTTGGCTCCCACTGGAGGCTCATTCAAGTTTTGTGAAGTTTAGTTGTTTTCATTCTATTGGTCGCATTAAACTTTTGGAAGCAAACCAAACAGTATTGTTCTAAAGAAAGAGTTATGAATGCCAGAGGGATGGCTCAGCAGTTAAGAGCACTTTCTGCTTTTCCAGAGGACCTTGAATTCAGTTCGAAGTAGCCATGCCAGGTGACTCACAACCACCTGTAATTCCAGCTTCAGGGGAATCCAACGCCCTCTCCTGGCCATCTCAGGCACCTGCACTCACATGCATAGACATACACACTGTAGTGTTTACATCAGAATATCCCTGTCCCCATAGGCTCCTGAATTTGAATACTTGGTCTTGAGTTGGTGGTACAGTCTAGGGAAGTTTAGAAGGTGGGGGTCTGCATAGGCAGCATGTCACCAAGGACAGGTTTTGAGAGTTGAGTGATTTGTACCCCTTTTAGGTCATTGTCCCTGCTTCAAGGGTATGGCAAAGGATGTGAGCACTGGGCTTTCCACTCCAGCCACTATGCCGGTCTCCTGTTGTCACACCTCTGTCCCCATCCTGGACTCTTATCCCTCTGGAATCATGAACAAAATAAACTCTCTTATCTTTAAGTTGCCTTTATCATGGTGCTTTATCACAGCAACAGAAAACCAATACATACATATATTTTTTAAAGATTTATTTTATGTATATGAGTACACTGTAGCTGTCTGCAGACACACCAGAAGAGGGCATCAGATCTCATTACAGATGGTTGTGAGCCACTATGTAGTTGCTGGAAATTGAACTCAGGACCTCTGGAAGAGCAGTCAGTGCTCTTAACTACTGAGCCATCTCTCCAGCCCATATATATATAATTTAAAATAACAAAATGAACCTGTCTTTAGAAAGAGTTGATCCTCCCCTTTACCTCCATTCTCTTTTTGAAATAATCAGTGTTAATATTTCAAGCCTTCTACACTTCTCTAAAAGTATCTTTCTTTAAAAAAAAAACACAAACCTATTGTTACAATAAAATTGAAAGAAGAAAATATTTAATATTTAATACTCAGAACACATTAACTCACCAAGAATTTTAAAAAACAAACCTGTTTTAAGCACTGTGATAAGTGCTGAAGAGTGAACTTAAATACCTGCATAGTAAACATTATCTGTTGTTTCCTTTGGTGAATTGGATAATACCCCATTCTCAGTAAGAGAAGACCATAACGGAAAGCAGGAATAAGTCAAATTAGGGATGGGAGAATTGATGCTGGGAGAGCTTTGGAACAGTTAAGGCAGTCTGCTTCCTAGATCTCAAACTAAAATCAATTCTCAACCCAGGAGAAAGTCGGAGCTAGAGAGCCCCTCAGAATGCGCCTAGGTGGCCACTGGTCACACTCATCATGCCGTGTGGTTTCTTTCCTCGGGGAGCTGCTGAGTGCTGCATGACTTGTCCTGGCAAAAAAGTGTGGAGAGATGCCTATTTACCCTGATAGGGAGTGGGCAACAAACCTAAACTATGACCTCACCCAAGTCCAGATCAATGAGATCTCTAGACCCACAAGGGTATGGATCTAGAGGAAAACTCTCAGCTACTTCTCTACCACCATGTCTGCCTCCACCCTGCCAGGCTTCTCCCCATGAGAATGAACTAAATCTCTGAAACTGTAAGCCAGCCCCAATTAAATGATTTCCTTTATGAGAGTTGCCTTGGTCATGGTGTGTCTTCACGGCAATGAAACCCTAAATAAGACACAGAGGAATACCATCAATTGGTCTAGCACACATGCAATCGAGTTCCTGATGGAAAAAAGATTGAAGTAGACAGGAGAGGAGAGTATGTAAAATAAATACCAAAAATCTCCCGTTTGATAAGAGCTACAAGTTAGATGATCTCATGATGAAGAAGATGGAATTGTTTTTATATAGTTTTTGCTAAATGTTCAATACTCAGTACCAGACACATCTGCCTACCTATCTGCTGTAGTTTAAGCAATAACCCCTGAAAAATGTCCTCATGTCCTAAACACTTAGGAACTATAAATAGTACTGTGTTTGCATCTTCTCTCACGGCTTCGACAAAATGCCTGACAAAGGTGCTTAAGGAAGGAAGGTTTATTTTGGCTCCAAGTTTTGGGACATGGTCTCAAACATGGTAGGGAAGCCGGAGGAGGAGGCAACTGGTCACAGTCTATCAGCAGTCAGGAATTGGAGAGTACCATTGATGTTCTGCACACTCTCTCCTTTTAATGTAGTCCAGGACCCCAACCCATGGTCTGGTGCCACCACAGTTAGGGCGGGTCTTCCTTCCTCAAGCTAGAAACTCCCTCACGGGTGCATCTAGGGGTTTGTCTCTTAAGTGATTCTAGGTCTTGTCACATTAACCTCAATATTAGCCACCAAAAAATATCCTATTTGGAAATAAGATTTCAGATATAGTGCTACTGGTGTGAAGTCACACTCTATCCAATATGTCCTCCCTGGGTCCTCTGAGAAAACCCTAACCTTCCAACAACCTGATTTTTTTTAATCCTCTGACTCATTCAACGGTGAAGGGGAAAATGTGTTTCTGTTGCTAAGCCACCTTCTTGTGGTCATGTGTTAGTTACAACACCCGTACAAAACCCACCTTGCAGAGCCTGTCTGAATCAGCCAGGACTGTTTGTGTCAAATTCTGCCTGGCACACTCCTCCTGCCTGAGAATAGAGAAATGTTGCAATTGAAAAGACTTGTGTAATGGGCTCTGAACTCACTACATCTGCCCTCCCTCAGTGTCTTACAGATGAATTCAAACAGAAAGAGACTCTTGTCCTAGATGATAGTCATTTCCTCACATGAAACCCACAAAGATGGAGTACCAGGAAAATGGTTCAAAGGAGAGGTAAAATGCCTAGAACACAGTCCTGTTATTCAAAGCTCCTGACAACATTTCCCAACCAAGATGAAGCTCCTAGGTAGAGTGTCAGTCAAATAAGGAAAATAATGTCCTTTGTCACACAGAACTTCTGCACCCACAGGCAATGGTCAGAGGCCCACAGAAGGAGAGAGGACCTCAGTGGCCTCAGGTACACCCCTATATATACTGTAATCTCTGCCAGTATGCAGCAAAGTATTTGAGAGTGTCAAGCCCTTTAAATCTGAAATGGAATTCAGCCGTGGACTCTAAGAACGCAATGTCCAAAACCTAGAGAACAGAGCAGAAATCCGTGGAAAGATGGAGGAAAGAGGTCAGGAAGAGAGGCTATGGGGCCTGACAGCAACTCTGCTGTCCTAATTGGCAGTCAGAGACATCCATTTCATACCCAGATGCTCAGTGACGCACTACATCTCCAAGGATGCTGTTTCGACCCTCCCCAGGGGTGTGTCTGTGTGTGTCTGTGTGTGTGTCTGTGTGTGTCTGTGTGTGTGTCTGTGTGTGTCTGTGTGTCTGTGTGTCTGTGTGTCTGTGTCTGTGTGTCTGTGTGTCTGTGTGTCTGTGTGTGTTGGGAAGGAAGACTCCTAACTGGGTGCCTGACTTCAGGATTCCTGGGTATAGATGGAGTGAAGCAAGCCTGGGTCTACAGCAACAGCAGGAGCAGCAGCTTCTTGGAGCTGATCTTTGGTTTATTTTTAGCAGCAATGCACCATGACTCTGCGTTCTCCCCTAATATAACTGGCAGCAGCAGGATCCCAGTGGGAACTGTAACTACAGCTAAGGACTTGCAGCATCGCAGATCCTCCTGGACAAATAACGAAGCATTTCTAGCTGCTGAGACGTTCAAACACTGCATATTATTTTCCAGAATTTAAGAGGCAAAAGGGAAGGATATATCAACATTGTCTCTTCTTGGGGACTTTTAACCAGTCCCTACAGACACCATAAAGCCCAAGAACTAAATAAACAGATGCCAACATAGAGCACAACTGTGATTAATATTTCCTAGCATTAGTAAAAACTGAAAATCATGCTGAGGTTGGCATGAATGCCATCTCTACATCCACTTGAAGCTATAGAGAAGGTAGCTCTGAGACAAAAATAAGTTAATGGTTTTGTGATTATTATGATAGTAATACCCTCTTTAAAGGGGTACAGTATCATAGACACAGTAAAAATTAATAAGAGATAGTAAGATATAAGATCTCCAAGAGGTAATGTTGTCCTGGAAACTCTAGTTATTTCCTACTTTAAAATATAACAAAAGAGTCTAGAAAAGTTCAAGAACTCAGTGTCGACTCTGGTGTGCTGGGAAAGGGAGCCTTTGATCCAATTAAGCAAGGAAAAATTATAGCGATTAGAGATTCCCTTTAACAGTCATGGATTGGAGCTGGAGAGGTGGCTCAACAGTTAAAGAGTGCTTGCTTAATCCAAGTTCAGTTCCCAGTACCTATACCAGGAAGCTCATAACCATGTTTAACTCCAGGGGATTCAATGCCCTCATGTAACAGATACACATACATGGGTTTAAATAAAATTCTTAAAAATTATAATAAAAGAGATCTCACCGGGCATGGTGGCGCATGCCTTTAATCCCAGTACTTGGGAGGCAGAGGCAGGCAGATTTCTGAGTTCGAGGCCAGCCTGGTCTACAGAGTGAGTTTCAGGATAGCCAGGACTACACAGAGAAACCCTGTCTCTAAAAACAAAAAACAAAAAACAAACAACAAACAGCAAACAAAAAGAGATCTCACCATGTGCCAAAACATAGCTGAACCTCAAGGACATTGTGCTAAGTGAAATAAGCCAGTCATAAAAACACAAATATTAGCAGGTGTGGTGATACATAGCACCTAAGCACTGGGAGGCTGAGGTAAAGGCACAAGATCAAAGACCGCTCTAAAGACAAGTCAGGGCAGCACTGTCCTGATTAATGGTTGATGTGGGATGGCCCAATTAACTGTGGATCGGACCAATCTGGAGCAAGGTCCTGAGTTGTAAAAGCAAGCAAGCTGAATGAGCCATGAGGAATAAAGCAGTAGGCAGAGTTTCTCCCTGGTCTCTGTTCCTGCCTCCAGGTTCCTGCCTCCAGGTTCCTGCCTCCAGGTTCCTGCCTCCAGGTTCCTGCCTCCAGGTTCCTGCCTGAATACCTGCCCTGAATTCCCCTAGTGATAGAATGTAACCTGAAAGTTGTACACTGAAACACATGCTTTCCAGGTTGCCTTTGGACACAGTGTTTTATAACAGCAACAGAAACCTACGACAGCATTTGTGTGGGGTGGACAGGCATTTGTGGCTCCCCCAGAAAGTCACACATACAACAGTGAGACAGCTCTGAGGCATGTTTGCTCTCTTCTCTGAGGCCCACGGTGAGAACCCATTAACACAGCATAGATTGACTTCCTCTCTTCTGTCTCGTTACCCACCTCCCTGCCGGTACGCTCTGGGAGCAACCAAACAACTTACATACAACTCTTCATCATCATACTTGCTATGGTGAGAGTCCAAGCAAGAAATAAATAAAGACGTTAGGGATGATTGCTGCCAAAACCACGTGCTATGCAGCCCTCTAAGTGTCCAAAGAGCGGATCCAGTGCCCAGTTGGGATGGAGGAATAAGCAGCCACACATCAGAAGAGCCTTAGAAACTACTGCGGGCAACTTTGATTCTTTCTTATGTTTATCACGGTGCCTCAAAATGTTTCCGAAAAGCAAAATATAATGCAATAAAGTCACCTCTGTAAAATGCAAAACTTGGGAAACTACCAAAATAGATCGTCTGTCATTTTCTCTGGGGCCCTTCTTAACTCTAATACTTAGAGCCTCCATCGACGCTTCTTAAAAGTTCATACTCCAGAGCATGGTCCACGTTCATTTTTGTTTAGTCTTTTTAAGCAAAAGTTGGGGTTTATCCAAAGCATTTTTCAAGATTTATTTGTTTTTATCTTATATGGATAAGTGTTTTGTCTGCGTAGATATGAGTACATTGCATTCATACTTGGTACCCACAGAGGCCTTAAGCTAGGAGTCCCCTGTAGCCAGAGTTATGAACAATTGTAAGCAGCCATGAGAATTCTGGGAATTAAATCTGGGTTCTCTGGAAGAATGGCAAGTACTCTTAAGTGCTAAGCCATCTCCCCAGCCTCCTATTAAAAACATTTATAATATAGTTCCTAATAAGTACAGAAATTAATAGAAAGACCAAAACCTAAGGAAAGGATAAGACATACACATATGTCCCTACATTTAATTTTTTCTATAAACTGTGACAATGGAAGTGATAGAAGTGCTAAAATTGGAAGGTTTCCCAGGAAATTAGAAATGTAACCATTTGGTTTCACTGAGACACCCTCTAGCTCAGCGAAGACACCACCGCCTGGAGAGGATCCCTCCCTTCCAGAAAGTGGATTTATTTCTCTGCAGCCTCTCCAGGCTTAAACTCAGATAATGGCTTGAAAGAAAATTCTACCCATCTCCTTATCCCCCCAACGGAAACAAATCAAGTACATGATGCTTAGCCTGGAACCTGGAGCCGGTGGTAACTCCCCACTGGCAAACTGGCTTTTCCCACAGCGTCTCATTGTTCAAATAAGGCATGTCCCTGTCTAATAAACTTGATCACATTTAGTTTGGCTACAGGGTACATCCTTATGGACAAGCATACTTAATAATTACCATACCCTGCTCTCCAGCATGCACCGTCTGGCTATTGGCTGCTGGCTGTTGAGTTCCCCAGCTCTGACCCTGCTAAGGTCTTTTCTCCTGACTGAATCAGTTACCGCACGCAAGAACCCACCCTGTCTGCTACACTCCAATGCACATAAACCTCTACACATGCCTTTTCCCTTTTGCCCACTTCTCCTCAACTCCTGAAACTGGTTCACTGCACCATGTGGAATTCTGTCATTGGCCACATTCCCTCTGCTTCTGTCTCCCTAAAGACTCCTCTGATCTGGCCAACACAGATTCATTGTGAGAATGAATCTTATGTGAATAAGAGCCATGTGTTCTTTAAGGCAAGTCTATCATTTGCATCCTGGTTTTAAGGATTTCTTGCTGAAGGTTGTATAGTAGTGTTGGCATAGCTGTGTTCCATATTGATCCCTAGGATGCTGTCAAGGGCTGCTGTAATCCATAATTAAAGAAGGTCTCTAAAGCTGGTCCCTGAGAGCTAATCCCCTGTCCCCTCTATGCTGACTCTTTTACAATCAAACACCCTACAACAGTCTAAGGTTAAACCTAAACCTTTTTACAGTTTCTACCAAAATAGAAAAATCATGTTTAAAACAAGCACCTAGTCATTTGAAGTAACCCTTCACGCTTATATGCCCTCGGGTTTGTCTTAGGAATGTTGAGGATTGACAGCAAAAAGGCAACTTTCGAATATGTCTTTCTCTTTATCCTGTCTTTTAAACAATTGTTTCCTGTAGTGTTTTTTAAATAATGGTCCATTTAACTCAGCAATTCAGACAGGAAGAGCATTGATTACATATTAAGGAGAGGTTGAGCCGAAGTACACAAGAAGTGCACCAGAGGATGAACAGATGGCACCTGAAACAGCACTCCGCATCTTCCCTGCTCCATGGATCCATTCTGGGCTGCATATATGACCTTATAGATCCATACACAAACTATGCACCAATGGCTGCCCAGTGCCCTGAGGCTTGCCCCTTTGCTCTCTCAGAGCTCATCCCAGTCTCTCACTCAATTGGCACTTCCTTACATTCTCTTCCCACAATCCTTTGTACATTTCCCTTTCACCTCCTATTTCTTCCTCCCTGGCCCCTCTCTGTATATATGTATATATACCCATTCACAGGTGTGTAGGAACACGTGTATGTGCATATATGAATGTGTGTGCAGGCCAGAAGGCAACCTCAGGTGTCATTCCTCAGTACTGTCCATGTTTATCTGTGACAGGGTGTCTCACTGTCCTGGATCTCATGGAGTAGATCAGACTGGGTGGCCAGCAAGCTGTAGGAATCCACATGTCCCTGCATCTCCACCACTGTATGTAAAAGCACGTACTACCACACCCAGCTTTTTAAAATAAAGATTCTGGTCCTCATTCTGGCAGGCAAGTACTTTGACTTGGCCATCTCTGTAGTCCTCTAAGTACTTTGACTTGGTCATCTCTGTAGTCCTCTAAGTACTTTGACTTGGCCATCTCTGTA
>NC_034599.1:68076841-68097202 GCF_900095145.1 Mus pahari | reverse complement strand
CATCTCTGTAGTCCTCTAAGTACTTTGACTTGGTCATCTCTGTAGTCCTCTAAGTACTTTGACTTGGCTATCTCTTTAGTCCTCTGCCCTTCTCTTTCTCAATACAACTTCTTAAGACCATGGAACTGCAGAATAAGAACCTAACTTAAGCTCACTGTAACCTTTAAACCTGAGCCATTAGAAATCACTTTTTAATCCAGCATGTGTCTCCCTGAATCTTTCATGTAGAGACCCTAGCTATCAGCTTCTGTGTCCCTGGACAAGTGCAGTCCCTCTGAGACTGGACCCTTTTCCAGGGCCTGTCTCAGATCTAATAGGTACAGAGGCCACTTTTGCTAGGCTCTTATGTGAAGATAGTTGCAACTTAGCCTTAATATCACCTTTGTGCCTCTGAATTCCCAATCTTGGTATGTAAGTTTTATAATGCCAGGCTTAAAATTATTTACAGGCTACCAGTCCATCATGTGTGCTAGGATGTGATTTCATAGCAAGATAGTTAGCCTCTTGCAGACACAGCCCGTAACCTATCCCTCCTTGTGTCGTCAAGAGCAAAACCTGGCTCACAAAGGGAGCTTCCTGCAGCCCTCCCAGCTGCCTCATTATTAACCAGCCATGGCAGCTACTGGTTCAGATGGCTCCTGGTGTGCATGTTTAAGATGGAACTGGACTGTCTTGCTCTGAGGCTGTGTAGAGATACCCATTCCTTACTAGGTCTAGTCCAGAAGTCTATGCTGGGTGGCAGCCATCAGCAGAAGTGTCTTTAAACCTTGAATCCTCCAATCTTGCCACTGACCCCTTGAACAAATTCCTCCACAGTTAGGATCCAAGCTATAAATCCCTTCAGAGCTTCCCATGTAACTTGTGTGCACACCTAGGTTTGGAAACCTTGAGATCATTTTACTTCCTGGATCAAGCCCAATTTCTGCTTTATGGGAAATGACACGACCCATTGTGGTTTGCACATGAAATGTCAAGCACAGGCTCATGTGGTTGAGCCTTTGGTCTCTAGCTGGTGACTTTAAGAAGGATGTAGAAGCCGTAGGAGGTGAAGCATCACTGGAGGAAGTGAGTCAGGAGGTTTTATAGCTCTGTCCTGATTGCAGATGCAGTGTGAGCAGCTGCTTCACACCCCTGCTGCCATGCCTTCCCCATAGTGATGGGGTGTCTCTTCTCAAACTATAAGCCCAAATAAGCCATCCTGCTTTCAGTTTGCTTCTTGCCAGGTATTTGCCAGGTCACAACAATGATAAACGCAACTGTATAAAGGTTCTCTAGAGTAACAAGCCTTACAGAAAGAACTCATTCTATAATATTCTTTATAGGTAGGTAGATACGTAGGTAGGTAAGTAGGTAGGTAGGTGTGGGGCAGTGATAGGCAGTCTATTTTGGTTGAATGGGGCTTTCTCTGGTGACCCAATAGAGAACTCTACAAGGGACAGAAAAGCGAGCCACATTCCCAGAGTCAGGTGCCTGACACCACAGAGCCCCCAACTCCATGATTCTATGGCTATCAGTCACACAGATAAAGCCCCAAGCTTTGGGCATTCTGGCTAGACTCCACCCCCACAGTTACCTGACTATAGCCAGGTATGCTCCTCCCCACAGCTACCTGGCAACATCAAGATAGCCCAGCCCACTATAAAAGGGACTGCTTGGCCCCTCCTTGCTCTCTTTAAGCTTTGACCTTTTACTCTCCTCTCTAGCTAGCGCTCTCTCTCTCTCTCTCTGTCTCTCTCTCTCTCTCTCTCTCCCCCTTCCCCCTCCCCCTCTCTTCATGTGGCAATGGTCAGCCTCTCTCTCTTTTTACCTTTTCTCTTTCTCCCTGTCTTTCTACAGTAAAGCTCTGTCTCTGCTCATCAATGCTTGAAAGATGGGATAGGCTTTCCCCTAACGAGCCATATCTAACCTCTCGCCAGAAGGCCTTCCTGCACTCTAGCTACAGACCAGACCAAGGACTCTGGCCCATGTGGGAACCACCCAACACCCTCTCCCCCTGCCCTTTCCTCCCTTTGGCCCGGAGCTGATGAGCCCACCCCCACCATCACCGCCCCTTCCCTGGGCCCTCATTCTGTTCTCAGCTCTTCTGAGGTATCCAGAGGTATATGGGATGCCTGAGGCTGGAAACCTGGTGCCTAGGACTCCCCCTTGTCCACCACCTGAGCTGGGGTCAGTGGCTTCACAGCCAGACACCCCCTACCCGGGGCCTCGTGGAAAGCATGCGGCAGTCTTCTGAGTTTGCTCTTCCAGAGCACTGGAACTCTGGTGGGACGTGGGTTTTCTCCCACTCCCTTTATTCCCCCTGTGCCCACTGCCCCATAGGTAGGTAGGTAGGTAGATAGATAGAGAGATAGATAGATAGATAGATAGATAGATAGATAGATAGATAGGGACACAATCTACAGTCCAACTAATCCAACAATGCAACAATAGCTAGCTGTAAACAAAAAGTCCAAGAATCCAGTAGTTGCTCAGTCCACAAGGCTGGATGTCTCAGCTGGTCTTCAGTACGTACTGGAATCCCAAAGAAGTAGACTGTAATGCCAGTGAAGGAATGGACTTGCTAGCAAGATGAGGGAAAGCAGGCAAAGAACAAATCCTTCCTTCTTACATGTCCTTACATAGACTTCCAGCAGAAGGTGTGGCCCAGATAAAAGTCCTGTGTCTTCCCATCTCAAGATCCAGATTAAAGGTGTGTCTTCTTGCCTCAAAGGTTTAGATTAGCAAAGGATCTTCCTACTTCAAATTAAGCAAAGACTTCTCACAGGTGTGCCCTCCATTTGAGGTTTTAGTTCATTCCAGGTGTAGTCAAGTTGACACCCAAGAACGACCATCACAGCAACACATTGCCCAGCATAGTGGGAAAGATATTCCCATGGGACACTTGATGTTGTGTTAGAATGGTGGCTTGTCAGACAGATCACACCAGGCCAGCACAGTTTACTGGGGAAGAAAAGGATGAAGGGGGATGATGAAGAAGGAAAAGAGCCAAGGTCAGGGAGCTCTGCCTTTTATTTGGGCTGTGACATAATCACACGCACTACCGTGCACAGGTAAGAGCAGACAGATGGATGCTGGGAATCTATGGAGGTTGCCATGGCAACAAACGTGCAAGTCCTTGTCACCTATGGGTGACATCATCACTGGATTCAGAAGCTATAGGCCCCGATGCCAACACTTGATAACAAAGGAGAAGTAAGGAGATGGGACTGAGGACTTGAGGAAAGGACCGTGATCACAGTCAGAGCCAGAAGAGGACCAGAAAAGAGATAGCAGAGGGAGGGAGAATAGATTACTTGAGAGGGACCACAGACAGCAGACCAGGTTCAAATCCTTGCCTGAGACCATGCTGACCATGAATGAATACTGGGAAGCCCAGTGGAATGCATGAAGACACATCATTTCCCTTTTGCTTAGATTCCGGATCAGTGGTTCTCAACCTTCCTAATGCGGCGACCCTTAAATACACTTCCTCGTGTTGTGGTGACCCCAACCATAAAATTATTTTTTTAACATTTTGTTGATTCTTTGTGAATTTCACATCATGCACCCCAGTCCCACTCATCTCCCCCTCCCCTCATATCTGCCCTTCACCCTCACTAAAATTATTTTCACTGCTAATTCATATACCTGCAACATTGCTACTGTTATGAGTCATAATGCAAACATCTGTGTGATCCAGTGGTCTTAGGAATCCCCTGTGAAAGGGTCACTGACCCCCAAAGGGATTGACCCCTGTGAAAGGGTCCTTTGACCCTGAAAGGAGTCATAACCCACAAGTTGAGAACCACTGTCCTAAAAGAACCCAAGAGAACGGTCTTTCCTTGAGACCCCAGTGAGGGACAACCTCCATCACCTATGGCACAGAAGTTTTTTAATTTATATTGTTTATCAATGTTATTGGGGAGGGCACACACCATGACATATATGGAGGTCAGAGGACAACCTTGTATAGTCAGTCCTCTCTTCCCACCTTTGTGTGGATTCCAAAACCAAATTCAGACCCTTAGACTCACCTGGCAAGTGGCTCACCCACCGAGCCTTCTCTTCAGCTCAATAAAAGTTTTACATACTGAATTTTTTTCTTTTATTTTATGGGCATGTTTTAAAGCAAATGATAGGATTATATTCTATAAAAACAATTCTATCTTGACTTTTGGGGTCCTTACAGGTCCCCACTAAACTATCACAAGAGACCCCAACTTGCATCCAAATCAGACTGCAGGAAAAGTGTAACAGATGACACAGAAAACCCATCACTGTTCAGAGTGTTTAGAAACAAACAGTGAGACTTTACAAATCCTCTGAATTTAGTACTGGGTCAAAGGCTGTCGCTCTGTCTGTCTGCTGTCGGCATTCGGGCAATAGCTTGCCAGGCCTGTGCATTTACTGCTTGAATTTCCTGCTTCCATGATGACCAACAAAAAGAAGCAGTGCCTGTCCGCTTAGTCCTCGAAACACTTAGTGATGGCAACAGGCTAACTACAGGAAAGACCCAGAACCACTGAGCAAGTGCTTCACACCACTGGCGGGCTCCGCTCTGATATAAGGCTGGTAAGTCATTTGAAACATAAAGAAGCCAAGGCCCAACACACCATGAAAGAAGGAGGGGGCTATGTTGGGAATGCTGGGGAAAAGGGTTCCAGAGGCAGTGCGAAGGGGAAAGGAGAGAAAGTGGGGATTGTGGTCAAACTACATTATATACACTCATGAAATGGTCCATGAGTAAGACAAAAATTGTATTTTAGTACTTTTAATATTTATTTATTTATTATGTAGTTTATGTGTGAAGGCTCTATCTGCACGTGTACCTACATGCTAGAAGAGGGCACGGGGTCCCATTACAGATGTGAGCCACCATATGGCTGCTGAAATTTGAACTCAGGACTTAAGGAAAAACAGCCAGTGCTCTTACCACTGAGCCATCACTCCAGCCCTAAAAAAAATTTACATTTTTAAATATACTATTAAATAAAAATTTTAAAGTGAGGCACACCTTTAATCCCACCAGAAGCAGGTAGATCTCTGTGAGTTTGAGGCCAGAGTGATCTACATATGGAGTTCCAGAACAGCAAGAGCTACATAGTAAAACCTGTCTCAAATAAAATTTAAAACATTAGAAACAAAGATGCTGAGGGTCAGAAGCACCACAGTAAGATGCTGACACTCAGAAGTATCACATGAGTGGTCCAAAGCACTCCATAAGATGCTGAGGGTCCGAAGCATCATGTGAGTGGGTCCAAAGCACCACAGTAAGATGCTGACACTCAGAAGTATCATATAAATGGTCCAAAGCACCCCCATAAGATGCTGAGAGTGAGAAGCATCACATGAGTAGGTCCAAAGCACCACGGTAAGATGAAGGGAGCAGCAGAGCTCAGAGCCAGGTTTAAAAACCACACTGCTAACCCAAGTGACTGACTGCCTCTGTGTCACTCTGTCAGTCAGCAGAACCCCATAGGAAACCTCTGGAGTTTATCTTGTCACATTGGCTGGATATACAATCACCATGGAAATACATCACTGTGGGTGTCCTTGAGAGAGTTTCCAGAAAAGTTTAATCATGTAGGTAAGACACTCCTTGAGTGTATGAACCACCATTCCACTGGCTGAGGATCCAGGGTGAATAAGGAAGAGAAAGTGGACTAGAGCGATGGCTCAGCAGCTAAGGGCGCTTGCAGAGCAACTGAGTTCAATCGCAACATCCTGATGTAGCCTCACAGTCATCCATAACTCCAGTTCTAAGAAATGTGGTGCCCTCTTCTAAACTACTCGCGCACACGGCACACACATGGGGTACCCATGTACATGCAGGCAAGACCCTCATACGTACAAAAATAAATTATAAAAAGGAAACTGGGTGTGCTCTGAAACCAAACTCACCACCACAGCAGTGTTCCAGTGCTTTGAGTGTACTTCCTATACATTCCCTATTTGTCTCACTGACTTTAATTATTTATAAAGGTCTTCAGTGCTGTGTGCCATACCATAAGCCTTGTGCAATCACCTGTCACTCTTCCCATCGTTGATAAAAGTACCATTATCATCGGTGGGCATGTCCCTCTTTTTACTCTTGGAGATGCTCAAGGGCTGTAACTGTCTCATTCATTTCCATTTGCCCAATGTCTGGCACAGAATATGACCACAAAAGCATTTCTAGAGAACCAGTGACATGGCTCAGCAGGCAAAGGTGCCTGCCACAAAGCCTGCCTACCTGACTTCCAGCCCTGAGATGCACAATAGGAGGAAAGAGCTGACTCCCTCAAGCTGTCCTCTGACCTCCACACACCATGGCATTTGAATCTATGAAGCTGCACATGCATGTGCACAGACACACACACACAAACACACACACAGTTATTGAAAGGGCAGTTTCATTTCCTGACCCTAGGCACTGAGCTGAATCTGACCTTGCCAAGTTTATTTACTTTGAGCTAAACCTTGGGCTGCTCTGTCTCTCACCCATCAGTCAGCTGCGTGCTGTCACCATTGCTTGCGAAATCACTGGGAATAATTGGTATACACCTGAAATATGGTCCACAAGAAGCCCGTGCCAACAATCCAGCAGCACTCGCCACCAACTGGGAGGGAGGGCCATTTATTTCCCTCTAGTCACTGTGAGCAAGCCTGTAGTGCAACCATTTCATAACCTTATTTCCAACTGAAAATAGTTGGCTGCCGAAATCATGTCATCTTTCCCCCAGATCAATTGAGCCTGAGAAAATGAATTATGTGTGTCAAACCAATATGCACAATGAGTTTTTTTAATTTTCAAAGAATTAAATTTCTTTTCGTAATACTAATCATGTTTATGAGAGAACATGTCAGTATAGGCTACAATTTTACCTGAATCAATTTTCTGCTGAAATGAATGTATTGCCCTTGTTTTTCAATTCAACTCTGCAGAACTAGTTTTGAACAGCTATTCTGGAAGAAACTGTTTTCGATATTTTTCATCTAGGGATTCAGATCATATTTAAATGGCTTAGGAACCTGAGCTAGAACCCCAACTGAAAAATGCAGTCTTAATGCCTTAAGGGCAAAGATCATCTATTTGGGCTAAGGGCATCTGCTTAGACTCATCAGATAAAGGTTCTTGTCATTGGTGACCTGAGTCCTATCCTCAGGACCCGCATGGTAGAAGGAGAGAACCGACTCCAGGAAGCTGTCCTCTGACCCCATAATTCCCACATGCACTCACATACAGAAACAAGAATCAATGAATGTATTTTCTTAAAGATCACCTATCTTGACAAAGAAGCTACACATATACATTTTCATCTACCTTCTGTCTGAGTCCTTAAGTAAGGAGAGAGGGGAGAGCTAGAGTTATAAACAGCAGTCATCTCTGCCTGCATGGGCTTCAGAAATAGACACTTAAAACTCTCCTAGGCCCTCAGTGCCTTCTCAGGGACCCTGTGTAAACACTGGTGTCCCTTGTACCAGCTCCTACATTTCCTGGAAACATACTGAGCTCTCAGGACACAAGGCAAGAGGGAGCTGTCAAGGTCTGGCTTTTAAGCCAGTATACTGCTCAACCCCAATGAGAGTGCCATGAGCCCATTAGCCTGAGACCGTTCCATCTTTTCAGAGCAGAGAGATGCTAAAATAAGTTTTATGAGCAGAGTTTGAACTGTTAGAGAAATATAGAATCTGGAAAGAACTAGTCCTAATACACAGACATTGGAACATATTCAAATACTCAAGACCCTTGTCTATCTGAGCAGCCATTGAATCTATTCTGTGGACTTCTGTGGAGCATATTAGGGCTTTTCCAGCCTTACTGGGACCATTATCCACTGTCCAAGATCCCCCCCCCATCCACTCATCTTAGAAGATGCAGCATGGTCATTGGCAATAAGAGATATCACCCCTCTGTCCCCAAAGCTCACCTGGTTTCCTCCATGTGCAATATAAACAAACAGTTCAGGGCTAGAGAGATGGCTCTGCAGTTAAGAGCACTTGTTCTTGGAGAGGACCTGGGTTCAATTCCCAGCACCTACATAAAATCTCACAACCCTAACTCCAGTTCCAGGGATGCCCTTTTCTGATGCCCTTTTCTGGCTTCTATAGACACCAGGCACACATATGGTAAAAATACACACAAGCAGTCAAACACTCATACACATAAAATAATTTGATTGATTGAGAGAGAGAGACAGACAGACAGACAGACAGACAGACAGACAGACAGATGACAGAGTATATGTGCCTTGAACTACTCCAAGAGGTTTGTGGGGGTTTTTTGTGTATATTTCTTGTTGGTTGGTTGGTTGGTTGGTTGGTTGGTTTTGCTTGAGATAGGGTCTTATTTTGTAGTCCAAGATAGCTTGGAACACACTATTTGATCCAGGCTAACTTCAATTTCACAGCAATTTCTTGCCTCAACCTCCCAAATGCTAAGACTACAGACCTGGACCACTATACACAGCTGATATATGGTCTATATACATACATAAGGTCTCAGGGCCTTCTGCTCCCTTCAAGCCTATTCAGTTAGAGGGGTGGAACCCTAAACTAGTGAAATTGTTTTTTATGAGTGTTTTCCAGACTCCGTTCAAAGGCCTGTTATCAAAAGCAAATGCACTTTGAGAGATGGAACCGGACCGCCAGAAAACTTAGAAGACAGTTTGAAGGAGATGACAACAATGAATGTTTTCAGAAGCATACGGAACCAGCATCCTTGCAGGAGACAGTGGCCCATCCACAATGAGCACCAATAGCAAGAAGAGTAACAGGCTGTCCTCAACAACTTCCAATATGTGATTGGTATAGGAGTGGGGCAAATGTCAGCTGGACATAGCCTTTGACGAACTCATTATAGGTATACATAAGGCATACCCTTAAGGCTGCAAAGGAATACTTTAAAGAGTTAAGTCTAGAAAGACTAAGAAATCATGCAGGGGACCCAAATTTGGTTTTTAGCAGCTAATTGGGTGGCCCACACAGCTTATAAAACCAGCTTCAGCAGATCTTGTCAACTCAGAGGGTCTCACCTTTTTTAGCCTCCATGGACACACATACACAGCATATATCCACATAAACACACATAATCTATAATATATATTATATAATTTATATTTCATTGTAATTATAAATGATAAGTTATAGTGTCTGATTTATATGTGTATCATATAAAAACAAGTTTGGGCTCATATTTGTATTATATAGGAGACATTCACATTACACATAAGTCTGATCATCCCTTGATGAACTCCACCCACAAGCATGGCAGTGTCCTTCTCTACATTTAGCAAGGAAACTCAGAGAAACAGACAGCTCTAAATATCATAAATATGACTTCTGAATGTTTCTATCACCATAAGCACTCAACCCCATATCACGTGGTGTGATCATTTGATATATGTGTCATATCGTCTCAATGCGAAGGAAACAGCTCATGACTTCAGAATATACACTTCAGTCACTCCTGATTGCAATTAATAAAGTGATGGACTCAAAGAAGAGGCCATAATTCATGGGCCTGATCCAAAGTGGCATCTTGGGGCTTCTTTGGCACTCAGAGCAGATCTATTCTCTCTCCGTCTATCACTGCTCAGGGATAATATGTCATGGGATCGTTAGTAAGACATAAATAATTCAGAAGGACAGGTCTCTGGGGACAGGATGGAAGAATTAAGTTTGACTTTATTTTAAGACAAGTCATAAAAGCTGCTTCAGGATCTGCCAAAGTAGATGACAAATCCATTTAAAATACAACAGCCAACCCAGGAGGGTTTTTATAGCTAACAAGTTGATATAGCCTCAAAGCCCCTGCCAAAGAAAAATTTAAAACCACGAGTATTTACTCTAGGTTTAGAAAGTGCGTGAGAATGAGAGAAACTGGAATTAGATCAGATTAAAGGGAAACTGTTTGGTGGTGACCTTGGGTGGGACAAACCCGTTGGCTGAAGGTTAGCTCAGTGGGGTCATGCTAATAGTATTCTTTAAAGAATAAAAGCAGTGTCTTCCCAAATCATCTGATGTGGTTATACTATAGCATTTATCATTGTTATGAGGAAATGTCCCTACTTTACCCACTTCACAATATCCTGGATGAAGAAGACCTTTGGTTTACCCTCAGTTCTTCAAGTTCAGAAAACAAAGAAGGGTCTTATCAAATAGATATAATGCATGGTCCCTTTGTGAGGATATATAATCAAGTTTAAAATATCTGTGCCTAAGATCCCAACAGGGATAATTAAAATAAGGGTGGCCTTGGTCACAAGCAGTTATAACCAGATTGCTTGTCCTGATTTTCCAAGAGTGAGACAGATTTTTCCACAGTTATTCCAAGCAAACATTCAGACTTGCTGAACACGTCTGGGACTAGCACAGGATGTAATGACGGTCGTCCCTCACACTGATCCAGCTGCCAGAGCAGGAATCAATACATATTACAGCAGTGATTTGCTAAACTTCCTATCTGAAAAAAAGAAATCAGCCTCTATTTAGGCAAGGGAACCAAATACCCATCACTCTCCAAAACAAGTGTTTAAGATGGATATTCAAGTTCCGAAGAAAACCAGCATTGGTGAATGAAACTAGGTTGAAAAATAATCTCAGAAAGTAGGGCAACCAAGTTACCTAGGAGGCTCAAGCCATTCTCTTTCTGACAGACCCTGGAGTAACAGAAGGGAAGGGCTTCAGAAAACAGTGTCAGAAAACGGTAGCTGTTCTCCAGCCCCACGGGCTAACACCACCTTATCTCCACCCCCACCCCTTTCTTCCTGCAAGAAACATTGAGGATCTAGTATTATGAAATATTTGAGTCCCCACCCACACCCACACCCCCCCCCAAAATTCATATAGTGACTATAATTAATCCCCAAGTAATGAAATTAAGGAGTAAGACTTTTGAAGATTAGCAAGGTCTTGAGGACTCTTCCCTCACAAATGGTATTAGTTCCCCCAATGACCTAACTTCAAGTTCAGTTATTATAGATTCCTTATGATAACCATATTGTTGATCTTGAAGGGTACTTCCCACCCCCTACACACTAGACAAAGGAAAGCTTGATTAAAAATGAACTAACACCAAAATCAATTAACATGTTCTGATTTCATAAGGGATACTCATATGGTATATAATTACTAACTCAGAGTAAAACACTTTTTTATTTAAACTCCTGTGTGTTTAACTGAAACACTCATCTCCCAAGGCTTCTGCCCTTCCCAACAGCACCCCAGGCTAAGGACCAAGTTCTTAACACATGTTCTTTGGGGGACGCTTAAAACCTGAATCATCGTGACCCCATCAAGTCAGGCTGGGTCCTGTTAGTGTATGAGCCCTGAGAATCCCAGGCAGCAGCCCTTCAACCTTCCCTACCTGGACCAATATGTCCATCTGCTTTTAGCTCCCCTTATTCAGCAGCCTGAGTCCAAAAGGAAGAACTGGAAACTTAGCTCTCAGTCACAACTACCAACACTTACTACTAAGCAAATGGAATTGCAAGCTGGATTGGCATATAGGAATAATCAGACTTTTGCAGTGGAGGGAACAGAAACCAGGGAGACCAAATGACTGGCAAAGGTTTTAGAGATCATCAAAGCAAGGTTAGAGACAACTCCTCAGGCTCCTGGCTCCTGACCCTGAGCAGAATGCCCTTTTCTTAAAGCACATCATCACCTCTGCAGCCAGCCACTCACTGGAGACTGCCACACACAGGAGTTTAAATGAAAGGGTAGTTTATTCTTTGAGTTAGGAATTACATACTGTGTGAGTGTCCCTTGTGAGATCAGAACACCCTAATTGGTTTTGGTTTTGGTTTATTTTTATCAAGCTTTTTCTCATCTAGTTGGGGCTCGGGGGAGTACCCTAATATCAACAGTACAGATATCATAAAGAATCTATAACAATTGATAATTTTATGAATGAGCATTGAAGTGCTTACTCCCCAGGCAATCAGAATCATCAGGGGAGATTTCTGTTCTGTTTACTCTGTTTTTATTTTTGAGGCAGGGTCTCGAGTACCTCAGACTGGCCTCAAACTTTCTTGGCTACAACAGCCAAGGCTAGCATTGAACTCCTGCTCTTTCTTCATCTACCGTCTAAGTCCTGGAGAACAGGTATGTGCTCCAAAGGAGACTTAACATAATGTGTTTCTTGTGCCCTTTTAGATGCAGTATGAACAGAGTGATGCTGTACATGCACAAATTCTAATCTTGAAACTTTCTTGCTGCAGGGTAACAGGAGTTCTTGAGTTTGCTTTTACCAGCATACTGTTTCTGTAAAAAGCTAGTTGTAATTTGGAAAACATAACGCAGGAACTTTGAATTCTATCGTGGAATTTTCCTTAAATTGTCATTCAAACTAAATTTTCTTTATGTAACTTCAATTATTTGGCTTTTTTAAAAAAAAAAAAAAGAAAGAAAGAAAGAAAATTAGAGACAATGAAGATGAGATTGAGACACCCTATCCTCTTTCTAGATCTACACCTTTAAACCTTTCCTGGGCAGTTGTGATCCTCACAGCGCTGCAGCACCAGAGCCTAGTGTGGGTGAACTTCTTATGTATCCTACTAAAGAAACTCAGTGTATTCCAGAAACTTCTTAGCAGCTTTCACTCTTAAGCTAAGTCAAGATGCCTAAGTGGTATAACAAGTCATTGGGAGTCAATTTAGTCCTGGGTGCGGCCATATGAATAGATCACTACACCTGTCAACCCTCAACACAGATGCTTCTCTTTGCTGCATATGGAGATTAACACATATACCCACAGCCACTCAGAGTTCAACAAATAAGCAAAGTAACTATTGAATGCTCAGCCCTAAATACAACATCTATCCTACAGCCTCTCTGCCCAAGGTTCAGGACCAATGTGAAAGAGGGGGCAGAAAGATTATAAGAGCCAGAGGTCATGACTGACCATAAAGGCAACAGTGTCTTCTTGCCATAGCACATAGGAACTAATGGCAGTTTGGGCAGCATGCATGAGACCTGCACAAATTCAAGCCTGATTTTAAAAAAAAATCCCAGCATGGGGATGACTGGGCCACCAAGCAACCACCCTGGCTGAGGAGCTGTTGGCAACTGACAGCTACTAGGAGTGGGAGAGTCCATTTTCTTTGAGAATATAGTTCCTGGTGGGCTGGCTACACCCTAGTGGAAGCCCATTCATTTAAGACTATAGTATACGGGCAGCACTAATGGGACCTGATGAGGTTGTAGGTGATGGTGTAGGTGGTGGTGGTGGTGGTGTTTGTCATTATTGCTGTTTTAAGGACCCAAAGTTGGGTGGGTAAGGAATCAAGATGTATCTTGGAGGAGTTGGGGGAAAAGAGTGAATATATTTAAAACACACTATACAAAGAACTAATAAAAATAAGCAACCCTCAACCTGGACACGTAGCCAAGGATGACCTTAAATTCTCTTCCTTCTGACTCCACTTTCTGAATCACTGGCACATGCCATGCCCCATCCATGCAATGCTGAGTTGCCACACATCCCAGATCCATAGTTCATATCCACTGTTTCTCAGATGCACAGTCTCACTGTGGTATAGTTAGACATAACGTTGTGTCATACCACATTCCATCATGTTTTGTTATGCTTTGCTTTGTTTTGGAGGTTCTGGGAATTGAACCCAGGGTCTCTGGACCTTGTATGCTTAGGAAGCACTGTAACCACTGAGCTGCATCCCAACCCGTCATGCTTTTTCTTTTCTGCTGCTTTATTGTAAAGAAAATACAATAAAGAAATTGGTGGTTAGAATAAAATGACCCTTTTAGGCCTATGGGAAGCGGGTGCGGCCGAGTGGCAGCCAAGACAGAGCCCTGGCTCATTGCCAAGACCTGGGATCCCTGCTTGTTTACCAAGCACCTGAATGATCATGCGCTGTCCGCCTGACGCATAATGTCATACTGCATGATATTGATGTCACTGGCCTGTCTGCGTGCATGGCTCGTGTACAGAGCGTGCTGAATGCTGATTGGATGATGAAAAGTGGCGAGAGATGAATGCAGAGGGTGGAGGGGGATAAATTGGGCGATCCCCCAGAATAAAGTGGAGAATAAGGCAGAAACTGAAGGAGAATAAAGGAAGCTGCTGGAGAATAAAGGAGAATAAAGCAAGCTGAAGCTGAAGCTGCAGTGGGAAGCTGCGGAAGCTGCTCAAACCCTGCCTTGGCGTACGTGTTGTCTTTTCCCCACCTCTGCTGGCTGGAGGCTGGGGTTCACGGCATAGGCCCATAAGGAATGGCACTATTAGGAGATGTGGCCTTGTTGGAGAAGGTGTGGCCTTGTTGGAGAAAGTGTGTTTCAATCACGTCCTACTGCCTGCTGATCCAGATATAGAACTCTCAGCACCATTGTCTGTCATGCTTCCTGCCGTGAAGATAATGGACTAAACCTCTGAAACTGTCAGCCAGCCCCAATTAAAGGCTTTATAAGTGTTGCCTAGGTTATGGTGTCTCTTCATAGCAATAGAAATCCTAACCAAGACAGTAACTGTCTGTGTGGCTCCTGAGTGTGTCAAAACCTACATGGGGACATTCTTTCATCATCTGTCAGGTGAAACCCTTGAATCCCATAGCTCCTCTCTCTAGCTCTTCGTTTCTCTTCTGTCTACCATCATCTTCCCTCCTGCTCCAGATATAGGCATACAAATCAATTCCAATCATGTTTCAAATATACAAACCAAGTTGAAATGAAAGGATGATCGTCACAATCTCTTCAAAAACCAGTAGAGGCAGAGGTTCCCAGGAGTCACACTAACAGATGAGAAGTCAGCTTCAAAACGTGGGCTGGGGACATAGAGTTGGCATAGTACTTTCCTGGCATGCATGAAGCTCTGTATTCAATTCCCAGCACCTCATAAACCATGGCGGCACATGCCAAAATCCCAGTGCTTGAGACATAGAAACATAAAAATCATGAGTTCAGGGTTGACCCCTGCTGTATAGCATGCCAACCTTAAAAGCTTAATGAGTAGCTACTTTTTTGCTACAATTTTGCTTCAGGCTCACACTGTGGGGGCCTGGGATAGCTAGATCTTATCCTTTGTGTATAGAAATCATAAGCCTTTGACTATTACAGAGATCTTTTTTTTTCTGTTGCATTGCAGATATACATACTCAAGCACACGAATATTCAATAAACAGTGGCATAATGTCCCTTCTGAATCTCCTCCACATCCTTTATCACACACAGATGGTGAAACTAAAGCACAGCCTCAGTCCAAAACCCTCGATCTAGTCAGACACAGGACCATGAGCCCGTTCTTCATGTTGCTTCCCCACCAAATCATTTATAGCTACAAATGATTTTTTAATACACTCATCAATATTTTAAAGAGTGGTGAAATCCAATTACAAGATTTGGATGTAGCGAAGCCTTTCTATACAGCAGAGAATATTTAAAAATCCACGTAACTTGGTCCTCAAAGTCACTTAGAGTCTTAAAGAGTACAGGGAACCCTGAAAACACATGCTTTATTACTTATCTCCCTGCACTCCAGTTAGTCTGCATGTTAGAAAAGAACTTGTATGCTTGTGTGTGAGAGAGACAGGGGAAGAAGGGGGAGGGGAGAATTCTTCCTTCAACATTCACAAAATAATTTCACCAAACTAAAGTACACTAGACTGGGATTAAACCCAGGCCCTTGTGCATGTTAGACAAGCACTCTCACCAATGAGCTGCAAGCCTAGGCTCAGCTAAAGCTTTTGATTCTTTGACAACCCCCCCAAAACAAACAAACAAACAAAAAACTATTGCCAGGCAGTGGTGGCGCACGCCTTTAATCCCAGCACTTGGGAGGCAGAGGCAAGCAGATTTCTGAGTTCGAGACTAGCCTGGCCTACAGAGTAAGTTCCAGGACAGCCATGACTGCAGAGAAACCCTATCTCAAAAAAACAAAAAAGAAAAAAAAAAGAAAATAACTATCACTAAGCCTTCACTACATATTTCTCTTAAAATGTTCACATTACTTATGACATCAAACAAACATATGGTTATCCCTGGGCACAGACTCCATCTTCACACCAGGTATATCTGTTCCTTTTTACAAGGTTCTCCTTGCTGTGGCCAAAAAGTCTAGGGACAGAGGAGTCAACATGAAGAATGGCGTCTTTTGGCTCATGGCTTGAAGACACAGCTCATCACAGCAGAGAAAGCACGGCAGCGGGACCATGAGACAGCTGGTCACGCATCCACAGTCAGGAAGCAGAGAGAGATGCTGGTGCTTGCTTTCCACTTTCATTTTCAGGCCAAGACCCCAGCCTGGGAGGTGGTGCTGCCCACACTTGGTGTGAGTCTTCCCACCTCACACTATAAAGTCCCTCACAGGCATGCCCAGGGGTGCGTCTCCCAGGTCATTCTGGATCTGTCAGGTTAACTATCGCTATTGACCACATTTGTTGCCTATGGAGATTTCCTACACACTTCCTACTTGCAGACTCCTACAGTTCACTGGTGAGCAGGCCTTCATGCGCCTGCTTCATGAGGTTAGGAAAAAGGAGACCAAGCAAGCATAGATCATATTCTCAAAAATCCCAGAGTCTGGGCCAGAGAGATGGCTCAGCAGTTAGTTAAAAGCATTTGCTGCTCTTGCAGTTCAGTTCCCAGCACTCACATAATGGTTCGCAACTGAGTATGACTCCAGTTCCTGGGGATCTGACTCCCTCTTCTGACCTCTATACACACATGGAGCACAGACCTACATACAGGCAAACACACACATACACATGAAATGAAGATAAGTTTTTAAAGAGTTATTCACTCTTTAGCCCAACACCATTCCTTTGACCCCACCCTCTCCCTACACCTGAGTTGCTACCCATAAGTTATCCTCTCTCCCTCTTCTTTCTCTACAATAACCGATTAGTTTTAACACTGCCGTATATCCCCTCACTTTGTTGATTCACACTTTACTACCAAAGCCACATTGTACATATGGATTTCAAAAAAGTAAGAGATGTGACCTTCAAAGAGCTTAGCCCAAGAAAGAAAAAACACAAGGCACATATAATGCTAACGTTCTTAGTGAATGGAAAGGTGGTTTACTCAATGAATTGCTTGCTATGCGAGCATGAAGACCTGGGTTCTGATCCCCAGCCACGCATGGCAGGATGTGCCTGCAATTCCAGCAGTGGGAAGTAGACATGAGGCTCCATGTAGCTCACTGGCCAGTTATTCTAGGCGAGTCTGCATGATTCCCATTTCTTAGAATCTATGGTGGAGAGTGATTCAGGACAATACCCAAGGTCAGACTCTGACCTACACACACACACATACACACACACACACACACACACACACACATACACATGCACATGTACACAACTACACACACACATACTTATGCACAACTTAGTTTAGTCTGTACCATGTAGAGCATATTGTATAGTTCAACAAAATCACCCAGAACATTGGAAGCTAGGATGGGGTTTACCTCTGCCACTCACGAATTCTCTAGGAAACCCATTTTATCCTGACTCCACAAGGGAGCAATTCTACACACAGCCTGACTCATAACATCCAACCCATCACCACCTTGTGTATTGAGAATATCAGTTGCCCCAATCCATATCTGCTTGTTTTCCTTTCTTCCCCAACTCAGCTCAAAGCACCAGCTCTTCAGACCATCATACTACTACTGCCCTTGGTCTCTGTACCATAACCCTGTGTCTAATTCATCCTTGTCTTCATGATTTCAAATCCAGTATCTATCACAAATCCACCTGCCTCTAGCTACCTTGGTTAGCAGCAGCAGCCATTGCTACCCCTTACATAGACACCACAACTGCTTCTAAACTGCTCTCTCAGCCTACTTTTATATTTTGGGTGGATAAACCAAGCAACAGACCAGGCCAAGGTGTTCCACGTGAGAGAGGTTTATTATGCGGGAATGGGAGAGCGGCGAAGCAGGTAGAAGGGTAGAGAAGAGGAGAGAGAGAGGGGGAGAGAAGAAAGAGGAGAAAGAGAACAGAAGAAGAGGGCGAAGAGAGCGAGGAGGGGGTGGCTTCCTATTTTATACAGAAAATGACGTCACACCAGTGAGGGCGGGAACTGAGCCAAGTGGATTGTGGGATTGAAGGCCATTGTCCTGGCAACACAGGTCCAGGGTCACATGGTTTGGCCGGAGCTTGGAGTATCCTGGTTCTAACATTCCTCCCTTCTTGTTATTATAAAAGAAGGGGAGAAAAAGAGAGGGGAAACCAATGGTGAAGAGGAAATAGGGGCATCGTGTCTCTTGAGCTACTTCCTGCTGTTTAGGGGCAACATCAATTTTCAGGGTATATCTGGTCTTCACCATTGGAGTCCGTTTGGTGATCATCTATAGGAAGTGGCTGGTTGTTGGGTCCTCCCTCTGAGCATTGTGTTGTGCCTCTTATAGGCACGCTGGGGGTCGCTCCCCAGATCAGCCAGAGTACAGCAGAACGGCTGGAACACAGCATCCTCGGACCGCCCACTGTCAACGCCCACTCGTCGCCTGGACCAACCACCAATGTCGTCATGCCTACTCGATTGGACCTGCCTTCTGGGCACAGCTCCGCAGAGGACCAGACCGTGCGCCATTCTGCCATTGAGATGGGGACATGGAACATTGATCCATGCAGAGACATAGGGCACGTGGGAGAGGGTTGGGTTCTCCTGCGTGTAATCAATAAATCATAATAATCTTTCTTGCAGATCATCTTATTTCAGAAAGATTAGCTCTGCAGTATGAACCCTCCCCAAGGTGTTTTCTGCCCACGCAGACAGGCGCCGGTCAGCGTGCAGGCAAAAAAACTACAGCTGGTAATCCTGTAACAGGAGCTGGTTAACAGTTTGGTTAGAAATTTTTTATACTTGTCTCTGAAGGGAGGTAGAGATAAGATTAGTGAAACAAGGAGTGAATAACAATGTCAGGAAGATGACCAAGAAAGGTGTTATTAGTGGAAGGATCCACTTCAATATGGGGTTTTCAAAGGTACCAGAACCAGATGTCTCACGGTTGCTGAAATCTCTTATGTCTGCCTGTAGCTCCTGGATTTTATTTTTTACTATCCTGGATTGGTTGACGTAGAAGCAGCATTCTTCTTGTAGGAACAGGCAAAGGCCACCTTCTTTAGCTGTCAGGAGGTCTAGCCCTTGACGGTTTTGAAGTACCATGGCTGCCAAAGAATTGATCTGCTTTTGGATAGTAAGCACGGTTTCAGTCATTCCCTGAAAATCCCTTCCAAACTATGAAGTAAATGTATTGTACTGGGTCATAGAAGTCGTTATCCCTGCTATTCCCGTGCCAGCCCCTATGGCTATCCCCATGGCTACCAGGCGTGGTACAACCTGAGCAGCCCTTTTATATTGAGCAGCTACCATGTTCACGACTGGGATTGGTAGGGGCTCGTTTCCCTCAATAACTCCCAGTTCAGGGAAAAGGAATACCAGCGTACAAATCCCTGACCAGCCGGCTGATAGGTGATGATACATAAGTGCCACAAAGGATCGACGTGTTCTGGATAGCAGGGCATTGTGGCAAAGATGTTGTATCAAGAGTTATGGTCTGGTTGCAGGCTGCGGGACCCAGTGTCCCCACGGACTGGGTCCCAGAGGTTTTGAAGCAACTTGCTACATCAAAGAGAGGAACAGAGGTGAGGTACAGATTCATAGCAGCACTGGAGTTAGGGCAGCTAACGAAGGGTGAGGTAAGGTTACTCGGTAGCATCACCGGAGAAGACGTAACTGACACTTGTGAACTAGTTCCAGGAGGTATGCATAGCCAGCAATCTTTAAAGCGCCCAGGTCTGGTAACATTAAGGAGCTGGTAGGCTGAAGTCAAGGTCTGAAGCAACAGGCAGAATGACAAGTTAGTATTATTCATTAGGGGTGAAGTCAGGGAAGTAAGGACCTTGGAGGAATGCTTGATTATCTCTCCTATCTTTTCTATGTCTAGAGGTGGAGAAATTGAGACGTACTTTCTCTGAATATGGATGGTACTTACTGGGAAACTAGACTGAGTTTTGCAGTAGATCTTACCAGTAACTCCTGTTTCCCACCTGGGGTCCTATGAGTCACAGAGGTAGAAGAAGAGTGTCTTTCAGGATTCAATAGAAGAAATGGTTAATCCATGTCCCTAGCACATGTATCTCACAAGACCAGTACGGGCAGCCCCCATACTCGTCAGGCCATTTTCTGCAATAATCTTTTGTCTGGTCAAAGAGAAAACAGGTATAAAGGTCATAATATGCGGATGGAGCCACAGATATAGGGACGATGGCAATCTGGATCGGTTCCTGGCACCCAGCTATGGAGCAGTTTCCTGATCCTCTTTGGAAAGTCTGCTTGTTGTCAGCAAGAGTTTCTCGAACTTCGAATCTCCAGACGTAGGGACTACCCTTGATGGAAATGAACAGCAGGGAAAAGATGAAAAAGCCACAACTAATC
>NC_034599.1:68060423-68076830 GCF_900095145.1 Mus pahari | reverse complement strand
GGTTATCTGGGAGTGATGTCCCCCTGTTTTGTGTAACATGGGGGCAATCAACAGCCCAATGTCCCTCTTGATGGCACCTAGGGCATGGCCCCCTCGACTTGTGAGGATTAGTGTAGGCGTTGGCCCAATGATCTTGTCGACCGCACCTGTAACAGGTGCCCGATGGACTCTGGGTAGAGGACCATGAGCTCGGGGTGGCAGCTGGTGCTGGTCCCACAGCCTTTGCCAGCATATTGTACTTCTGCTTACAGACCCTCTCATCTCTCACATGGTACACTTTGAAGGCCAGTGCCAGGACTTCTGCCTGTGGAGTCAGGGGTCTCTTCTCCAATTTAGCTTTTATGTCGGGGTTAGCTCTGGGAAAAGAAGTGAGTCATTAAGAGCTGTTTACCCTCTATGTTCTCAGGGTCCACATTGCTATACTGCAATAAAGCACCTTTAAGGCATTCTAAAAACTGAGATAGATTTTCCTGTTTATCTTGGATAACCTCTTGAAGTTTTTCAAAATTTACTGGCTTTAAAGCTGCTTTTCTCAGACCCACCAAAAGACATGTAACAAACCTGTCCCTGGCTAGAATACCACCTGCATAATTATAATTCCATTGAGGATCCAGGTCAGGCACTGTCTCCNCTCCAATTGGATGTGCTCTATCTGTTTGGTGAATCTCATCTGCATGCACTCTCGCTTGTTCCCAAACTCGCTTGCGTTCCTCGAGAAGCAAATTGTTACTAAGTANCATGTGTATATCATGAAAAGTCAAGCTGTATGACTGAGTGATATACTGGAATTCTTTGATAAACACAGAGGAATTAGAAGTATAGGAGCCCAATCTCTTCTCCATCTGAGAGAGTTCACTCAGTGAGAAGGGGGTGTGCACTCTGACCAGACCATCTACCCCTGCAACCTCCCTTAAGGGAAGGACAGTCGCTGGGTCAGATTCTTCTAGGGGTNGAGAGCTTGGGGTTTTGGTCATGGCCTTAGAGTTAGTGATAGGTGGTGTGAAAGTAGGTGCCAAGGTAGAACGTTTGGAGGAACCTGCAGTCGGTGCAGAAGGAGGAGGAGAGCTGGGGGTGATAGGCCCTGGGGAGTCTCAGTTGGGGGAAGCCCAGGTAGCAGTTTGGGTTCTAAATGGTGCAGAAGCAGGCCTACAGCAGAAAGGAGGTGGTTCATAAGCTGGGTCCAGTACCATAGTATCATCCAGTGGGAGTTGTGCAGGGTTCATGGCTAACAGGAGTTGAGTTGGAGAGCAGGAAGAACACATAGCAGGATTAGAATTAAGATAGTTGAAAGATTTTGCATAGGTAACCTCTTCCCATTTACCAGCTTGCTGGCAGTATGTATTAAGATCCTTAAAACAACTGAGTCTAAGGTGCCATTAATTGGCCATCAAGAACCATTATCTAGTGAGTACTGAGTCCAAACTTTATTGTAAAGAGATATCAATTTTGATGCCTTTAAAGGAGGCGTGTACTTTAAGGACTCAAGGCTTTCTGAGGACACGTGGTTGCCCATGCTCTGGAAGTTCCTGGTATGTTCTACCAGCGTCCCGAGAACAACTCAGAAACCAAAAAAGGAAATCAGCCAGGCTACAGTGCCCAAGTTGTCACGAGGACCTCTAGTGGCTACCCAGTAAGTCCTGGACTTACTGTGGGAAGTGCTCCACCCTGGCCAGGGATTTCAACCGACCCGCTGGGGGCCCAACCTGCTGGGGGCCTGTACGGAAAGAGCAGCTTCTGAAAGAGCAAGGTGCAGATGGCCAGTGTCTCTCCTATGCCAGCTGAGTCAGTAGCCCCTTAGTTCTCAGGCAGAACTGGCCAGGTTCTGGTCTGTGAACTGGAGGCCCCGCCCCTCTGACAGTCCCTGCCAATAGTATGCCGGTGTCTGTGCAAGAGATTTTTTGCAAACCGGGAAAATGGGAACGTGGAAGCCCGGCTTATAAGGCACATGGGAATGGCATAGCTGACTTAGTTTAAAGTTTCTGTGCCCCAGGACAGCAGCAGGTCACATGGTAGAAATGGCAGACAGTATTGCTCCTCTCCCCCCACCCCCACCCCCGCCTTTGTGTGAGTCCCGGTTGGGGTGTTTCTCAAGCAACCACCTAGGTTTTAGAATAGGGACAAAGGCTTAATAGTGGTTGATCCCTTCTCATTGGGGTTTAAAAACCCAGCAGGAGGTGGGGTCTACAATAGTTCTGGGTCAGAGAGGGAAAGGGGAAGTTTTGAGACAAGTCGCTGAGCTGCTGGAGCGGAGCCACTGGAACAGAGCCACACGCGGGTACAAGGCAGTGGGAATCTTTTTTTTTTTTTTTTTTTTTTTTTTTTGGTTTTTTGAGACAGGGTTTCTCTGTATAGCCTTGGCTGTCCTGGAACTTACTTTGTATACCAGGCTGGCCTCGAACTCAGAAATCCGCCTGCCTCTGCCTCCCGAGTGCTGGGATTAAAGGCGTGCACCACCACCGCCCGGCAAGGCAGTGGGAATCTTACAGTGGATGCCATGTTTGGTACCTGCCGCAGCATCCACTGGGATGCCCCTCGGGCACACTGGACACTGGTGGCTGCTGGCTTTTCCCGCTTAATCCATTCCAGGGTTTCAGCACCAATTTTATATTTTGAGCAGATAAACCAAGCAGCAGACCAGGCCAAGGTGTTCCACGTGAGAGAGGTTTATTATGCGGGAATGGGGTAGCGGCAAAGCGGGTAGAAGGGTAGAGAAGAGGAGAGAGAGAGAAAGAAGAGGGAGAGAAGAAAGAGGAGAAAGAGACCAAAAGAGGGCGAAGGGAGCAAGGAGGAGGTGGCTTCCTATTTTATACAGAAAATGCCGTCACACCAGTGAGGGCGGGAACTGAGCCAAGTGGATTGTGGGATTGAAGGTCGTTGTCCTGGCAGTTAGACCAGTGCTTGGAGTATCCTGGTGCTACCACCTACACTCTGCCATTCTGGGAGCATTCTCAGCTCATCCACTAGAGCAGTCTTGTCCTGTAAGCATCATCCTAGTTCTTCACTTTAAAACTCTCAAAAAAATCTCTCCGCATTTCACGAATAGAAAGTCCATAGTAAAGTCTACCATCCCTAAGGAACCTTGCATCTCCCTGTCTATCAGATGTGAGAGAGGCAGACCTGCCTGGTTTCCCTGGTGTGAGAGT
This sequence comes from Mus pahari, assembly GCF_900095145.1. Taxonomy (NCBI): domain Eukaryota; kingdom Metazoa; phylum Chordata; class Mammalia; order Rodentia; family Muridae; genus Mus; species Mus pahari. Next base: position 68,073,687 of record NC_034599.1, on the reverse strand, counting down.
GTCAAGGCCATCCTGCTGTAGGGGTGGAATGCACTCCTGCCAGTGGATCATTCAACTCTTCCCTTCTCACCTGAAGAACCCAGGCCAAGTTCCTGACCCTTCTGTTCAGGCTGGATGGAACTGGACACTTAGCTCTGAAAACTTATTTTAAAATCTTTCCCCCAACCACGTGGTGGAGGCACATGCATTTAATCCCAGCACTTGGGAGACAGGTGGGCAGATCTTTGTGAGTTCAAAGCCAGCCTGGTCTACAGAGCTAGCTCTTTAACATTTCACACACTGTCCTGCTGCAAACCCCGAACTCTGACTGGCAGAGACAGGGGAAAAAAAGACACATACGCCAAGGCAGGTTTCAAGCAGCTACTATTTCCAACAGCTCTCTTCAACTGCTTTCTTCAACTGAACTCTCCCAACTGACTCCCAAACAGCTTTTTCCACCGCATTTCTTAAACAGCTTTTCCCCCCACAGCATTCTCCTCCCTCCCACCCCACCCCACCCCCGGGGCACATCCTGTTTTTCTCAGTCCTCTGAGCTCCTCCAAAATAACATTCTCCCTCCCCACCCTGGGGCACATCCTGTTCATCAGTCCTGACCTAATCCCTCGCCCCTCTCCTGGATCCTTTCAGAGTTCAGCCAGGGAGGCCAGTGAGTCATCAGGTGGACAGCACAGGATGTCAGCAGGCTCAGGTTAAACAGGGATCATGGGGGTTTGGCACACCCGCTCCCCACACTGTCCAACACAGAGAGCTCAACAAACAGTTCTAAGTAAAGAGATGATAAGAAATAAAAGCTTGAAGAACAAAAGGACGGCAGCAGTATCAACCATGTCACTGGAGAAAGATGAGTGCCTCCCACCACTGGGGGGGGGTGGGCGGTCTTTGGTTCCCCTCAGCTTTGCCTTCTCTTTAACAGCTTTATTGATCTATAATTTGCATACTATACAATCATTTAAATGTGCAATTAGGGCCAGAAGAGGGCTCAGAGGTGAAGAACACATACTATTCTTTTTTTTTTTTTTTAAAGATTTATTTATTTATTATATGTAAGTACACTGTAGCTGTCTTCAGACACTCCAGAAGAGGGCATCAGATCTTGTTACGGATGGTTATGAGCCACCATGTGGTTGCTGGGATTTGAACTCTGGACCTTCAGAAGAGCAGTCGGGTGCTCTTACCCACTGAGCCATCTCACCAGCCCCACATACTATTCTTGCAGAGGGCCTGAGTTTAGTTCCCAGCATCCAGTTTGGACAACTCACAACTATTTGTAACTCCAGGGGATCTTCTGGCCTTCAAGGGTGCCCATGCCCATGTTTACAAACATACACACATACATATGCACACACATAATTAAACAAAATGTACACTTAACCTAACATGGTGGTGCACCCCTGTAATCTCAGCAGAGACTGAGAAAGAAGGCAGCCTGAACTACATAGTGAGTTTCAAGATTAGCATGTGCTTCAGCTGTACAGTGAAACCCTTACTAAAAACTAAAATAGCTAAGCAATGGTGGTGCATACCTTTAATCCCAGCACTCAGAAAGCAAATCTCTGGGTTCAAGGCCAGCCTCCTCAACAGAACAAGTTCCAGGATGGCCAGGACTACACAGAGAAATTCTGTCTTTAAAAAAAAAAAAAAATTGAACTAAACAATAACATATACATACAATTTAACACCTTTTCATATAGTCATGGGTTGTACCACAATTACTGAAGTCAACTTTAAAACCTCTTTATCACCCCCAAGAAACTGCACTTCCCTCAGCAGTCACTTCCAGGTCCCCAAGCTCAATCTCTACAGAGTTTCCTGTTTTAGCTGTTTTCTATCATATATCTATGGCAGGCTCCTGACCCAAGTTGTGTCGCTAGGTCCATCTATGTTGTAGATGTCTGTGCATTTGAGATCAGGTGTGTGTGTGTATGTGTGTGTGTGTGTGTGTGTCTGTATATGTGTGTGTCTATAAATGTTGTGTGTATATGTGAATGTGTACGTTTTATTTGTTCAGCAATATTTGGGTTGTTTTGCTTTTCTTGTTATCATGAATAATGCTTGTATAAACATTTCTAGACTAACTTTTGTGTAGACACAAATTTCCATCTCCAGTAAATATCTAGGACTGAAATAGCCAGGTCACCTGGCAACTCAGAGCTGAAGTATAAGAAGCCACCAGCTCGTTCCCATCTTAACATGTACTTGCTAATCTACCTTTTTCTTAGTCAGGGTTTCTATTGCCACAGTGAAACACCATGAACAAAAGGCAAGATGGGGAGGAAAGGATTTATTCAGCACGTACTTCCACATTGCTGCTCATCACCAAAGAAAGTCAGAACAGGAATTCAAACAGGGCAGGAACCCAAAGGCAGGAACTAAGGCCTTGGAGGGTACTGCTTACTGGCTTGTTCACATGGCTTGCTCAGCCTATTTTCATATAGAACCCAGGACCATCAGCCCAGGGATGGTACTACCCAGAATGAGTTGGGCCTTTCCCCCATTGATTCACTGAGAAAATGCCTTACAGCTTGTGATAGTTATTCCTGGTTGTCAACTTGACTATATCTGGAATGAACTACAATCCAGAAGTGGAGGGCGCACCTGTGATCCAGATCTTGAGGCTGGAAGACACAGGCTTCTGACCTGGATCTTGACATGGAGATCTTGAGGTATAGTAGCCATTCAAAGCTTAGGCTCAGGCAAGGTAGTACACTCCTTTAATCCTAGGAGACTGAGGCAAGCAGATCTCAGAGTTCAAGATCAACCTAGGACAGAGCAAGTCCCAGATCCAGGCATGGTGGCACACACCTTTACTCTGGGCCGAACCTTCTGCTGGAGGCCTACATAAGGACATTGAAAGACGGAAGACTCACTTTTCATCTCTTGCTTGCACTTACTTGCCAACACATCTGTTGGAACCTACTTCTTCAGGATTCCAGCTTATACAAGACCAGATGAAACAACTAGCCTTGTGGACTGAGCAACTACTAGATTTTTTGACTTCCCATTCGCAGCTGCCCATTGTTGAGTTAGTTGGACTACAGACTATAGAGAGATAGTCCATAAGTTCTGTGACTCTAGAGAACTCTGACTAATACACAGCTGGATCTCATGAAGGCATTTCCTTAACTAAGGCTCCTTCCTCTCTGATGACTAGCTTGTGTCAGGTTGACACACAAAAACAGCCAGTACAACCTTGCCGTCTTAGCCACATGACACAGGGCTACAGTACTTGAGTCCCTTCCTGCTTCCTCTTCACCAGCACTGCCACCTTCTGTCCTCTTTATTCTAGCTACCCCACCTCCCTGTGACTTTTCTGGGCATTTCACTGGATACATATGGCATCTTTCCCACTTTTATTTATGATTCTCACTAAGCCACAATGTGTTACAGTGTATCCATATCCCTGCCGAAGATAAGCCTACATAACTACCTAACAGTTGCATTGTGGTTGACTGGCTGATAAAATGTGATCGTTTTACAGACATTTAATTATACATTAATTTCAATGGTGTGGTTTCCTTTTCCTGTTTTGGAACTTTCTCAGCTGTCCAAAAGCTCTGAGTTGTGACTGTGGTGCTTAATGTCCTTTCCTACTTGGTGGCTGATTGAGCTGTGGCATTTCAGGTGATAAGAAAGATAGTGTCATATTGCCTAAAATGGGATCTGAGAACTTACTGCAATAACTTTGCCTGGCTCTCACTCTATGTCTCATTTCCAGTTCCTTTGGGAGAAGATGAAAATTGTTGTCAGAAATACATTATATTATAATATATATGTATATATATGTATAGTATATCACAAATACATAGATACTATTTTCATTTTAATGTGTTAACTCTATTATATTCTTCATTAAATTTCCATTTAGATTCATCAATATATTATTATTATTTTTAAAAATTCTTCTATCTTCCTACTACCCCTAATTTTTAAAAAGCCTTCCCAGAAAAATTAAAATTTTCTCAGTGCTTCTATTATACATCTGATAGTCATGTCCTCTAAACTCACAGTTGCCTGTACTATAACTGCATGTTAGTGCATCAAATAAGTCAAGACTAACTTCAGACGTACCACTCAACCAGATTTACCTTTTGGGTGCCTGACACAGAATGGATGATGGATGGATAGATAGATAGATAGATAGATAGATAGATAGATAGATAGATAGAGACTGACAGATGATAGAGAGACAGGGTGAGATAGATAGATAGATAGACATACATACATACATACATGCATACATACATAGACAGATACATAGATCAACAGATACATAGATACATAGATCATAGGTAAGTAGATATGCATAAACAGGTAGACAGACAGATGGTAGAGAGACAGGGGTAGAGAGGAGAAAAAAGGAAATGCTTGACTATACCCTGAGGGTCAGGAGGTTCCTTATCTGTTTTATGGTCTCTAAGCATGATCTGGTGGGTAAAATTCCCAGCTGAACTTACTGGTCCCCAGCTCAGGAAGTCTGCTAAGTTCCAGGAAGACTGACAAAGTGCCCACCAGGACAAGACTAGCTGGGCCACGGACTCCATGACTTCAACAACCACAGCAATTTTTCAGAACACAGTTTCCTGGGAAAGAATCACAAGTGACTTCAACACAGAAGTCCTGGTGCAGAACACTGAGCCCTCCTCAGCCATCCCTGGCAACTCAGAATCAAGGGATAGAAAGCCAGTTTCTTTCACATCAGTCCCAATAACTGCTTCAGTTACCATCAGCACTGTGCCGTGGAAATTACGATGCTTTCCCTAATCAGACTGGTGTTTCTAAGTCACTTTGAGAGTTCTTCCACACATCTCTGTGGAAGTACGCCCACATCCTTACTCTCTGAGGCCCAGTTTCCTCATCTACAAAATGGATGATTTGGTCTTAAAGAACCCTCATAGGGATGAAAAGACCTGGGAGATATACAAGTGAAATACTCTGCCTGCAGTGAAATAAGTACTAAGCTATTGTCAGTAGGACATGATAATATCGTATCTCCCACGGGAGCCTGAACAATTCTCTCCTCAAAACAAAAGCCAGCCTTGGCTTAGAATTGGTTTTACAGCAGTAGACTGCAGAGAGGGTCCTGGGCTCCATCCCAGAACTACAGTCAGTTGGCTCCTAAATAGAATGATCTCATCTGAACCTTCATTTGACCTTCTGTACATCAGTCTGATTCGAGCAGTGCAGGACTCAGAGAGGTTACCAACTGTCACAGTTTCTTCCCCTGTTGCTGAGATAAAGTACTCCGACAAAAGCAGGTCAAGAGAGGGGAGATATTTCAGTTCACAGTTCAAGGGTGCAGTCCATCAATGGTGGGGAAGTCAAGACAGACATAGCTGGCAGCAGCTGGTCATGCTGCATCCACAATCAGGAAGCAAAGAGCAATGAATAACAGTGTTCAACTAGCTTTCTCTGTTTTATTCCATCCAGGACTTTAGCCCACAGAATGGCACCTTGCAGAGTGAGACGGTCTTCCTACCTCATTTAACCTCATTTAATCTAATCATGTCCAGAGGCCCATCCAGTTGACAAGTGAATGACACTTACCCTCCTGACTTCCTTCGGGACTGACTTGTGGTGTTTCTCTGACCTCCCCACATGGTGGGTGCATCAGGGGCACCCAGCATCTCTGGTTTGCTCAGACACTTCGATGAAGGTCCTCTCAAGCATCATTGCTGAAACATTACATATGCCCTGTAGGACCTCAGCCAGCTGCCCTGCTTCGGGAAGGGCTGACCAGATGACTCGATAGTGCATTCTATTCCAGACTTTATGCTAATTGGAATAAAGCTGTGGTGGTTTCCAAGAGACCAGCTCATTAATATAGCCAAGGGGTGCCTAAGAAGCTCAAGGCTATCAATCCTGCTATTATTTAAAAGACTTATGGCAATTTAGAACAATTTTTTATCTCCACTTTGATTCAGAGATGGCCTTATAGACAGAGCCGAAGTCACTTTAATTAGAAATGTTTGTTTGCTTGCTATTAGTTTGCCCCATTAATGGAATGTCAATCGGACCAAAAAGCTCAAGTTTATTTCAGGCCTCTCCCACCAAAGTTTACACTTCCGCGGGCAAAGGGTAGACAACAAGAGCCTCTACTTCATTTTTACCTTATAGCAGCCCTCAAACAACTTTTCTTATTTTTGAGACTTTCAATCACATGTATCTTCCCTTCACCTCCCCCCCAACCCTCCCCAACACACCTCCTCTCAATATCATGTGTTTTCTTTAGTAATAAACTAAATTCACTTACTGCTTGGCATATGCTCACTGGTCTAGGGCTGTTCACTGGAGTATGGGAAACGTGCCAGTGGTCAAACCACCTGAAAAAAAAAAAAAAAAAACAGTTTTCTCCCAGAAGCTGTCAACTGCCACCAGCAGCTCTGTTAGGGACAAGGCCTAGAGATCATCTACCCATGATCTGGACTGGCTTGGTCTTGTTTCTGACCTCTCTTGAAGCTTGTGAGGGTCACGTGACAAAGTTCTGACCAATAAGGCTCTAACAGACTACTAAAGCGGGAAGGAGGGGAAGAATGGACTTCTGCATAGCTCTTGGGAGGGAGGGGGTATTTTTCAAGATAGGGTTCCTCTGTGTAGCCCTGGCTGTCTTGGAATTCACTCTGTAGACCATTCTGCCCTCGAAGTCAGTGATCCATCTGCCTCTGCCTTCTGAGAGCTGGGATTAAAGGCATGTGTCACCACTGCCCAGCTTCTGTGTACCTTTCTTAAAAGCCATTTTTATTTTTAATTGACAAACAGTAATTATATGTATCTGTTTGCACAGTGTATTCCAGCACAAGTCTACAGTGTGTAGGGCCAGATCAGGATGAGCGGCAGGTCCAGGACCTCAGTGGGTCAGTGCTATGTGCTTACAGTCTTCTCTACTGGCTACTTTAGAGTATTGGCTTTCAGCTCTATTTATCCTGTGGTGCAAAACATTAGACGTTATCTTCCTGTCCAGGCATGCACTCCTACAGCATTAGCCGTCCCCTTCTTAATTCCACTTCACCCACACCGTTTGCAGCCTCTGGCTCTCCCTGAGGGCTTTCAGCTTTCCACAGGCAAGTCGAAACAAGCAGGGTCTGTCTGCCCATACCTGACTCATTGCTTAAAATAACATCTTTCTTTTGTACCCATGTTACTGCAAATGGCATCATTTTTATGCCCAAATAATATTCTACTACATATGTGTATAATACACACAAATGGGTCCTCTGTCAGTGCCACTTACATTTTCCTAAAGGAATTCCATTCATTTTTTCCCTGGGGGAGAAGTGTTATTCTCTGGTGGCATTTTTCTTTCACTTCCTTCCCTGAATATTACTGTATTATGAGGCATAAACATCTATTTTGAAACCATGAAGAGAGGAAAAAACAATTATATCTCTAGCTGGATTGATCTAGTTGCTCCAACTCCAGTAACAAGCACCCTAGATTTCTTCTCACGTGGGGGACCACAATCTATTATGACTGTATTTTGCAGCCAAAATCCTCCAAAATCACTTGCTTATGGCAAGGTGACTGAGGACCTTCAAGGTACCAAATCCAATGATTGATTTCCTAACATTTTGGTTTATTTTGTGTGAGTCTAGGTGTCTGTGTGGTATATGTGGGTTGTGGGACTGCCTGGGCCACAGCACATGAGTAGAGGTCAGAGAACAGCTTACAGGGAGACAGTTCACACCTTCCTTCAACCAAGTGGAACCCAAGGATGAACCTCAGGTCATCCATCAGACTTGGTGGAAAACACTGTTACCCACTAAACAAGCTCACCTGTCCCAGTGATGCACTTTTTGAAAAATCTGTATTGCTTTATTACACTTTTGGAATTCTTTGCCAAAACATGATTTGCTGTTTAAACTAATGGGTTATCTAGTAGTACTTCAGTATTCTAAAATGTAGTTTTTAAACTGGGTTTTCTGGTTTGGTTTGGTTTGGTTTGGTTTGGTTTGGTTTGGTTTGGTTTGGTTTGGGGTTGGGTTGGGTTTGGCTTGGCTTGGGCTTGGGCTTCACTTGGCTTGGTTTGGTTTGGTTTGGTTTTTTGTTTTGTTTCCTCTCATAACCTACAACCTATCTGTTTGTTTTCTAAGATTTGAGTCTCTGTGGCCCAAGCTGGTCTCAAACCCCTGGACTCCAATGGCCCTTACTCACATCTGTGTCTTCAGCTAACTAGAACTAGCAGATGCACCATAACACACAACTGCTGTGCCTCTTTCCTGACTTTCTTGCTGCATACTAGAGTTTTCTTGCTTCAAAAAGAAGATGGTCTTTGTCATCATGGCAAAGGCATCACTCAGCATGCTGAATGTGTGCTGAATGGTCAGTCCTAAGTATTCATGTTAACTGACCCAACAGCAGTATTTGGCGGCAAAACTCTTACTTCTTTTTGAGAAACAGCATTTTTTTATTTGTTTTTATTAAATTCTGTGCTGGCGGGGGCTATGTGCACATGAGTTCAGATGCTGGAAACAACCAGAGGTGTGGGATACCTCTGGAGCTGGAGTTATAGGCAGTGTAAGCTACCTGAGGTGAAGGCTGGAGATCAAACATGGGTTTGCTGTACATGCTCTTAACCACTGAGCCATCTCTCCAGCCTTCTTCTTGTCTTTAAATGTTCTCCACACCAGCTTCGAGAAGATTCCGCAGCTTCTAACTCACTGCTGTTCACCGTCTTCTTCAGTTCACCTCTTTGATCTCAACACTGAAATCCCCTTGAACTCCTCTTCTTACCCAGAGCCACATCTTCAAGCTCTTGTTTGTTTTGATGGCCTACACCTTCCAGGCTAATGACTTCTAGACTAACACACAGAACCATCCACTTGGATCTCTGCTCAGATATCAGAGGGTTGAAATAGCTGAGCTTCCCTCATCCTACAAAACCTAGGTTTCCTGAGGCCTCCCCAAACTCAGTTAAAGTTTTTTTTTTTTACATGTGTGTACATATACATGCACATGCAGAGGCTGGAAGAGAACACCAGATCTACATTTGACATATCAGGCAATTATGAGCAACCATACAGGTTTTGGGAACTGAACTCTGGTCCTCCACAAGAGCACCTAGTGCTCTCAACTGCTGAGCCCTCTCTCCAGGTCCTCAGTTGAAGGTACTTCTATCCTGTTTGTTCAGACTAAAACCACTGAAGTCTTCCTTAACTGGCATCTTCTGAGTCCCACGCCAGTTGGCCGGCATATTCTATTGGTTCTGTCTTCCAGATATCTCCAGAATTGGGGGCATCTTACGACCTCCTCTTCTGCTTTCTTGGTCTGAGCCATTTGGGTCTCTTCTTCTCTGGACTCGGTGACCTCATAACTGGGTCTGCTGCATCCACCGCTGGCCTCCCACAGCAATTACAAAGCTCATCTTCCCTGGTACTGGGAATGGAACCCAGAGTCTCCTGCATTCTGAACACCCAGAAAGACGTTCTCAGAGCCTAAGCTCCAACCACCCTCAGCCTCCCAACCGCTTTCCCACCTGCTTTCCAACACGCTTCAGCATTAAGGGAAGAGATGAAAACTTGGGTTCAATTCTATATCGTTTAAGTCATCTACACTTACTCTCCTCCTGTTGCTTCTTGTTTTCCAGGGCGTTTTATTTTGATACTTTTCACATCAACTAAAAAATAACAAACATAATAACCACCCACACTTTCTAAATCCAGACTCACAGTTCTTAAATATTTCACCATCTCTTCCCCCTCTCTTAATATATGTAGGCATACATGAATATACATTTTTGCTGATCCATGAGAGTCAGTTGAAAACCTCTTCTTTTTACCCATAAATAATTCAGCTCCCATCTCCTGTAAATAATACATTATCTATAACTATATTACAACCATCAAGCCCCAGAAATGCTACCTAAGCACAACATGGTCATCCACAACCCATACATATTTAGCCAATCATTCCATCAAGGTCATGAGCACCACTGTTTGCAACTGTATCACCCACCATATGTTGTCACCTTTGTTTTAATGTTCCTTTTTTGTGTCATTTTCATGACACATACCTTTCAAGAAGTCAAATTGGCTGTATTTGAGAACATCCGTAAACTTAAGCTTGCTCCATTGTGTCCTCATGGTTAGCTCACTAAGCAGGTCTCCTTTAGTTGCCTCTAACATTTTCTAATTAAAAAAAAAAAAAAAAACTACCACAGCCCTCCTCTCTCATCCTAGCTTCTGGTTCTCATTCGTCTGGGGAGCAGCCGGCATATTTCAGACATTGGAGTGGATGCTCTGTGGACCACTGGGGGACCAGAAAACAATTAGGCCTATTGGTGCAGCCCGAGCCAAGTTGAGATTTCTTTCTATTTTGTGACTGTTCTGCAGAGCATCCCACAGAGATTAGAGTCACTGGGGTCTTCCATCTGCTGTCTAGTTTTTAATTGGAAATTTTAACGGTCCAATGTATAAGATAAAAACCAAATCCCTTTCTTTTCCTAAGCCCTCTTGATTCACTTCCTTGGAAATGGGATTAGCAGATTCTCATGTGCGTTCCAATGTTCTGTACCTACAAGCATCTCACATGCTTCTCTGCATCTCTGTTTCAATAGCTGAAATCCCCCAAAGTCAGCCCAAACCTCTCTCTCTTTAACAGCAATGCAGAATTATGTAAAAATAACTTGATTTAAACCAACCCCAGGATCCAAACTTGGGATCAGCTATAACCTGCTGAATCAATCCTAATGGGTGAATGTTGTCCTTGGTACTAGAAACACAACTATGGCCAGGCATGGTGGCGCACGCCTTTAATCCCAGCACTTGTGAGGCAGAGGGAGGCGAATTTCTGAGTTCGAGGCCAGCCTGTTCTACAGAGTGAGTTCTAGGACAGCCAGGGCTACACAGAGAAACCCTGTCTTGAAAAAAACAAACAAACAAACAAAAAAAAATATCTAAGAAACACAACTATGCTTTCACCTGCCATCAAAGCTTCATCTTTTGTGCAGCTCAAGGAGATCATTACAGAAATCCAAAACTGGTCAAACTACAGAGAACAACTGACCATAGGGTGCCCAGCCCTAACTGATACCTGGACAACACAACCCATTCCTCTAAGGCTCAGGAGACATCAAAGAAGACAGGGTAGAAAGAGTGAGAGCCAGAGCACCAGGGCATTCAACAGGGAAGCTGCACCCATAAAAATCTCAACAATAGCCAGGCAGTGGTGGCTCACGCCTTTAATCCCAGCACTCGGGAGGCAGAGGCAGGCAGATTTCTGAGTTCGAGGCCAGCCTGCTCCAACAGAGTGAGTTCCAGGACAGCCAGGGCTACACAGAGAAACCCTGTCTCCAAAAAACCAAAAATCTCAACAATATGGCTACCCAAACAAGACCTGCACAATGACACCAGTGGGCATGCCAGCACAAATAGGGGAAATCTCACAAGGCCCCACTTCTAGATGAAGAGCTACAGGCAATTAATAACTGCTGGATGGTGAGCATTGATCTTCTCCAGAGAAGAGCATACCCTTGACAGGGTATTCAGTCCAATCCCAGATAGTCAGCCTTCTAAACACATGGATGTTTGAGCAACATTAAATAGACTGACTCATCAGGGTGTGTGTGTGTATGTGTGTGTGTGTGTGTGTGTGTGTGTGTGTGTGTGTGTGTGTGTATTTGTGTGTGTGTATATATATAACAATAATAATTAAGAGGTTATGAATTTGGGTAAGAATGGGAAAGGAACATGAGGAGTTGGAGGACAAAGAAAGATGAAGGAAATAATGGAAATATAGTAACTCATATATGAAATTCCAAAAGAAATTTAATTTTTTTAATGAAATAGTAGGAGAAGCTACAGAACCACCTTTGAATGTCAGTTCACACACTGGTCTTCAGACAAACCTCTGTGTCTGCATTACCAGGCAAAGGTACAGGAATAACGGTTCAGTTTTGCTCTCCCGAATAAATGCACCCATTCCTTGGTTGTTCATGATAACTGTGATTAACAGTTTCTTTATGTTCTAACACTTGACATTATTCAAAGTTAAATACTATCAATCTCGTAGGCACTCCTTGTTTGGATTTTCAAGTCTTAACTGTGAATAAGGCTAATCTTTTACTTTTTATATGCCTTTTGTTTATAATAAGCCTTGTGTTTCTTTCTCGGTGAGCTGCCACCCCATTTTTGTGCCTGGGTTTCTACTGACTTATTGTGTTTTCCATTATTAAATCATCTGGCACTACTTTGGCTGAAATAACTATTAGAGAAAAATATGTCTTTTCTTTTATAAGAAATATAGGAACTGTTTGAGAATTTAAGCTTTTTCCTGTGGGTTTATAAAGCCTAGGTTATACAAAAAAAAAAAGTCATATATTCTATTTTTACTATGGCATGAAAGGTCACAAAAGGTACATCATAGATTTGCATTTATGGGTTTGCCATTTTAAATTTGATAAATCTAACCAGAGTATGAAAAACTTTCAGCCCATATTTAATACTAAAGTCAATTCTCTGAAAGTTTCACTATTTATTTATTTATTTATTTATTCTTCAGGGAAGAAAAATTCTCTCCCTCTAGTCTCTTATAATTACTCCTTTTTTATTAGGCCCTCAAGTCTTGAGCATAAAGAAGACCTCAGTGCCATTATGTAGACACTCAATGGAGTCTATCATATGAAAGATGCTTTCTGAGTTGCTAAGCCAATGAGTGGATAATTCCAGGCCTCTTTCAGACTATCTTCCACCCATCTCTCCTCTGATGAGAACTTACAATAGGAAGGCATGGTGTATCATACTACCAACAATTCCACCACTTAAGAGACTGAAGAAAGAGTGCTAGGAGTTGAGGGCCAGCCTGGGCTACATAGTAAGTTCAGGGCCAGCCTGGACTATAATGTGAGATGCTGTCTCAAGTTTTATTCTTCTATGTTCTAATGATAAATCCTCAATTTGTCCCCATTGTGCCTTCATTATGTGCCAGTTAGATGCTTCAGTAGTATGTGCTAAGGCCTGAATATATTTCCTCTGAAATTCATGTTACTAGTGTAATAATACCAAGTGATCATGAGAATGCCTCCCTCCTAGGTGAGATCAACATGCTTACAAAAGAGGTTTTGTGCAGCTTTTGGATCCCCTGCCCTAATGCCTACTGCAATCTAAGGAACCAGAGAAAACCCCAAGAATTAGCACTTACCATCTGAAACTCTAGAGAGAACCCCAACAAGGGTTAGCACCTGCCGTCTGAGGCTCCAGAGAGAACCCCAACAAGGGTTAGCACCTGCCGTCTGAGGCTCCAGAGAGAACCCCAACAAGTGTTAGCACCTGCC
>NC_034599.1:68050943-68059340 GCF_900095145.1 Mus pahari | reverse complement strand
CTCCAGAGAGAACCCCAACAAGTGTTAGCACCTGCCGTCTGAGGCTCCAGAGAGAAGCCCAGGTGCTAGCACCTTGATCTTGGGCTTCCCAGCCTCCAAGTTGATAGAAAATAAATTTTGTGCTTTATAAATTGTCTAGCTTTGAGGGTTCTGTTACAGCCCCATCTGGGACACTTTGTTGTACATGACATCTACACGTATGTCTGCTATCCTAGACCTGGAGTCCCTCGCAACCAAGATGTGATCAACTCACACCGGTACAAAGGAGTCAGCAGAGAACGTGGATGCGGAAAATCCACGGTGGATACATCGGTTGAACAAAGGAAGGAATGGGGTTCTACTGACTGTTCACTCTTACCCATTAACTTGAGGCCGAGGCCGGCTGCCTGATCTGTGCTTTCCCCCACAGATCTGTCCCCTCAAAAACAGGAAAGAATCGGATGTTTCTGAACATAATCAAAACAGCCCTTTGGAAACCGAATCTCTCACTGTTGGAGCCCCCTCGGTGACTATTATAAACCAAATTACATTAGATCTGGGATGAAATATTTAAGTTGCTGTTTCCCTGGTTAGATGAAGTGTAGTTTTTCTTCGTCCCCAAAGAGGAATTCATTATACAAAAACATAAATACACAACTAACACTGAAAGCACTTGGAAACTATGGTGCCTAGGGCTCCTGGCACTCTCCATCCTGAGGAAATAATCCTGTCATGTCAGTGAAGGGCAACTTCCAGTCAGAAAGGAGTTGGCATGCAGTTCAGCACTGGGAAGGCAGAAGCAGCCTGACTTTGATCCCAGATCCAGCTGTCTTTGGTAGGATTCTACCACTCATTGTTCTTGCAGAGGACCTAGGTTTGTCTCTGGAACCCACGGGGAGGCTCAATTTTCTATAACTCCATTTGCAAGGGATTTTCCAGACACCTCTTCTGGCCTCATGGGCTCCTGTACACACATGATACACACACACACACACACACACACACACACACACACATATGTATTATATAATATATATATTATTATTTTAAACTTCTGCTCAATTCTAAAGTTTCTCGAAAGAGTGATCAGGACCAGGAGATGTCACTGACTGACTGACTGACTGACTAGAGGCTAAGAGACTTGAGGAGTCATGATGCTCAAGGTACCCTTTACTGGAAAGCAATACTGCATCCTGGGGCATCACAGATAGACAAAAAGCATGGACCAAAATTCCCTGAGAGGCCGCAGTTTGTCATGGGTAGAAGTGAGAGTAGGAGCTCAAGCCAGGGTCTGTCACTTCTTCCCAAAGCCAGTAGAGCAGAGTAGGCAGCAGGGGCTCCTGACATATCCCTCAGCCTTGGGCCTTCAGGAGCTGGGGCCACAAGGTCTTGAGGGAAGGAAAGGGGGGTTTTTAACCACAGCCCACTATGCTAATGGACCAGAAGGTGCTAGTAAGCTAACTGCAAAAAGTTCTTGCTATTTACATGAACTTGTGTGAGTCTCTGCTTGTGTGAGTCATGTAAAGAACAGAAGTAAACGACCTAGGTGGTTCTGTGTTTTTCTATACAAATTCAGCTTCTATTGACTGAGAATTAAGATAATTAGTGTATACTGAATCTGGAGGAGAAAGAGTCAGAGACAATTTATGTCCTTACAGGAACAAATAGGACTTTGCAAAGGAGATTAAAATCCTTGAAATGGAGAGTGTATCCTGCGTTATACACACACACACACACACACACACACACACACAACCTTCCATGTCATGACAAGGGCCTTCAGGGGAGAGAGGTTAAGGGCCAACAGAATGGCTTAGCTGGTAAAAGCTCTTGCCACCAAGTTTGAGAAACCACATGGCAGAAAGAGAACAGATTTCCTCAAACTAAATGCTGACCATCATCATCACCACCACCACCACTAACATACATACACATACACACATACACACATACATACACATACACATTTACAGGGATAAGAGAGGGTAATGAAGGTAAATATGATCATAATACACTGTATAAATGTACAAAACTGCCAAAATATATATTGCAAAGCTGAGTGTGGTGGCACATGATAGGAATCCCACCTCTGGTGGGATGGAGACAGGATTATTCCTGGAGCCAGACTGGTCTGATCCATGATCCCCACAATCCAGGTGTCTAAGAAATGACACTTGGGTTGACTTCTGGACACACACACATATTCTATTCTTTTATAAAACCTTTCTCATTATTTCTCCCAAGCTTCATCATTCTCATCATCTTTGGTCCCTTTTGCCTAAGTTTAGGGCATATGGTGACAGCCCAACTTCCCTATTTCTCTTGGACACCTAGCTTCCCCAGCATCATTTGTTGAAGCCTCTTTCATTTAGCATACAGTTTTGTTTTGGTTTGGTTTGGTTTGGTTTGGTTTGGTTTTTCGAGACTGGGTTTCTCTGTATAGCCCTGGCTGTCCTGGAACTCTGTAGACCAGGCTGGCCTCGAATTCAGAAATCCACCTGCCTCTGCCTCCCGAGTGCTGGGATTAAAGTATTTTTTTGACATTAAAATATAAAATTTATATTCACTAACTTTACAACCATTAAAATAAAATAAAAAAAAAAGATGAGATTGGACAGGTGGCCCAGCAGTCCAGCACAGTTACTGCTCACCCAGAGGACCAGAGTTCAGGTCCCAGCACCATACTGAGCAGCTTGTTGAACATGCAAGTTCAAAGGAGACTTGCCTAAGATGTCTTTAATAATGGCAAGCAACTTTTACTCTAAATTGAACAGTGGTGGGGCTGGAAAGATGGCTCAGCAGTTAAAAGCACTGCCTCTTCTTCCAGAAGTCCTGAGTTCAATTCCCAGCAACCACATGAAGGCTCACAACTATCTGTAATGGGATCTGATGCTCTCTTCTGGTGTGTCTGAAGACAGTTACAGTGCATTCATATAAATAAAATGAGCAGTGGGATTAAGATAATCTTGTCTTAATCCACTGACTGCTCTTTCAGAAGTCCTGAGTTCAATTCCCAGCACCCACATGGTGGCTCACAACCGTCTGGAATTGAATCCAAGGAACGGTGTACTCACATACATAAAATAAATAAATCTTTAAAAAAAAAATAAAAGGGCCGGGCATGGTGGCACACGCCTTTAATCCCAGCACTTGGGAGGCAGAGTCAGGCGGATTTCTGAGTTCGAGGCCAGCCTGGTCTACAAAGTGAATTCCAGGACAGCCAGAGCTATACAGAGAAACCCTGTCTCAAAAAACAAAAAAAAAAAAAATAAAAAATAAAAAAAAAAATAAAATAAAATAAAAGATCTGGATGATTAAGACTTACGCTATCTCTGATTTCATTGGTTTCCATGGCACCATCTGTACCTATCTGTCCCGTGACTAGTGTCTCCAACTGGAAAAGTTAAGTGCTATTGATAATACCTCCAACTAAATGTGCATAGATGTGCTGAGACTTGATTTAGGATTTTCCCTTGCTTTGTTGGTTTTGTTTTGTTTTTTCAGTCACGGGGACATCCCCCATGTTCTGGTAGATGGGAGTTCAGATCCATGGTCCCAACCTAAGTTTTGTTTTTTATTTTGGTACAAGGTCTTATTAAGTTGACCAGGCTGGTCTTGAACTTATGATTCCAATGTCCCAGCCCCCAAGTAGCTGGAATGATGGTTCTACACCACCAGAACAAGCTAAGAAGGTCTGTGTCGTGGTTTGAATGGGAATGTCTCCCATATGCTCATGTATATGAACATTTGGTCCCTACTTGACAGCACAATTTGGAGAGGGTTAGGAGGTGTAGCCACCTCCTTGTTGGGAGAAGTATGTCACTGGAGGCAGGCTTGAGAGTTCGGACTTATATCCTTTCTAGTTCCCCTTGCTTTGTGTTCATGGTTGAGATGTCAGCCCAGCCTTCAGCATCCTGCTCCAGCTACTGTAGAGGACACAAGCTCACAGATAAGCCCTAAGGAAACCAGACCTTGGTAAGCATGAAAGCTTTTTCTTCAACAGAAGAAACTTGACACTCAGAAGGCTGGCAGTGAATGTGTCAATACCTGGTGATCTTTACTATTCTATAAGGCCAGCCCTCCCTGAATGCCCCAAAATTCTAAGCATTGCTTCTCGGTCATAAAAATTGTCTCTCAATTGAAAGAGGTCTCAGGTACTTTGCAAAAGAGTATTCTATCGTGCTTCTTATAAACATTTCCTTCCTAGGCTCAGACTCCTAGGCACTGTTTCTCAATTAATAAAACCCATCCTTATGCTTATTACAGCCATTCCTCCTGGGCCCTTATCCTGAGCGCTCTTCACCAGCCAAGAGAACTCGTTTGTGTGGGAAAGGTCACAGGTGCTTTGCTAAAGAGACAGACTGTGCAGGGGAGTTTCTGTGGAGCTATGCCTAAAGCTTTGTTGTGGTAATTGTCACAAGGAACCCCCCCCCACAAGCTTTACTATGTTTAAATACGTAAATAATAATAATTAATAATAATAAAGCACTTGGCATCAGACTCCAGAAGTTTTGACCCAGCACCAGCTACCTAAGTCAAGGTTTCATTTTTACCTCACCAAAATTATTTCCCTGGCAACCATGATGCTTGCAGGGAGCCCCGCAAGCTACCATGCCTGCCATCCTTATCATCATGGACGGATGCTAACCCTCTGGATCTATAAGCCCAAATAAATTCTAAGTTGCCTTGGTCATTTTGGGTTTTGTTTTGTTTTTATCACAGCAATAGAAAAATAACTAATACAGTTTAAGTTTTACAGTACTACTGCTACACAAAAGATTAAACTTCCATTCCCTGAACATGTTTTGGTCCTGGAAAAAAAAATAGACAAAGCAGATTTACAAGGGACCAGAGTGGGGTACAAAGAGGTCCTGTCTCGGGAATAAATAGAAATCTGTGTGTCTGTTAAGAATATGAGCAAGTCACTAACTGGCAAAATACACCAAACTTGATGAAATTAAAGCCAATGGAGAAACCAAACGTAGTGATATTAAAAGCAGCGTCCTGTAATCATCCTAAGGCTCTGGTCACTTTTAAGTTCTAATACAGGCATATGTCCAGTAGCAGACATATTTCAATCAAGTAAGAAGAGATTAAGGGTAGAAATGCACGCTCAACCCAGTTTCTTCCTTCCTGCACCACAGGGCATAACTTCATGCCATCTGGTGATTATTAGGGGAGAAAGCTGCCATCTGCCATTTCTGCTAATACATGGGACAGGGGCAGAGCTCTTGCTACCCTATAAGCCCGAGGAGATTTCACAATGTCTGTTTACATGCCTGAGGAGCCAGCTGCTAAGTTAGAATTTGTGTGTGTGTGTGTGTGTGTGTGTGTGTGTGTGTGTCACATTCAACACCAGAGAAAGACATCCCTTCCTCAAAATGTCCTCCGTGATGCAGGAGTCTGTTAACCACACCTCACAGCAAGCCCCTCCTGTCCTTCCTGACTCAAAGCCAACGCTGTTAGAGACAACCTAGAGTGGGAAAAGCCGCATGGCAGCCAGAAAGACAGACCATAAATGAACACAAGAACAACTCAGGTAAAAAGGAGCCTGAGCCATTGTCTAGTCTGTGTCCCCACCAGGAAGAGCAGAAGTTACTTCGTCCTAAATGATATTTTATAACACCGTTTTAAGGGAGAATTTTTAAGGAGTCAGATGTTTCCTCGAGACTACAAGAAATATATTTCCTTGTGTGTAAAAAGACAAGAAAGAGCTGAAGTGATGACATCACGCTGGTAAGAGCACTGGCTGCTCTTGCAGAGGACCCAAGTTCAGTTCCCAGCACCCACATGGTGGCTCATAACTATAATTCCAGTCCCAGCTTTGATGCCCTCTTCTGGCCTATGGGTACCAGGCACACATATGGTGTACAGATATGCACACATACAAAATGCCCATACACAGCAGTTAGTAAAAAAGTAAGACAAAATATTTTTAAAAATAAAGAAGAAGTCATGAAATTGTTAGGGGTTTTAGCTGAGACCCAGACTTATAGTAATTCTAGAGACAAATGAAGGTGAAAATTAAGAGGGAAAATGGGAAGCAGACACTTTCCCCAACTTATATCAGACCAGTCAGTGTTTTAAGTAACTACATAATAGTCCTTATGTGTATTGTGGGTGGGTGGGTGGATGGATGGGTGGGTAGGTGGGTGGATAGATTCTTCTCTATAGAAGGAAATCCGCTCACCCAACATCTGGCTCAACTCTCCCCATGTAAACTGTACATACTAGAGAAGCAAATGCAAAAACTTTTTTTAAATCCCCACTCATTCCAGAACGCAACTGTATTCTTCTCCTTTTTCTTTTTACTATGTATGGCTGGGTGTTCTGCCTGCATCTCTATCTGTGCACCACTTATGCCTGAAGAGGCTAGAAGAGGGCATGAGATGTCCCGAAACTTGAGTTTCAAGTAGTTATGAGCCTCAAAATGGGCTCAGAACTGAACCCAGGTCCTCTGGAAGAGCAGCCAGTAGTGTTAACCACTGAGCCACCCTTCCTGCCCCGGCCATATTCTTAAAGCATCACTGTCACTGTAGGACACAATAGAGAGCTCACTGGAACCTGATTCTGAATAATTAATTCTCACTTTTTAAAATAATTGACCACACCATTTAGTTTCCATGTGCCTGTTTCTTCATCTATCAAGAATTACTCCTTGGGCTGGAGAGATGGCTCAGCAGTTAAGAGCACTGACTGCTCTTCCAGAGGTCCTAAGTTCAATTCCCAGCAACCACATGGTGGCTTACAACCATCTATAATGGGTTCTGATGCCCTCTTCTGGCGTGTCTGAAGACAGCAACAATGTACTTATATACATAAAATAAATAAATCTTTAAAAAAAAAATAATTACTCCTGCTTGGAAAGGGGGGAGGGTTGTGGGAGAGATGACGGGGGTGGGGGGCAGTGAGCAGGATGTAAAGTGAGTAAGTAAAAATTAAATAAAAAATTTTAGAAAGAATTATTCCTGCTTACACCAAACAACCTCACAAGACTTCCATCTGGAAACATCTGCAAAATGTTGTACTTGATAAAGCATGTACATAAACAGATGTTGTAACCCATGTGTGAGCAAGTCAACCATGATAAGCTTTTACCACTCAATACAGAGTAGAACTTCTGGTTCTAAGCTTGATGGTGTGAGTTTGATCCCCAGGGTCCACATGGTTGAAGGAAAGAAATGATTCCCCTGAGTTGTCCTCTGACCTCCACAGGTATGCCATGGATTGAACACACATCACAGCCACACACATACACACATACACATACCACATGTCCACAGGCATACATATATTCACACACCCACACACAATTTTAAATTGTGAAATATGCTCAGTACTGTTTGCTAGGAAAATGGAAATTAAAATTATATTGCAATTCCATCTGACCCCAGTCAAAAATGGCTGTTATTAAGAAAACAAATAACAAATGCTGGCAAGGGTGCAGGGGGTAGAAAGGAGCCCTTCCATCCTGCTGGGAGAAATGTAAATTAGTCCAGCACCGTGGAAATCTGTGTGGCGGTTCTTCAAAAGGAAACTACCAGACTGTGGTGTGCAGTGTGCAATGTGCCAGCTGTGCTACTCCTGGGCATATATACTGTGGTGTGCAGTGTGCCAGCTGTGCATACTCCTGAGCATATATATATTGTGGTGTGCAGTGTGCCAGCTGTGTTACTCCTGGGTATATTCCAAAAGAATTCTAAGCCACATCCATGTTCATTGCAGTAATATTCATAGTAACCAATTTATGGACCCAACCAAGGTATCTGCCAACAGATGAATAGATAAAGGAAATGCAGACTGTGTACATAATAGAATTTTATTCAGCCTTAAAAAGATTGAAATTGTACAGTTTGCAGAAAAGAATGCAAGCAGACTGAGATCATCATCTTAAGAAAAGTAAGTTGACTCAAAGACACAAATATCCTACAGATTTTATATTGACATAAAATCATGTGTGGGTGCAGGATATGGTTTTGGAAGCAGTTCAGTCTGTGAAATGACTGAGAATAAGGACCCACATTCAAGTCCTAGCACTA
Organism: Mus pahari; assembly: GCF_900095145.1. NCBI lineage: Eukaryota > Metazoa > Chordata > Mammalia > Rodentia > Muridae > Mus > Mus pahari. Next base: position 68,051,322 of record NC_034599.1, on the reverse strand, counting down.
CAGGCCAAAGAAGAAATTAAAAGTGATGTTAGAAAATAATTTGACAGCCATTGCAGTACATTGAGCTCCATAGAGGCAGCACCGGGGCAAGAGAGTGCTGGATGGACACGGGCGACTCTGTGCCTCACAGAGGAAAATCAACTAAACATGGGCAAAGGAGATCCTAAGAAGCCGAGAGGCAAAATGTCTTCATATGCATTCTTTGTGCAAACCTTCCAGGAGGAGCACAAGAAGAAGCACCCGGATGCTTCTGTCAACTTCTCAGAGTTCTTCAAGAAATGCTCAGAGAGGTGGAAGGCCATGTCTGCTAAAGAAAAGGGAAATTTGAAGATATGGCAAAGGCTGACAAGGCTCGTTATGAAAGAGAAATGAAAACCTA
>NC_034599.1:68025842-68050042 GCF_900095145.1 Mus pahari | reverse complement strand
ATTTTTGGGTTTTATATTTTTCATCTTCAGTTGTCTCTGATGCAGCTTATACAAAGATAATTGTTCTTCTGTTAACTGAATACCACTCTAATTGCAAAAAAAAAAAAATTGCAGCTGTTTTGTTGACATTCTGAATGCTTCTAAGTAAATATAATTTTTTATGAAAAAAAGAAAAGAATTTAAATTAATAAAAATAAAAATGCTACTTATTAAAAGGGCTGGAGTGCAGCAAGCAACAGTGAAGTGAGGATTTCCTCGTAATAAGTCCCAGGGCCGGAACACAGAGGTCTTAACAAATTATTGCAGCTTTTACCTAAAGGAACTGGGAAAGGAAGTAGTTAAACTCCAACTGAGGTAGAAAAAACACTAACTATTGGAAAGGCAATCAATGAAATATGAAGCACAGGGAAAAACGAGCGAAATCAAACTGGCCAAGTTCTAGTTATTCCAACCAAAAGAGGAAGGACGCAGTACTGATCTAATAGGAAGATAACAGACAGATATCGGGACTTGAATGGCTCCATACTAATACAATGTGGCGTTACCAGGACAAATTCTTTGAAAAAGAAATACGGCCACAGATGACTTAAGAACGATATGGCCTGAGGAATCTTTTTTTTTTTTTTTAATGAGGGCTGAGGGCTGGGGTTATAACTCAGTGATAGAGTGCTTACCTAGCACAAGCGCAGACCTAGGTTCAAGTCCCGGCTGTGGTAGGAAGGTGGCCGCATGGAGGTCTGGAAGGATGTGAGCAGCATGTTCCAGAAGCCAGCCGCTTGTCAGACTCTGCTGTGTGGTCAGCCTCACTAACCACCTGAGCTTTCATACCTGGATTCCGTACGGTGACGATCCCCGCCTCAGAGGCCAGGAGAGTATCATGGGAAGTCCCATGGTGGCTGCCTGTGCCCCACCTGAACTGTTTCTATGATCGCTCTGGCCACTGAAGCCTGATTGGACCTCCAGAATTGTCACATGAGCACAGGGGGCCTCTTGAGGACCCACCCCCCAGCCTCCTCCCATGGTTCATCCCTGGATACTACTGTTGGGCTTCAGTTTGACCATGGGCTGCCTTCCCAGGTTAAGACAGTCTTCATGCTCTGAGTGCTGAGAGGGAGGCAGCTTAGATGAGCCTCTGAAGGCCAATGGCTACTATCACAGTGAATACCCTCTCCAGAATGGATAAGGGAAAGACTCGGTAGCGTGCCAACTGTCATTATCCTTAACATCTCTCTCTCTGCTGGGCCTCTCTGAGGAGGTACTCCAGGGACTTGGCAGTGTCGTCCTCCTTGGAGTCCTGGGAAAGGAGGCAGTCAAGGCCAAATTCAAGGTGAGATTCTCTGACACAGGGGCCAGCACGTAGGGGCGTGTTCCTCCCCACATACCTGACAGCATCTGCTCCAGCCTCAACCGGTTACATCTGTGTGGCATCCTCCGCGGATGTCCTCAGTCCCTGTCCTGCTCAGCAGGGACGGCTGAGCTGCCAAGTGACAGTGGGTCAGCCAGGTGGTAACTCAGTTGAACCCAGGCCTGTATCACAGAACTCCAGCCTCTTACATCACAGAGGCTCCAGAGGTGGGGGAGGGGTGACAGGCCACAGAAGCGGAACCCCAGCCCCTCCCCCAGCCTCCTGCCCTACAGATCTGCTTCCCAGGTTATCTGGCTGCCAAGCGCCAGCTCCGCTCCTGTCAACCTTCACCCTCAGCCTCTGGTGCCCTCGAACTCAGACATCTGTTCCCTCGGCAGTCTCTGCTGAGAACATCAGTTTCCCAGTTTTCAAACCGTCAGGCTTTTCTGACAATTTTTGTTCTTTTCTAGGAGCTGTCACTTTCAGGATTCCTCTGTCCTCAGCTTCCACTGCCCCCCTCCCCATGATGTTCCTGCATCAACTCACACAGGATACCTACATTTCCTTTATACCTATTTACGTTTATACATTTGGGATAACATTTTTAAAATATGTATTCCATTACCTTCAATCAAGGGTGTTAAAAAATCTTAAATTGTTAGTGTACCAAATACAGGGCACTGGAGAGATAGCTCAGTCAGTGGTAAGGGCACATACTGCTCTTCCTGAGAACTCGAGTTTGATGCCCAGCACCCACACTGCAGCTCAGAGCCATCCCAAACTCCAGATCCAAGGGATCCAGCTTCCTCTCCGTCCTCTGTGGGCACCAGGCACATGTGCAATGCACATACATATGTGTAGGCAAAACACTCATAAAGTAAAAAATAAAAGTAACTTAAAAAAAAAGAAAATGTGTTTGAACAATTGACTGGTTATAGCAAATAGTGTCATTACATAAAGCCTTTAGCCCCCTACTACAATTTGACAATGAACATTTGCCTAACCTCTGTGTGCCTGAGGAACAGGGGTACCTAATGAAATGCACACACACACACACACACACACACACACACACACAGTCCTTTATGCTCTAAAAAGAGTATACTGTTTACAATAAAAATAGATATAAAAATTAAATATAAAACTACACACATGGCTCAACAAAATACTCTGAACCTACTCAAAACATCATGAGGTGGTTTTTTTCAATACTTTTCAGAACTTTTGATTTTTGTTTTTCTTATGTGTTTTTTTAGTTATTTTTGTTTTATGTGTGTGGGTGTTTTGCCTGCATGTATGTCTGTGCAGCACATGTATACAGTGCTCACAGAGGCTGGATCCCCTGAAACTGGAGTTAGAGGGTTGCAAGCTGGGAACAGAACACAGGTCCCCTGGGAGAGCAATCAGTGCTCTTAACTACTGAAGCATCCCTCTATCCCCTATTTGCTTGGATTATTTCTTAATGTTTTTATATAAATTATCAAACCCATCTCTTATCCTCCATTACGCACCTCCAACTTCTTCCCAATCCTCCCCAAGCCATTCCCTCCCAATTTCATGTGCCCCTCCTGAAGCCCACTGAGTCCACTTAATGCTATCAGTGTGCCCACAGGAACAGGGCCATCTCCTGCCACATGGGAGCCTCTCCTGGAGGCTAAAAAGAACTGACTCCCTCCTTGTCAGCTATGCATCACCAATAGTACCACAGAGAAGAGTAGGGCTTTGTGAGCCTCTCCCCATCCCTGCTGGAACCATGTGTAGGCAACCGCAACTGCTGTGAGCTCATGAATACAGCCAACCTGTCATGTCCAAAAGACACTGTATTACCCCAGGCTTCATGACCTCTGACTCTTACAGATTGCCCGCCCCTCTTCTCAGATGACTCCTGAACCTAAGGGGTGTAACATAGATGTTCCATTTAGGGCCAATCACTCCTCAGTCTTACTTCTTTTTTCTTTTGCCACCCCATTGTGCTCAAGCATGAGCTTTGTAGATGACAGCATCATGTCACAAGGTCAAAAGATTAGACATGCCTACAAGGATTTCCCTTGTCCACCTATGTCAAGGTCAGAGCCCTTGTGGTTATTAGACTAGAACTGACCCCCATAGACTTATGTGTTTGAATGCTTAGTTCATAGGGAGGGTTTTGTTAAGAGGCGTGGCCTTGATGGAATAGGTGTGGCCTTGTTAAAGGAAGTATGTCACTGTGGGGGGTAGGCTTTGAAGTCTCCTATGCTCAAGCAGGGCCCAGTGTGGCTCACAGTCTCCTTCTGTTGCCTATGGATCAAGCTGTAGAATTCTCAGTTCCTTCTCCACCATCATGTCTGCCTGCCTTTGCCATGCTTCTCACCATGATAGACTTCACACTATGACAGACTAAACCTCTGAAGCTTTAAGACAGCCCCAATCAAATGTTTTCCTTTGTAAGAGTTGTCATGGTCATGGTGTCTCTTCACAGCAATAGAAACCCTAACTAAGACACTCTCCAAAATTATATTCTCTTCATAAATCATTAGCTGAACTGGTTCTCTGTACCTGCTGAGCCATAGGAACAAAACCTCTTATTAATGAAACTTTAAGCTCTTCCCCTCCACCAGACCCACTCTTACCCTGAGTAACATAAATCTCTCCTACCTTCCCTACTCAAGGATAGGCTGGATGCCATTGATATGTGTGTGCTGAGTGGGTGGTTGGTACCCCCAGATACTGCTACAAATGGATTTAGTGGGTTTCAGCCCACTAGCTTCCTGATGGGAGGCTCAGGGCCTTCCCCCAGTCTTCCCTCTCCATTTCAAGGATAAGGGCTCACTGGGAAAACTAAACCAAGCCATGCTGTGTAGAGAGGAACCTGCTTCAACACTGACCTCTGTTCTTTAAAGGCAGTGACTAGGGACCTCCATGATGAACTGGAAGACAGAATCTGCACCTGAACTGAAACGTTTAGACTAGGGATTTGGCAACTAGATTTGCCTAAGTTTTTCATATGTTTGTGTCTGGAAGCAATGAGACAAGGTGGGAGCAGAGAAAGAAAGAAAATCTATGTAAATCGTTTGACTCATGTAAATTAAAAGATGGATATGTGAAGATCATGCTGGAGAGCCAGGGAAGCTGCAATGGCTAAGATAGCTATCGAAGCAGATGCAATCCAGGGCAATCCAGAAGAACCCAGGGAGGAAGTGAACGCAGCCCCCCTCTGTCCACAGGGATACCGGCTGTGATTCCAGGACAGGTAGGCAGGCAGAAGCTTCTGAACTGGTTTCTCAGTTCTATCAGGTTTTCCTAAATCCCTCCTCTATCTGCAAAAAGAATCCTTCTTAGAGAGAGCCCGTTATGAACAACATAACCTTAAGCTGTTAAAGTCAGATTTGTGGCCATAAAAATTAAGCAAGAAGTAGGAAGACGCGCTGGGCGTTTCATGCAGCAAAGGCATCCTCTATAATATGTGACTAATTGGTAATGTGGCTTAAACATTTTCAGAAACTTTCATTAAACAGGGAGCTATTATCTGTAGTTGACCAAATTCTATGGCCATTCTAATAAAAGGTTTGTTTTAAATTAACTCTAGTTTAAGCCCCAATAATAACTTGTGACAGAGAGTCCCTGATATGCCTAATGCTTACTTGAAAGTTCCTTCCCCTGGAAAAGACTTGACCGGTTTCTGTTGTATGTAGAGGGCATATAAGTTGACAAGATGAATAGGAGGGTGACAGCTCCTGCCACAGGTAACAGCCCCCTCCCCACAATGAAGCCTTTTCCTGTGGAATTTGGACAAAATCACACCATTAATGGGTCTTGCCCCTCCCCCATCCTCCCCTTCCCCGTGATAAATCACTTGTACGCAAATCCTAACCTGAGTTCATCTCTAGGGAGACCTTAGCCTCACTAGCTTCAAGGTCACAAAATAAGACAAAGTATTTTTTTCTCATAAAATCATGCTATGTGGAGCCTTTCATTCTTCTATTCACTCAGGAGATATTCCATGCTAAGACCATCTCTCTTTATAGAGTTCAAGCATGACCCTGAGAACCCCATACAGCTGCGTACTGAAGGCCCACAGTCAGCTTTTGGGCTGTAGGGACTGACCTTGTTGCTTGAGCCCAGTCAACCCGATCCCTGTCCATGTCAGCCTCTATGACACCACCTTAGGGCAGCAGCATTGCCACTCAGGTTAGCAGAGCACCTGAACTGTCAGAAGTGTCTCTGTGTTGTGATACCTAAATGTGACTGACTCTTGCCTTTACAAAACAGAGCTAGACAAAAGCCAGGGAAACGTTGAAAGAAAGAAATGAGAGACATATTCTCCATATTTAATCTTATATTTAATCTTATATACTTTTTATTATACAATTTTTTTCTTTTAAAACGTGTAAATATTTTATATATAAAGTTAAACAAGAGAGAGGAGAGAGAGAGAGAGAGAGAGAGAGAGAGAGAGAGAGAGAGAAGTAGCACTTCCTAATACAAATATACTCACTTGAAAAATCAACACCCACTGTCAGGTATGGAATGCTTCTCTCTCTCTCTCTCTCTCTCTCTCTCTCTCTCTCTCTCTCTCTCTCTCTCCACCCACACTTAAATCTATAATAAAACTATTTCCTAACAAACTCCAATTGATCCTCAAAAATACTAAAAAGTGTGAACAAGTGATCCAAACTGTATTTCAAGTTGATAAAACTCCATCTTGAGAAATAGTTATTTCAAACAACCGGTAAATACAGCATGTGAGTCTATTGCTAGTGGGCATATTGGAATTGGAGCACTGAAACTATTTTGTGTAGTTTTTTTTAGGTAAAACCAATCAAAAAACATTAAAGTTATTACAAAGGAAGATGTTTAGTGCTTAACAGAACATGGCGAGAAAAATAAAAGGAAATGCCGTGTGTTGTATTTTAATTACAAAAGTCAACACGAACTCACTGTTCTTTAAAATACATGTTTCTTACTCTGTCTAAAAAAGCATTTACAGTATAATAGAAGTAAGGACACCTAGTGCCAGATCCTTTCTAGCCATCCACTGAATGAGTACCCACGCACACACAGGGTCATTGAAAAGCAAAGCTGATTTTGGGAACAATATAAGCTGAGCAAGGACATCTTAAGTCACAAAATGGGGCCACTCAGAGATGAATAGAAATATGCTGAGAGGACCCCAGAAGTCAGCCAAATGCACCACTCCCACGCCTCCATAATAAATCCATCCAAAAGAGTAACTACCAGAATCATAGAAGGCTCTGAATTACAGAACACCCCTGGGCCTATAAGGAAACTCAGACTCAAAGGTAATGAAGAGGAGAAAGCCAAAAAAAGCAGATGTTTTAGCTTTAGAGTAAGTGCTAAGGCAATAAGGAATACAAGGCAATCACCTCCAACTGCAAATACTACTTTAAGCAAAAATTCTAAATGAATGCTTGAATATCAAATAGAGATTCTCTTTCTCCTGATAACTTACAGATTACAGGGAAAGAAGCTCACCTCTCAGGGGAGCACTCTTGCATCACCTTAGAGTCATGTGACAAGCATTCAGTTCCTTGTGTCCCACACTTAATGGGATATAAAACATAACCTGTATGAAACACCACTGCAAAGGGTTTAGGTTAAACCTAACCAAGCCTATAGAGATGACTTTTTTTAATAGAAGAGGAATTAACCAAACAACACGAAAAAAACAGCCAGAAAATGTCAGAATGTGCACAGTTCATGTACCAGCTGCCTGATACTCTAAAGCCAGAACACAAATAAGTCAGATGTGTGTGCCAGATTGACAGATAGTGAAAACTACAATCAGCATAGTGTGTGAACCTGGGTTACACCATGATTCAAAAAAAATAAAGATAAAGGGGCTGGATAGATGGCTCAAAGGTTAAGAGCACTGGCTGCTCTTCCAGAGGACCAAAACTCACATAACAGTTTATAACCCTCTGTAACTGCAATACCAGGGGATCTGAAGCCCTCTTCTGATCTACTCAAGCAATGCTCATGGTGCACAGATATACATGCAGGCAAAACACCACTATGCATAAAGTAAGAATAAATATGTAGGTAGTACAATTAGAGAAATTTGAATAGGTGATTGGGTACTAACAATAAATGTAAAGTTATTAATTTAAATAACAGTTTAGGATAGTTTTTAAATGCTCATCTAGGACAGCAGTTCTCAATCTTCCTAATGCTATGACTCTTTAATACAGTCCCTAATGTTTTGATGACACCCCCCCAACCATAAAATTATTTCGTTGCTACTTCATAACACTGATTTTGCTACTGCTATGAATTGTAATGTAAATATTCGATATGCAGATTATCTGATATGCAACTCCCAACAGAGACACAGCTCACAGGTTGAGAACCAGGGCACTAGGGAGATGGCTCGGCTATAAGGTGCTTGCCTTGAAAGCATGGGGTCTTGAACAAGATTCCCAGAACCTACTTAAAGATGATGGATCTAGTGACATGAATTTGTAATCCCAGACCCAAGGAACATGAGAAAGGTGGATCCCTAGGGCTTACCTGCTGCCTGGATATGCTTAGAACAGTGAAAGACACCACCATTCCCCCATCATAGAACAAGGTTGTGGCTGGAGAAATACCTCAGGCCTTCAGAACACTTTCTGTTCTAGCAGAGGACCCAAGTTTTATTCCCAGCACCCAAGTCAGGGGCTCATAAACCACCTGTAATGCCCACTCTAGGGGGTTCAATGTCCTTTTCTGGCCCCAACAGGCACTTACACATACACATATGCACATATCACACAGACACAAAATTTAAAGAAATAAAAATAAATCATTTTTAAAATCAAGGAGATGACACCCAAGGTTCACCTCTGGCCTCCATATGCATGCACATACAAGATTTTTTAAAAAATTAATAACTAATGAAAGAAATGTTCTTTCTCTTAAAAGGATACATACTGGTGGTTACAGGTATGATTCATAAAGGCCAAATCTTATTTCCACGTGATCCTACCAAACATCAGACACAGTTGTATCAAAGCTTCAACAAAACAAGAACACCGCTGAGCATGGGTGGAAACAAACAGGCGCTTGTTGTGAATTCTTTCAGCTTTTCTGGCATTAGAAATGTTGTCAAAATAAAGAAATAGGAGAAAAACACCATCAAACATGATGGTCAAATGTACTGGCTGGTTTTGTGTATCAACTGGACACAAGCTGGAGTTACCACAGAGAAAGGAGCCTCCCTTGAGGAAATGCCTCCATGAAATCCAGCTGTGGGACATTTTCTCAATTAGTGATCAAGAGGGGAAGGACCATTGTGAGTGGTACCATCCCTGGGCTGGTAGTCTTGGGCTCTGTAAGAAAGCAAGCTGAGCAAGCCAGGGGAAGCAAGCCAGTATATAACATCCCTCCATGCCCTCTGCATCAGCTTCTGCTTCCTGACCTGCTTGAGTTCCAGTTCTGACTTCCTTTGGTGATGAACAGCAATGTGGGAAGTGTAAGCTGAATAAACCCTTTCCTCCCCAACTTGCTTCTTGGTCATGATGTTTATGCAGGAATAGAAACCCTGACTAAGACAGTCAAGCATCCTCACCAAGAAGTAATATTGGCAATTCCCAGTTAACGGTTTCTCTTTCTTCTATACTTATAACAGGGTTGAGATCATCACAGATGACTGAAAAAAAATCACATTATGAGGATTGTTTAGACCTTAACTATGAAGGCATCAAAAAGATTTGCCTATGAAGAATACCCCAAAGTCCCATCGCTAACAAAATGTGACTTTCTTTAAGACTAGGTTCCTACCCCATGCCCCTTTGTTATTGATCTTACAAAAGTAATAGGTTAATTTTGGGCCATCGTTTGTGTCTCGCTGGTGTCAAATGAGGTCTTTCGTTGTGTCTGAGTGATTTACAGTGTCTATAATAAATAACCTAATAAGATCTACTTCCTCCACTTAAAATGGACAGTCACTTGGACTCTACTAGAAGAAGAAATATTCTTTCTAGTCAAGTAGGAAACAGATGTCTTTACTACTTATTAAGCACATTTAGTTTCTGTTTGTTTTAATGTTATGAGGGCTTATATCATGCAATGACACCTGAGGATTCCGACATCACATAAAGACACATCTGCACATGGTTTAGAGGATTTGTACAGAATCCCATAGCTGGAGTGGTATATTAAGATTGGATCCAACAGGTTTGACTCTTAGGAAAAGCACAGAGATTCATACACAATGTTGTTCAATTGCATACGTTCTTGAACAAACCATTAGCTGCTGCTCTAAGCCTTGGAGATGATATTATGACAGCAACTAGCTTAGGTGTCACGTCCCAGCCCCTCAGCCTGTATCTGACTCCAGTACACCTGTGGTGACACAGCTGAGTTTTAAGTCACCTAACACTGATAGTTTTCCACATATGAAGCATCAGGTGGCTCCATTCACAACACACACACACACACACACACACACACACTTTTTTCTTCCTCCCCATGCAAGGGAAAAGAAGGTGCTTTTGACAGTCAGACCAAGCCTAACACCATTTACATTTTTTAGGTATTAGGGAAATTTGTTGTTTTTAAACTAGTTTCACTTATTCCAAGCCAGCCTCGAGCTCTCTAAGGAACCAAGGACAGCCATGAGCTGATTCCTGTCTCTGACTCCTAAGTGCTAAGACTCCAGGTGTGCACCACTATACCTGGTTTACTTAGCACAGGAGATCAAAGCAGGACTTCCTGTCTGCAAGCAAAGTGCCCTACCAACTGTGCTGAGGTTTTCTCTTTTGCTGTTTATTGTAATGCTATGCGCAGGCCCCCAAGATCTAGAGTCTGCTGATAGCTTCTGGGAACCTGCCCCCAGTTCATTCTGATTGGTAAATAAAAATGCTAGCAGCCAATAGCTGGGTAGAAGAGAGATGGGCAGGGTTTAGGAGACCAGGAGGAGGAGGGGGAGGGGGAGGAGGAGGAGGAAGAAGGAGAGTGACAGGAAAGCCATCTTGGAAAAGTAAGAGCATTCAGGAGACAGAGCCACCGTTGAAAAAGAAGAATGTGCAGGAGGAAGAAGGAGAGTCACCATGTGAAAGGGCCAGGAGGACATGGTCCAGAGGGCTGCTCAATCGGATCAAGAGCAGCCAAGATGGAACATAGAAATTAGTGAGGAGTAACTCAGTTATGGGTAGGAGAGTGGATTCTAACGGCATGGAGGTTAGTTAGGCAGTTGTCCAGCTATTGTACTGCAAAAGGTATGTTAAAATATAAAGGCTGTGTGTGTGTGTGTGTGTGTGTGTGTGTGTGTGTGTGTGTGTGGTGTGTATGTAATGTGGGGGGGGGGTTGTGTGTGGGTGTGGTTGTGTCTTTCATCTGGGAACATAAATGGTCAAAGGCAGGAAAGAACCCACACTGGGATATTTATTAAAATATCTATATAAATATATACAACTGAGCTACAGCCACAGCAGATTTTTGAGATTTCTTATAAGATGAAAAGATTCTAAAACAAGATATAAAAATGACCAAATCTAAAGACTTTGTGTTAAAAGAATTAATTATTTAAAATTGCAGGTCAGACGCTGGAGTGGTGGCTTAGCAGTTAAAAGCAGAGAACTGGGGTTCAATTCCCAGCACTCGGAGGTGGCTCATAGTTATCTGTGACTCTGGCTCCAGGGTATCTAACACCCTCTTTGGCCTCTGTGGGCACTGCATACAGGCAAAACACCCATGCACCTTAAATAAAAACTTAAAACCAATTCGAATACAGTTCATAGAACAGATACAGGATTTTTTAATGTATTATTTTGTATTTATGGATGCTTTCCTGTATGTGTATCAGTGCACTACTATTTGTCAAGTGCCTATGGATTCCAGAAGAGGGCATCGGATCTCCTGGAACTGGAATTATAGGCAGTTGTGAGCTGCCACTGAGTTTTGAAACCAAACCCAACAAAGCCAACACTATGAAGAATGCTTATAGCTACAGATCAACATCTTAGTTCGATCCTGCCTGAGCATTTTGGAACTGAGTTAATATATTATCCTAAGTCTAAGTGTGAATCCCTTTATACTTGTTAAGACTGAGTCCAAAAACCCCACTAATTCACCAGTAGCCAAAGTTCCAATGCAGAAATAGCTAGAGTGCCTTTTTTCCTGTCTCGACCCTGCAAAGAATAACACACTGTTCCCCTTTCATGGATCCTGGAAAGCATTATTTCCTACTGACCCTCCCCAAACCATGCCTTGCACAACCCTTTTCTATTAATAAGTTTTAAATGGTCCCTACTGTCCACATACTCTTTAAGTCTCACAACTTGCTATCATTTTTTAACCTTTTAATGTTTTTTTTCTTTTTATATAAGTCTTTAAATTAGAAGCTAGAAAGATTAACTCAGCAACAAATACTTCATCCTGCTTTTGCTAGAGGGCCTGAGTTCAATTCCCAGCACACAATCACCTGTAACTCTAGCTCTAGGCAAACCAGACACCTCTGGCCTCTTAGGTATATTTCTTGAACATGACAGATAGTTGGCTTCGAGTATTTTTTTAATCTGGTCAGCCAGTCCACATCTCATTATTGGTTGAGTTGAGGTAATTTACAATTAGGGTTATTTTTTAACATTCGATCTTGTTATTGAGAGACGTTTAGCATTCTTGTGATCTTATTGGCTGCTTTTCTAATTGTTGGAATTATCGTTTCTTGCTTTCTCCCCTGAGAGCATCAGGGGTTTGCTGATTCTGCGTGCTGCACATCATGGATTCCTTTCTAGCGAGGCTTTGCTGTCTCTTTCTCTCCTGATGGCTGTCTTGTCCTCTTTCCTCAATTCTGAAAGACAGCGCTGCTGGATGCAGCTATCTCGGTTGCCAGTTATTTACTTTTAGACCAGGAAATATACCATTCCTAGCTTTTTGCTTCGAATGGTTACTGACAAGAAATCTAATGTTTCTGCTTTTGTGAATTGGGATATTTTAATGTTTTTTTTTTCTCTGTGTTTTTACGTCTTGACTATAATATGCCATGCATCTTTTCTGGTCATGTCTACTGGGGGTTCTAAAGGCCTCATGTTTGAATGTCTATTTTTTTTTTCTCTACATTTGGAGATAGTTCTGCTATAATTGCATCGGCTAGATTCTCCTGCATTTAGTATTTGCCTCCGCTCCTCCTCCTGTCCCACATATTCTTAGGTTTGGTCTACTGATGCTATCCCAGAGTTCTGAGTCAGTGACATTGTACGCAGTCATTTTTTTTTCTTTCCTTAATGATGTTTGTCATTTTCCACCAGCCTCTTTCTTCATCCCTGATATTCTTGCTTCTGTTTGGTGAAGGTTATTGCTGACATTGTCTGCTATGGTTTATTATTTGATTCACTGAGTTTTTCATTTCTAGCATTCCTATTTGGGCTTTTCTTTCTTTTTTCTTTTTTCTTTTTTTTTTTTCAAAACCTGATTCTCCAGGGCTGATGAGATGGCTTAGTGGTCAAGAGCTCATACTGCTCTTTTTCTGTTCCCACTGAACTTGGGCAGCTCACAGCTCCCTGTAACTCCTGCTCCAGGGAATCCAGCGCCCTCTTCTGGCCTCCAGAGGTGTCACATGCACATGAAGGCACACATGTTCATAAACCCGCACACAAACATAATTTAAAATTAAAATAAGGGCTGGAGAGATGGTTCAATGGTTAAGAACACTGAATGCTCTTCCATTCAAATCCTAGCAACCACATAGTAGCTCACAACCATCCGTAATGAGGTCTGATGCCCTCTTCCGGTGTGTCTGAAGACAGCTACAGTGTACTTATATATGATAAATAAATAAATTGTAAAAAAAATTAAAATAAGTCATTTAAAAAGTAGTTCTAGTAGCTAATATCTAGGGAAGAGGAAGTGAGGAAATTTTTCAAATACTATAGCTCAGGGGGTTGGGAAGTATCTTAGGAGTATGATCACTGTTTGCTTATTGTCTATAATGCATGATGTCCAGCCCAGCGTCCCTGCCCCCATCAAAACAACAACAGAAAAAAAAAGAAAAAAAAAACTTTGGGGCTGTCGAGAAGGCTCAGCAGTTAAGAGCACTGACTGCTCTTCTGAAGATCCTGAGTTCAAATCCCAGAACCACATGGTGGCTCACAACCATCCATAATGAGGTCTGATGCCCTCTGCTGGTGTGTCTGAAAACTATAGTGCACTTACATGTAATAAATAAATAAATCTTAAAAAAGAAGAAGGAGGAGGAGGAGAAGGAGGAGGCAAGCAAGCAACAACAACAACCTCAACAACAACAACAAAAAATAACTTTTAAAACATCTCATTTTTAGACTCAGGAGAATTTCCAAAATGGCCAAGAAGAAACGGGAGCAATTAGAGTCCCTAAATCTCTGCCCTCCTCTAGATTTGAGGAGGAAAGAAAGGAAGGGAGAATGAGAGGAAAAAGAGAAGGGGAAATGAAGAGAGGGAAGAGAGTGGGGAGGTGGGAGGATGAATGGTCAGTGCATCAGGTGGATCCCTGCTGTGGACCCCTCTGCCTGGGCAGGATAAAAGCAGGCCACTTCTTCCTCTTCAAACCAAATGAGAGGGAAAGAGAATTAAAAGATCTAGTTTCAGGAATTCAGGAAGGATCCTGTGATCCAAACGTTATTAATGAGAGCCCTCATAGGTGACGTAACTAGAGCCAATTGGTAGATAATTTAAACAACAAGGAATAGGAAGTAATAGTGTCAATACAGTTCATTTCAGTTTTCAATACATAGGCCTGTATTCATTGGCATTTGGTTTAGTTTGGTTTGATTTGGTTCGGTTTTTGGTTTTTTGAGACAAGGTCTCACTACATAACCCTGGTTAGCCTGGGATTCATAGAGATCCACCATTGTCTGTCTCCCAAGTGCCGGAACTGACAGTGTGAAGTGCCAGCAAGGTCTTTGATTTTAAAATAATGAGACTGTCCCTGAACCAATTGCAGTATTAAGAGTGGCTTCCCCTCTCGCAAGTCTTTCCAAAGCATTCAACTGAATGCTCAGAGAAACTGTTCTTTTATTCTTCAGCTCATACAGTGTTTAGCTACGTTACATAATTGTAACAGCAAGTACTGCCGATCCAAAAACACGGAACACAACAGACTCTTGGGACTCATGCGACTCAACTGGCAGACACACCAGGGTTTCTTTTTCATCACTAATGGAAACTGAAATCATCAAAAGCTTTTGTTGATTAGGATAAATATGAAAAGGTTCATGCTTGGCCACTTAATTCAGAGAATTACATGGCCAGAACTCCTGAAGCTAAAGCCATCATCACTTGATTATATTTATAATGCACTTACGGATTTCGTTATATAACATGTTTAGGATTTTTTCATATGCAGCTCATAAGCAAAATGGACCTATAAGTACCCTGGCTTTCCTTTCCATTTTTATCTGGCATTAAGCCTATTCTATTTTTGCAAAATGAGTTGGGAAGCTTTTCCTCTTTATTTCTAACATTTATAGGAAACATGAATTTTTCTTTGCTTGAAAATTTGATAGACCATTCCCATGAAGCTATCTTAGCCTAATACTTCAGGATACAGATGAGGATCTCTGATTGCCATTCAAAATTGCAATATTCCCATTTAAAGTAATTTTGTAAACTTGCACAATCAAGAATCACCTGGGAAGAGTCCCAATGAGGGACTATCAAGATTGGGCTCGCCTATGAGCACATCTGGTGGCCAAGAGGATTTTCTTGGTTGTTAATTGATGTAGGGGAGCCCAACCCACTGTGGGCAGCACCATTCCCTAGGTAGGAGATCCTGACCTTTGTAAGAGTAGAGAAGATGCTAAGCACAAGAAGGCATACATGTTTTTATTTCCCTCTGCCCTAGGTTGTACATATGATATGACAAGCTGTCTCAAGCTCCTGCCTTGACTCTCCCCGCAGTGATAGGCTGTAAGCTAGAATTGTAAGCTGGATAAATCCTTTTCTCACTAAGTTGTATTTGCTGCTGTTTTATCACCGCAACAGAAAGGAAACTAGGACACCTTTTTTCTTTCATAGTTGCATAGTCTTAAGTAATCTCAAGAAATCCAGTTCAACTCATTTCCAAATTATTCATTAGCTGTCTTTTTTAAACCACTTTTGTGAGGAAGCCTGTAAGTTATAGTACTTGTCTAGTCTTACTGTCTGTGTCCCTCTTGGTGAAAATCCTCAAGCTCTGCCTCTCTCCATTCTGACACCTGAATTTAAAGACCGAAAAGGCACTGGAGTGCAGAGAAGACTTAAAGGGCCACAGGTATGTCAGCACCTACTATGACTGTCCCTGCCCTAGCTAATCTTGCCTCCATCCAAGGTTATCCAGTCACCATGATGTCTATGCTTCTTCAAAGTGAACAGAATCAACTACAGACTACGCAGGTGTAAGCCAGGATAAGGGGATGACACACACCTTTAATCCCAGCGCACAGGAGGAAGGGGCAGGAAGAGCTCTGAGTTCAAGGCCAGCCTGCTCTATAGAGCAAGTTCCAGGACAGCCAGAGTTACACAGAGAAATGCTGTCTTAGGGGGCGGGGAGCCGGAGGGGGAGGGGAGGAACAACAGGGCAAGATCAAAGAGTCTTACTAATATCAGTGCCCAACACGCCCTCCAAACCTGCCCACTATCCATGGGACCCAATCAATTCACATCCAACAAAGAAACCTAAGCACGTGTCTGTGGCAGGTATGCAAGTTACCAAAAATGTCATCCATAACAGCATACCAAGAAATCTGACCTTCCACAGGATGACCTAAGGTCCAACAGAAATTTAATGGAATGAGGCTGGGATGTGGCTAAGTGAGTAGAGTGTCTGCCATGTTTCCCTCGCTGTTTAAGGCCCCAGCACCACATAAGCCCAGGCACGAGGCACTTGCCAGTAGTTCCAGTACTCAGGAGGTAGAGCAAAAAGGATCAGAAGAATCAGAAATCCATGGTCATCCTCTGCTCCATAGCAACTTCAGGACCAGCCTAGGATACATGAGCATCTGTCTCAAAAGATAGCAACAACAAATATAAGGCAAGCCATGTGTGTAATTTAGAATTTTCTAATAATCACATCTTTTAGGGTATCCCTCAAGATGTAACAGTGGCACTTACATCTTGGCAGTAACCAACAACTCTTTAATTGGACTCAAGGCTGATTAAGAGGAGGGAACTCACGCCTGGTACTATAAACATAGCCAACTACTCATGGCTACGGAGGCCATGGGTAATAGAGGAGAACTGAACACTTTTCTAAGCCAATATAATTTTCAGCTGCCTTCTAAATACTTGCCGTATACCCACAGCTAAGTGTAGCTTTCAACACTCATCAGAAAAGCTTCCTTTTGTAGCTGAAGAAAACAATTACAGGAAGCCTCTTGTGATGGTTTGTATATGCTTGGCCCAGGGAGTGGTACTATTAGAAGGTGTGGCCCTATTGGAGTAGGTGTGGGCTTGTTGGAGTAGGTGTGCCATCATGGGTGTGGGCTTTAAGACCCTCATCTTAGCTGCCTGGAAGTCATTCTAGCAACCTTCAGATGAAGATGTAGAACACTCAGTGACTCCTGCACCATGCCTGCCTGGATGCTGCCATGCTCCCACCTAGATGATAATGGACCGAACCTCTGAACCTTTAAGCCAGCCCCAATTAAACGTTGTTCTTTATAAGACTTGCCTTGGTCATGGTGTCTGTCCACAGCAGTAGAGCCCTAAGACACCTCTACTCATCAAAATGCAGAAAACAGCTGACTATGAAGTCCAGTCCAGACTGAGGTATCTACAACACAACCCCTACATCTAAGGTACAGGCGACATTGAAGAAAAGGGGGTGGGGGAATTGTAAGATCCAGAGGACCAGGAAGTCGGCTGTGAAACTGTGCCTTCCTAGATATGCCAGGAAAGCTACACCCGGGAAATCTCAGCAACAGGGCTATCTAAAATAAGACCTGAACAACTCCAACAGCCGTTGGCATCCTATTATAAATGGGGGAAATCCCATGAGGCCCCACCCCTAAACGAAGACCCATGGGCAACTGATAACTGCTGAGACAGAGAGTTAGTCTTCCCCAAGATGAGCCACGTGATTCCAAGTGGTTAGCCCTAGAAACGTACACCGGGCAACGCTGAATAGGCTCAGCAGGTTGTATTTAGATGTTGATTCATTTATATGTAACAATGAGTAGGAAGAGAGAATCAGTCGTGGGAAGGGTAAGAAGGAAAAAAATGTAGCTATATTTTAATTAAAGTTTTAAGAAGAAATAGGTTAAGGGGGAATGGACAGGTAAGTCGGTGGTTAAGAACACATATACTCTTGCAGAGGGCAAACCCACTTCAGGCCCCTCACAACTGCCTATAAATCCAACTCCAGGAGATCCAACACCCTCTTCTGAAACTTTGGGTACCCGCCCACATTTGGCATACACTACACAGACACATACACATAAGTAAAAAAAAAAAAAAAAAAATTTGAGACAGGATTTCTCTGTGTAGCCCTGGCTATCCTGGAACTCACTCTATAGACCAGGCAGGCCTCGAACTCAGAAATTTGCCTGCCTCTGCCTCCCAAATGCTGGGATTAAAGACATGTGCCACCATGCCCGGCAAGTAAAATATATTTTAAAGTGGAATTGTTTGTTAATGAATGAGAAACAGGTGGGGCAGGGGAAATTAAAAACAAGAGAAAAATCTACGCAAAATAAACCATGTATTCTCAATTATATTGATTTCATAGCTCTTGTAAAGGGAAAAAATAGATTAAATTAATTCCAATATATTACAGGCTGAATTCTATTTTCTCAAAATTCACAAGTCAAAATCCTAACCCACGCCGGGTGTGGTGGCGCACGCCTTTAATCCCAGCACTTGGGAGGCAGAGGCAGGCGGATTTCTGAGTTCGAGGCCAGCCTGGTCTACAAAGTGAGTTCCAGGATAGTCAAGGCTACACAGAGAAACCCTGTCTTGAAAAACCAAAAAAAAAAAAAAAAAAAAAATCCTAACCCACAGTCGTTCCTCCATGTCTCCACAGGCTTAGTTCTAAGAGCAACCTTGGATACCGTAGTCACAGATGCAGAAGTTATGTGAAATTGTGTCACACCCGTGAGCATTTCCATAGAGTCGACATGCACCTCTGGTAGGTATTAGAGCAGCTTCCCTGGCTGGCCCTTTGGCCTCAGCCTCTCCTCTGCTCAGGAAGAGATTCTTCGGGAACTTAAAATGTCTTGGGGTCCAGCTAACTGGAGGAGCAAACGGTCTCTTTAGCCCCATTCTTGACAGGCAGGCTGATTACAGATCAATAGCTCAAGGCCATTCATAGCCAGTTTGAGGGTAGCTTGGGTTACATGAGACCCTGTCTCAAAATAAAATTAAGGAAAGAAACAAAAAATGAACATGGGGAAGAATACTTTGCCTTTGGTTTTTTTTCTTGGCACTGCTTGGAATCATTTTATATTTACAAACATGCCTGGCTTTGGACTAGTCACTCCACGAGAATGTGTTAGCCGTTGGATGCCATTGGCTTCCAGACAGTTTGGTCTTCAGCCTTCTTCTGAAGCAAGATATTTCTCACAACCTGAAGCTCAGGCATAGCCTATGCCTTGGGGTCCCTGTGAGTTTAGTTGTTTGTTTCCTTGGGACTTCCAGCCCTCCTGGCTTCCTTCCCTGTGGCTGCTGTGGTATTTTAACACTGGGCAAGAGAGAGGGAACCAACCTGTGAGTCCAACTCAGTTCATCACCTAATCAAAACAATCAGGGCTCTCCAAAAGCAACTGGGCGGTGTGGTTGAACGCACACTGTCCTTGGCCAGTCGGTATTAAAAGCAGAGTGAACGTTATAGAGAGCAGCCTTCCCCTGCTCTGTAGTTAGCTGGGGTTTTCCAGGGCTTCAAAAGAAAAGGAATTGAGAAGGACATTCAAAGGCGGCAGATGTGCCCTCAGGGCTGTGAAAAGAAATAATAGCGTTGAACCCCTCTGCTTCCTGGGTCACCATGGCAAAGACCCACTTTTATACAAGATCCTCCGGAAACACAGACAAATAGGTAATTCTGGGCTAAACTAAAGACAGCTTTATTCCCATACTTAAAAGGAAGAGCCACTTCAAAGGTTGCCGTCAGCTTCGAGTGGACCACTGGAGCTCTGGCTTTCAACCTTGCTTCCAGAGTTCTAACTCACCAGCACCCTAATAAAAATTCACAATAGCTTTTTAAAATATGTGTAATCCAGATATCAGGTGGAATTGGCCTATTTCACAGTATCTAGATAAAGAAAGATGAAAATCACTATTTTCAGATTGAAGGGGAACGTAGTGTCATCCTGCCCAGTTCTGGCTCTGGGATGACCCCACATTTCTGCCTCTAAGTGAAGAGTTAAGTCAGGGACCCTGTCCCACACACTCCTATGTGTCTCTGCTTCTCTTTTGATAGGCTGCTCCTATCTTTAATTACTACATAACACATCTTTGCAAAAAGGCATTTGAGTGAGTAGAAAATATTACCAAAGGTTTGGAAAATAAGAGTCTATACTGCTACAACATGAATGTTGCAGATACCCTGGGGCTAATTATATTTGATGTTAATTCTGTTCTCCTGTGAGGGGTTGTGAACAAGGAATGAGTCAGCACTTGGGTGAGTTCCTGTAAACCTTCTTCCCACCTTAATTTGTAAAATAAAGGAGAGCTGATGATTAGGCAGATAAAAGGGAAGGTGGGGGAGAGAGAGAGAGAGAGAGAGAGAGAGAGAGAGAGAGAGAGAGAGAGAGAAGAAAATGGGAGAGAAAGAGAACACAGAGGAGGGGGAAGAAGAAAAGCAGAGCAGAAGCCCATGACCTAGAGACACTGCAAGTTCTAAGGGATCTCATAGATGTGGAAGATGGTAATGTAGTGGTAGATCTGCCCAATTTAGGCGTACAGCATGTCTTCATATTAACTGAGTTGTGTTTTCATTGCTGGGGCATATTTGGGTTGGAGATTTACACATGAATACTTTAAACACATGAATACTTTAAAAATTATTAACATTTGTACCGATGACCACCATGGGCTACTTCCTTCCTGTAGATGGCACCTCTGCCTCTGTCCTGGCTGGGTCCCTCCCTCTCCTCTCCACCCTCTCTCTGGTCTGTCCTTCATCTCCCCATAATGCTTGTTTCAAGGTGCTCTGCTTTCATGACTGTAGGTATATCCAGGCTCCCTGGCAGACCCACACACTCTCCCCTCTCACCTTTGCTTCAGGGAGTTTAATATTTCTGCTCTTCTGATCCTCCCATAGCGATAGCTCAAGAAATCTCCTTGGATCAGTTTAAGATTTGGTTGCATATGGACTGTGAAATTGAATAATATCATTTTTCTTGAAAGCTTTACTAGTTTCTATTTTATTTATTATTATCACTATTACAACTATTGTGTTATGGTTTGAATAGGTTTGGTCCCCCCCCCCCCAGACTCATGTGTTCGAATGCTTGACCCACAGGGAGTGGCATTACTAGGAGGTGTGGCCTCGTTGAAGGAAGCGCGTCACCATGGAAGCAAGCTTTGAGGTCTCCTATGCTTACGCCCTGCCCAGTGCAAATTTCAGTCTCCTCTGACTGCTTTCCATCAAAATGCAGACCTCTCGGACCCTCCGGCAGCATACACTAATACTTCTGTAGTTGTGTCCATGATGTGTGCAAGTGCAGATGTGCATGTGCCACAACACTTGTGTGTAAGCCAGAGGACAGCTTTCAGGAGTCTGGTCTCTCCTTGCAGCATGGGTTTCAGAGATCAAACTCAGGCCATCAACCTCTTTCGGTTGCTCAGCATCCTACACCCGAGATATTCTACACTGCCTTAGGGTTTCTCCGGCTGTGCCGAGACACTGTGACCACAGAAGCTCCTATAAAGAAAAGCATTTAATTGGGGCTGGCTTACAGTTCAAAGGTTTAGTCCATTATCATCATGGAGGAAGCATGGTGGAGATCAGGTGGCAGACATGGTGCTCAAGAGGGGCTAGAAGGTGGCTCCTCAGCAGCGGGAAGGAGAGGGTCTTCTTGCCACTGGGTCTGGGCTGCTTCTGAAACCTCAAAGCCCACCCACACCCCTCACACCCATTCCCCTTACACCCACACCCCTCACACCCCTCACACCCATTCCCCTTACACCCACACCCCTCACACCCCTCACACCCATTCCCCTTACACCCACACCCCCATGACACACTCCTTCCATCAAGGCCACACCTCCTAAAAGTGCCACTCCCTATTAGCCTATGGGAACCATTTTCATTCGAACCACCACACACACAACTTTCCATTAGAGTCCTAGAGCCAAAGTTAAGGTCAGAGTCTGGGCCTAGCAACCCTAAGCAGATAAGCTCAGCCACCCATCCTCAACAGCCCAATCTTAAACAGATAAATAAAACTGAAAAGCAGAGAAAAAGAGATCTGTTCAATGTGGTCATACTGGGAAGAGTAACAAAAAACGTCTACTAACCCCAGTTCTACTTTGGGGGTCCTGACATACAGTTTAGGCTTCAGTAGAAGGCAAGAGGCATGCATAGCTAAGCCATCCTGGTCAAAGTATGGTCTCAGACATCACCTGCAAGGAAGTTAGACGAGTTGTCAGAACTGTAGGAAATCTCTTTCTGGGGGGAAAAAAAAAGTCCTTGTGCAGCCTGGCACCAACTAGGCTTCAACTTTTCCCTAGCACACGACTCCTGAGAAGACTCCAAGTTCCCACAGCCAAAAGGAGAGGCACAAAAGGCTCTCTCCTTGGCATGCCTTCACTCACGTCACACACACCTTTCGGGCATCCCATTTCAAGAAGAAATGTGAGGGGCTGGAGAGATGGCGCAGTGGTTAAGAGCCATGGCTGCTTTCTCAGAGGTCATGAGTTCAATTCCCAGCAACCATAGTGACTCACAACCATCTGTAATAGGATCTGATGCCCTCTTCTGGTGTATCTGAAGAGAGCTATAGTGCATTCATATACAATCAACCAACCAACCAATCAATCAATAAATAAAATTTAACAAAATAAAGAATAAATGTGTAAGATTTGTCACAGTACCTTGCTCACACAGCTCTCCGCTCATAGCCAGGCAGCACTGAAGCTGCCCCCTTTCCCTGGAGTGTGCATCTCTTGGTCTTACCTAATGTTGACCAATCCAGATAAAAATAGAGGATCCCAAACTAACAGTAGGGGGAAAGCCCCACACAGGTCTGCTCTTCAGCCCCGTATTGCCATGGCCTAGAGGTTGGTTAGTTTTCCTTTCGATGAGAAATGTGACTTAGAAGAGGGTCTGAAGCCAGGAGGAAAAACAGATTCTATGGGATCTCAGCTGGGTGTTCAAGGTGACGAGCCCCAAGATGGTCTCGCTGAGGAGCCTAGACCCTTGTGAGGAAGGGACCAGGGGAACAGGCTTAGGGTGCCACACACAGTGTGTGCTTCTCCTAAGATGCACAGTGTGTGCTTCTCCTAAGATACACAGTTCATTCTTCATGGTGGCCCACCCCAGAGCGTGCTTCCCTCAGACTTCTCCCAAGAGCTGCTCATCCGACTTTCCCTTGCTGGTCGCACCCCCATCTCATTTTCAGGATTAACTTCTCCCATGTGGAAAGTGGGTCTTTCTTGGGGCTTGCTCTTCCCTCTGATGAAGGTATCTCTGTTCTGATGTCACCTTGCCAAAGAGGCCTTCGCTGCCCAGCCTGTGTGAGAACAATAGGCTCTCAGCCCCCATACTCCTCATGTCCCTCGAATCATTTTTAACCCTAGCTCTTCCTACTGCTTGGCATATGATATATTTATTTGGTTGTTTTGTTTTTTAATGTCTTCCACATGCTCAAGAACATCATTCTCTAAGAAAAGATATTGTGTATTTTGCACTGTTCTCAGCTTGCCAGTAGGACCTGGAATATAATAGGTGATCAATACATACTCATTAAATGGTCAATCCCATTTATCCATCTATCCAATTACACATCTTCACAGTGTTCAGCATTTATTAGGCACCCTGCGGTGTTTGTTGAAGGGAGGAAAGGAAGGGAGAGGGGAGAGTAGAGGGTGAAAGATGAAAAGGCAGAGAAGCAAGGGTCGGTAAAAAAACAAACAAAAAAATAGGAAAGCAGATGGCTGCATAGAGGAAGGAGGAAGACAAAAAGAAGACATGGCTAATGAGTGAGTAAGTGGGCAGGTTTACCGAGGCAACATGTCGCCTTGGGAAATTATAGGAGAGACTGCAAATGTCATTAAAGCCAACTGGTGCAAGAAAGAAGATACCAGGTAGTGAGTGGTTCATTTCCTTGGTTCAATGATTTACTGTGGAGAGCCAAGAAGCAAGGAAAATTACTCGGAGAGAACCTGGGTCCCAGTGTCTGGTTATGTGAAATAGGAGTTGAAATCGGGCATTAGCAGTGTTTGGCCAGGAGCCACAGAGCGCATTCTTATGTGTTGTTTGAGCCTCTTCATATCGCGCCCTTTAAACGTGCATTTTTAATAGAATGAATAAATGTCTGTAAGCCAAATAATTAGAGATGGTCTAGCAAATTAAGAAAATTGGCCTTTATAAATGAGGAAATAAAGAAGTGGAATCAATCCAGAAACTTATTCATCGGACTCTAGTCAGGAAACCAAGGCTGGTTTTCTCCTTGCTGATTTAACTGCATTGGGCCAGAGAGCCACCCCCTCTCAGCCCCATCTGACTTGCAGGCGAGCCAGGCTGCCTAGCTCTCCTGCTCCAGCCCATGAGGTACCTGTGAAGATGGCATTGCTACCTGGTGAACAAATGAGCACGGAGCATGCCCAGGAGACAGATTGGCAGCCAAGAACTCGGGGTCTAAAGTCAGCCTACCCCAAACTGTGTGGCAGTGGTCACCTTATTTAACTTTGTATGCCTCAATTTTTTTGTTTTGTTTTGGTTTGTTTGGTTTTGGTTTTTCGAGACAGGGTTTCTCTGTGTGGC
>NC_034599.1:68022572-68025362 GCF_900095145.1 Mus pahari | reverse complement strand
AAAAAAAAAAAAAAAAAAAAAAAGTAATCATTTGTAATTCCATCCATCTCCAATCAGTAATTTCTTTTGCTTTGTTTTGTTTTTGAGACAGGGTTTTTCTCTCAGTGTAGCCCTGGCTGTCCTGGAACTTGCTCTGTAGACCAGGCTGGCCTCAAACTCACAGAGAGATCCTGCCTGCCTCTGTCTTCCAAGAGCTAAGATTAAAGATGTGCACTACCACAGGCCAGCCAACCAATCAGTAATTTCTACTTATAGATTCCTGGACAGTGTCACATCATGAAGCTATTAGAAAGAATTCACGGCCCTGTGGATATCAGCGCATGCTCACCCCCAAGTGACATCTGACCCCTGGTATTTCTCTTTCTAGCTTGCTCTCACCTTGCTACTTATTCAGCAACTCTAAAGAGCTAGAATTGATACACTGTAGCCATTGACAACCTCAAGTTTCACTCTCCCCTATACATAGTGACTAGTTAATGAAGGACATTAAGTTCCTGGATGAGGACCTGCCTCCTCACCCCACCCCTACTTCCTGAAGTTGAAAGATACTCCTTTTATCGGGGAATGGAAAGTATACAGGTGTGGGGTCCTATTCTGCTCTGCCACAGGGCATGGCCTTATGGGAGGAGGCGAAAGCAGGGAGCCTGACCACTCTTATCCCACACTACCGATGGGTGGGTACTGGGCTTCAGGGAAACTCTAAGACACTGCCCTGGGGGTGGAAAAAGAGCATTCTGAGGTGTAAGAAAGCTGAAGCTGGTATTCTCTAACTTCCGGGCATCTAGTCACTGCTAGAAAACCCCACAGAGAAGTTGGGAGTGAAGTGTTGGGGGGGGGGGTAATCTATGAACTGAAATGAGGCCAGACTGGGGGCTCCCAAACTCCTACACATTCAGGCACTGTTGAGTTAGGAGCAGAGTTGGGGGCTGCAGGCTGAGTGTCTGGGTGCCTGGGTGTGGGAAGGCAATAGGAGCTCCAGTGTTGCTCATCGATGAAGATCCTTAGCTTGGCTGCAGTTGTGGCTGAAAGCACAGAGAGGCCTTCTGCAGGAGGCTTAGTCAATGACCCCTTCCATGCTCCCCACGGCGATTCCTGATGAAAGAGATGGTCCATGGTTCTAAACTGTTTATTGATTGTTCATTGTGGAAAATAGATGCATACCATACCAACTTCTCAGGGTGGACTCAAAATTAAATATCTTTTGCAGGGAGGAATGTCTAAGAAGGAAAGCTTATTGGCTAAACCCTCAGGGCCTCTAGATGCTCATTAGCTTGGAGAACTATGTTCTGGGCCTACGTGACTACAGGTCACATGTGATCCAGGACAGGAATTTGGCTGGAAGCAGGGAGGTGCCTACTGTCTCAGGTGTGAGTTTCTGGGGTCTCAACCAAGCGTCCTGGCACAGTTTGTCCCACACACTGGCACACTCCTTGTTCTAAGACTGGAGTGAGACAGCGACATCCTTGATCCTCTCAGCCATCCTGCTGACGGACCTCAACAAGTCAATGTCATCCTTGCCCCTGCTAAAGCAACCTTCACTCTCTTTGGTCCTATAATTTTCTGTAGATTCATCAGGAGAGGACAAGAAGGACTTTCCCACCCACCAGAGTACTCTATTGCAAGAAGTCATTTAAGACAGACACCCCCCCCCCCAAGAAACCTTGAGAAGAGTATAGAAACACTCATAGAAATCTCTGCGGGGGGGAGGGGGAAATGTTTACAACTTTTTAAAGCATCCTGGGTCACAGTGTGTCAAAAAACAATGCATTGAGAAAATAATAAATCTAATCGCTCAAAAAGTCAAGTTGCAGTTAGATACTAAAGAAAATCACAACTAGCATAGCTGAGGTAATTCAGGTTCTGGTGTATTCCCTGGGCAAAGGGATGGGAGAGAATCTGGGTTCCTGGGGGGAAATGCCCACCACATCCTGAGGATTTAAAATCCTGGATTTACATGTACTTTCATGTTCAGCAGCTGCCAAAAGTTTAAGCCTATTTCCTTATATAAGTGAAACCTGGTGCTGCTGGTATTAATAATGCATCTATACTTCCATAATTGCTGCAAGCTTCTTTTAGGGCAAGAATTCAAGACAATCAATCCTTTGCAAATTCCATACTCTAGTCTAAACCTTCAGTGAGAGCATTCCCGTTCTTCTACTCTCCGATCAATGAATGAGAAAGCAAATGTGTGTTTCTTTGATGGTCCTATGGAGAGAAAGAAAATGACACAAAGAACTAAAGAAATAACCATGTAATGACTTAACTTCACCCCTACTACTGTGATAAATCGCCTGAGAAAAGCAACTTAAGAAAGATGGGCTTTCTTTTGCTCACAATTTCAGGTTACATCATTATGGAGAAGTCAAGGCAACTAGTTACATTACAGACACAGCCAAGAGCAAAGAGAGCGTGCGTGCGTGTAAGCTTGTGCTTAGCTCACTCTCCCCACTCTCACAAAGCCCAGGATACCCCTGACAAGGAAATGATGCCACGCACGGTGAGCTAGTCGTTCCACTAATCACAGACTTGCCCACACAACAATCTAATCCAAACAACCCTTCATTGTGATTCTTTTCCCAAGGGATTCTAGATTGTGTCAACTTGGCAGTTAAAACTGACTGTCACAGAGGGCTGGAGAGATGGCTCAAGAGCACTTGTTCCTCTCACTGAGGCTCTAGGTTAGTTCCCAGCATTCTTTTTTTTTTTTTTTTTTTTTTTTTTTTTTTTGGTTTTTCGAGACAGGGTTTCTCTGTATAGCCCTGGCTGTCCTGGAACTCACTCTGTTGACCA
>NC_034599.1:67982970-68021827 GCF_900095145.1 Mus pahari | reverse complement strand
CACCAAACCCAGACACTATTGTGGATGCCAACAAGTACTTGCTGACAGGAGCCTGATATAGCTGTCTCCTGAGAGAATCTGCCAGTGCCAGACAAATACAGATGTGGATACTCACAGCCTACCATTGGACTGAGCACAGGGTCCCCATTGGAGGAGCTACAGAAAGGACCCAAGGAGCTGAAGGGGTTTGCAGCCCCATAGGAGGAACAACAATATGAACTAACCAGTACCCCCAGAGCTCCCTGGGACTAAACCACCAACCAAAGAATACACATGGTGGGACTCACAGCTCCAGCTGCATATGTAGCAGAGGATGGCCTAGTCAGTCATCAATGGGAGGAGAGGCCCTTGGTCCTGTGAAGGTTCTATGCCCCAGTGTAGGGAAATGCCAGGGCCAGGAAGCTGGAATGGGTAGGTTGTGAGTGGGGGGGGGGTTCAGAGGGGAAACAAGGAGAGGGGATAACACTTGAAATGTAAATAAAGAAAATACCTAAGGAAAAAAAAGAAAAAGAAAAAAAAGAAGTCACTTCTTGCTGTTATGGGGGGAGGGGGGGAAGGGAATCCCTACTTTTAGCCAAACACATGGCTTACCACAACCACTAAACCTTCCAAAGACAGCTGTCATGCCAGTGTCAGTCATCTCCTGGAACTCATGTTCTGTCTTTCACTATTGTAACTGTGCTGCATCAGGTTTCGTCAACTTGAGACAAGCCAGAGTCCTATGAGAGGAGGAAGCCTCAATTGAGAAAATACCCCCATCAGATTGGCTTGTAGGCAAGTCTGTGGGCATTTTCTTAATGATGGATGTGAGAGGGCCCAGCCCAGTGTAAGTGATGCCATCCATCCCTGGGCAGGAGCTCCCGAGCTGTCTAAGAAAGCAGCTAAGCAAGCCAGGGGGACCAAGCCAGTAGGTCGTGTCCCTCCATGGTCTCTGCTTCAGTTCCTGCTCCGACTTCCCTCAGTCATGGACTGTGCTGTATATGGAAGCCAGATAAACCCTTCCTTCTCCAAGTTGCTTTTGGTCGTGGTGTTTATCACAGCAATAGAAAGCAAACTAAAGCAATAGTCATTTTCGCTGTCAACCCGGGGTGAAAGAAAAGCGTCAACACCAATGCCTGAGTGTGCCTGGGGTGTTTCTGGGGAGACTAGTGTGAGAGTCACCAAACATAATAGAGAGGGTTCGCCCAGACCCTTGCTGGTTGGTCTGGGGGTGAAATGAGATGGGAAGGTAGAAAGGGGAAGTTGACTGTCCCACACGTGACTCCTCCTGCTTCCCCTGGACCCCTGACATTAGACTCTGGGCGATGGTTCTTTGATTGCAGAACTGTAGGGTTGGTTCTCCAGAGCCGATAAGGACTTTGACCTTGGCCTTACTCTTGTTCTGAGGTTTCTGGCTTCTGGACGGAGCAGCTGCTGGCTTCCCTGGACTCCAGCCTGCACAGTCATTGTGAGGTGATTCAGAGCCAATCTGAGAACCGTCTCAGGATCCCAGACATTCTGAGGACTACACTCTCTAGAGAACCCTGGCTAGCACAAGCATTCGACCACCCTAGAGTGGTAAGACTGCCCCATAGGCTCCCTCTACCCTTGGCAGAACTCTCAGATCTATTGTCTTTTGCCTTAGTTTCAAAGTGTCTCTTCAGGCTTAAGGAAGGAGCTAAAGAATGAGGTCTTTGATGTTAGTGTCTTGTCTTTCCTTTCCTAGTCCACTACAGGAGAAACACCATTAAATACCCACCTTTCCCCCAGGGCTAAGATTTCTTAACAGGAGGATTATGGTCAATTCCACCTAGGCTCAAGGTCCATCTCTAAAACCAAATACCCATCATTACTCTTGAGTCTTTTACACATCCAACTGGAAAGAAACCCGTTCTCTGTGTTCTGTGATTGATTACTTTTCCTCTTCCTTTTAAGTTGCAACCATCTCTCTTGATGTGGCAGCCTTCCAAAGAAAACCCTCCTATGGCTTCTAACATCACCCAACACTGGCTTCCCTGCCTGTCCCTAACCACATATGTCCTCAGACATTGTTCTTGTTGTGGGCCTACTATGAGAGGCAAGACTCCTCCCATGCCATCTGCAATATGCTAACATCTGCAATGGCCACACCTGGACTTAGACTTTGGGTCTGAGAAAACATTAACAGGGGACTCCTGAGGATACCAGGTTTTGTAGCCAAACACTCTAGTTAAAGCATGGCTTTCACAGCTGTGGAAATGTGCTATAGACTATATGGCACACCAAACTGAGACAAGCAATGTTCTGTAAGTAACGGTGAAATGCAAAACTCGACTTCCACGAACCGAACTGGAATTCTAGGGAAAGAGGGAGTTCACATTTTAATGACTCAGAGGTAAAGCACTTACTATAGAGGGCTGAAGATTGGGCCTCAGATCCCCAGAACCCACATAAAAGCAGCTGGGTACTGCAGCTGCTTGTAATCCCAGCATCTGGGAGGCAGATACGGGAGAGCCCTGGAACAAACTGGCCAGCTAGACTACCCAAAATGCCAAGCAATAGAGCCTGCCTTCAATATACAAAGCGGAAGTAATTGAGGAAGGTAACCAGTGTCCACCACCAACCTCCATGCCCACACACACACAAGTGTGATGTACATATGCAAGCAAAATGTGTGCACATCACACACATACAATACATATATAAATACATATGTATTTATTATATATATGTATTTAATATATATATATTTATGAATACTGTACTGGCTAATTTTGTGTCAACTTGACACAGCTGGAGTTATCACAGAACAGGAGCTTTAGTTGGGGAAATGCCCCCATGAGATCCAGCTGTGGGGCATTTCCTCAATTAGTGATCAAGGGGGAGAGGCCCCTTGTGGGTGGGACCATCTCTGGGCTGGTAGTCTTGGATTCTATAAGAGAGCAGGCTGAGCAAGCCAGGGGAGGCAAGCCAGTAAAGAACATCCCTCCATGGCTTCTGCATCAGCTCCTGCTTTCTGACCTGCTTGAGTTCCAGTCCTGCATCCTTGGGTGATCAACAGCAGTATAGAAATGTAAGCCGAATAAACCCTTTCCTCCCCAACTTGTTTCTTGGTCATGATGTTTGTGCAGGAATAGAAACCCTGACTAAGACAAATACTTTGCATGGCCCCCAGTCATATGTCATCCAGAGAGGAGCCTCTGTCATCCACTTTAACGGATATCTGACTCTGATGGATGCATAGTAGGGGATATCTCTGGAAGATCCCTCACTGTAAGATCATCCTTATGAAAGCACTTGTGCTGGGGAAGTGACACATACTAAGTGTCCAGAGTGACTGTAGGGTAAGCCTTAGGGGGAGGAAATTTCCTAAGAGCCCTGAGTTGGAAGCTGCCCTATTCCCTTTCTCTGTGCCTGGCTGCTGTGAAGAGCTACTAACTTGCTACCATCTTTAGTGTTTATTCGCATCACATAAATCACCTTTCACACCTGCCTTACTCTCCATCTTTTCCTGCTTCCCCCTTCTCTCGTTCCTTGCTCCTGCTGGTCCTTTTGGGCTTTGCCTATGTTCTCTCCCCAGTGTCCCGGAAGGAAGTCCTTTGCCCAGTGGAGGCTCCCCCTCCCAACCCCCACTGCTGCCCTTCATTTCATACAGATAGATTATCCCACAGCCTTGCTCTAGTAAGTCATTGTGAGCCTTTCAGAAATGTGTGTGAAATCTCACCCCAGAGGAATTTGCGTCCAAGAATCCCCTGGAATAAAAACAATTTGAGTAAGCATTGAGAAGTTTCAAGACAGGTAGGTGAGTCTGGGTTTGTCTGTTTTTGATATGCAGACGGTGAGTTTGACCATATCCTGTCTAGGACTATTTTTATTTCGCTATATAAACGTGAAAGCCCAGAGATAATTGTCAATTCTTGCTTTTCTTAAATAATATACCTGTAAATTATTAGTGTCTGTGGCAATAAACACCCCCCATTGCCAAGCAGATGTAACCACCAAGTGGTTACAGACATAAATCTAAAACAGCTTCAGAAGAAAAATACCAAAGCCTGAAAACCGGTTAGAGAGAGATAACCAGAATAAAGAAAATGCTGGAAGATGAGGAGGGAGGGAATGAGGAAGAGAAGAAGGGAGAGAGGGAAGAAACCAGAAACTCAAAGAAGGAAACAAAATGTTCACTGGAAACTAGACTTGATACAATCAGCAACTTTTTACTTTGAAATCTACAAAGTTAAAAGAGTCACACCACTTTCAGAACACCGTCTTTGGGTCATTAAAGAACATTTCCATCACCCCCGAGGCACCTGAAATACATCAAGAAAACAGTGTGCTGTGCGTGGGTTTGCCGTTTCGTTGCGTAAGCCCTTGTGTAGCTGATAAACACACGGAAAGTTTTCTTTACACGGAACTCAAACCTAAAGGGAAAAGGCGACGAATCTCTCCCCAGTTTTGTTCTTTAAACTTGCATTGTGCTACTAAAAGAATTAGTGAGGTTAAATCGCTCTGCTTTCACACTTTCTTGGGCTTTTTTTTTTTTTTTTTTTTTTTGCTTGCTCTGAAGGCTTTAACCAAACTTCTCGGACCTTTCCGAAGTTATCGGAAATAACACAGCGCCCTCTGTCGGCCTTCCCAGCACACTGACTTTCGCAGTACAACCTCTGCAAAATGATGACTTCATGGCTTAAGAAAGGTGCTTGACTTAGCAAGTGAATGCAGATAGATCCTCTACTAAACGGAGAAAACAAGCAGCTGAGACAAGGGACTCTAAAAATCACGTGCTGACGTTACTAAAAGTCGAGTCAATTATCAACTCCTTTTCCTCCTTCGAACAGATTCGATTTTCTTAAAAACTGCTTTTTGTCACACTGCCGAGTTCGCACTAATTGCAGCTGTAGTGAAGTCCATCAGAAGCAGCTGAGAAACTGACAACTCCAACTGAAGTAGCCGAGCCCCAAAGTGGGAGGTGGCCCTGTTTGCCCAACCAGAGAAGCCCAGCCTTGGCTTTCTCCAGGCTCATGTAACCCTCAGGTCTGGGAAAGAGCTCAGAGGTCCCCACTGGAAGGAGGGCAAGAAGGCGTTGCAGAGCTCAGACACCCAGGAAAGAGTTTATATCAGCAAGAAGGTTAGCCTTCAGTCACTGATCCTGTGCTGCTTTTTAAATTTTTTAGATTACATTTCTTTCTTTCTGAGGAAGAGGATGTGAACCACACACAGCTCACACACGTGTGGAGGTCAGAAGGCAGCCTGTGGTTTTCTTCCTCAGTATGAGCCTCAGGGATTGGACTAGCCCTGTCAGAAGCCTTTGCCTGCTGAGCCATCTCGAAGGCCTTGGTTTACACTTGATATGACAACATGAGGTGGTCCTCGCTGGTATTTCAACACTGACCTCCATATAAAGTTTGGTTGCACTCCAAGTGCTCTTGTGGTTTCGATCTGCCCTACCTCTAAATAGGCCTTGTATGGAGCTGGGGAAACGCTCCATCGGTAAAGTGCTCTCTGTGTTAAATGCACAGACCTGAGTTCCTATGCCCTCCACTCGTGGGGGTGGGGGAGGGGGAATAGACCTAGTGGCACTGGGGAATCAGAGACCGGTTCATCTCTGGCCAACTAGCATAATTAATGTACTCCAAGCAGTGAGACCCTGTCCCGAAAACACAAGGTAAACAGGTCCTGAGAAGGGATACTGATTGGCCTCTGGCCTCCGCAAATCTGTGTACATGCTCTGGCACACATGCTGACTCCCCAGTGCCCCTAGGTGTTCTGTTTTGCCTTCTAGTTTTGTAAGTTTTAGTTCTTGATTGCCCTTGCACCGGGTCTGTGACCTTGCATCGTGTTGTTGAAGCGGTTGCTATCACGCACATTGCCGGGAAGCAATCAGAGTAAGGCTGTGAGGGGGGGTCAGGATCCCAATATCCCCTTCCGGGCACACACTCCAGTGGTCCATTTCTTTCCTTTAGGCTCCACTTCTTAAAGGCCTTCTACCAGCCAGTAGCATCCACGCCCCCCCCACGAGCCCTGCCCCCACCCCCACCGTGCATTTATGTGTGTGTGTGTGTGTATGTGTGTGTGTATGTGTGCGCGCACACACACACACACACACACATGTACGCAAACAAAAGGAAAAAAAAGCTTCTCTCCTTGTAGGTTGCGTACTTACTAAGTTTAGTTTGTCAGAAAGCTATCCTGTGAAGTTGCCCCCCTCCCCCCAAAAAAAAAAATTTAGAGAAAGAAATTGAGAGAAACTTCGTGTGTGGCCAGCTTAGGCTCCATACAAAACAGAGTCCACCACTGGTCTCCCCACCCCACCCCATTCCTGATTGATCCACTCCTGAAACAAGAGACTCCCTAAGTGGATCTCCCTTACAACACAGGACACAGACCAGACATTTGGTTTCTGTCGACGCTAAATTAGTGAATTTGGGCCATGTCTCTCAACTCCACTGAATCATTTATGTACCAGTACTGGAGTAAACAAAATAAACAAAACCCAGTCCCTTCCCACAAGTAGCATAAAGACAAGTATGTATAATTGGGATCTAACACTATAAAGCCAACGACACACACACATCATACATACATATAATAACAAATAATTTTTATATGGTATACCTTTAATCCCAGCACTAGAGAGGCAAAGGCAGGTAGATCTCTGTGAGTTCAGGGCCAGTTTGGTCTATACAGCAAGAGTTCAGGCCAGGCCAGCCAGGACTACACAATGAGAACCTGTCTCAAAAAAAAATTTTTTAAGAAATTCAAAGTCAACCCTGGCTATATAATGAGTTTGAGACCAGCCAAGGCTATGAGAGACAATCTCAAATAAATAAATAAATAAATAAATAAATAAATAAATAAATAAAGATAAAGATAGGGGGAAAAAAAGAAGCTGAATGGAAAGTGAACAGAAGCCAGAGAAACCAACATACTCGACTCTAAAACTTCTGTTTTATCATTTCTAAAATCAGGGTGTCGTAGTTCAACTGTCAACATTTTCTCCTCTTAGCTGCACTAGAACAATGAGTCATCCAACACCTTACTGAGGGTCAGTACCTAACCTGAGCAAGTGCCAGGCCTGGCTTTATGCAAATTGGCATGGGAAGATATGATAAAGTGAATGTTTTGCTGAAAAGCATCTAGGTTGAAATTGGTGGGTGTGTGTGTGTGTGTGTGTGTGTGTGTGTGTGTGTATACAAGTCTCAAGCTTGCTCTCTCCTGCCACCTTGTGGTATTCAGGTACACAAGCATCCCTACTTGCTGAGCCTTTATCGGGGCTTTTTTAAAAACTGTCTTCTGGGTTCTTATTGCTATGACAGCGTGGCCCACAAACCTGCAGCAACAGCAGCTTGGTGGCAGTTGTTCAGAATCTCAGACCCCACCCCAAACCTATCAATTACAGTCTTCACGGTAATATGGTTCGTGTGGCAAACCTTATGCATATTCAGGGTTAGAAACAATTCTATTGTGCATGCATGGCATTAATGTATAGCTATTTAAGTCCCTTCTCCAATGTTCTCATAAACATGCTATCCTCTCCTGAAAGCTCAGTGGATCCCTGCTCCCCAGCCACAGGGGCCTGAGCACATCAGCTCCCACCCATATCTCACCATTATAGGATCTGATCTCAGGTCTGGCCTCTGAAACTTCCAACGTCAGACCC
The DNA here is from genome assembly GCF_900095145.1 of Mus pahari. Classification (NCBI taxonomy): domain Eukaryota; kingdom Metazoa; phylum Chordata; class Mammalia; order Rodentia; family Muridae; genus Mus; species Mus pahari. Next base: position 68,014,212 of record NC_034599.1, on the reverse strand, counting down.
CTACTATTCAAAACCTGATGCTTCACACTATTCAGCAAGTACCTTCTTCTACCAGGTCTCCATTGCTGATCTGTCTGAGTGTCCTGAATGAAAAAGAGACTGAGTAAGACATAGACTTACATCTGTGAAAGAAAGAAAATAAGAACTTATCCACCTGCCTTCAGCCAGAAGAGGAACTGACAAAGTCCTCTCTGCTCAAACTTTGGGCAGGCTTTTTTAAGATTTAAGCATTAGATCCCGTGGAGTGGAGTTACAGACATTTGTAGGCCAGCAGATGTGAGCTCTGGGAACCAAACTCAGGCTCTGTTCGAGCACAGAAAGGACTCTTAACTACTGAGCATCTCTCCAGCCTTTGGGCAGGCTCTTTGCCCCTTGAGTTACACATGTATAGCCCTTTTTGGGGGGTGGGGAGCTTTCTAGCTTGCTTGTTTGTTTGTTTTCAAGACAGGATTTCTCTGTATAGCCCTGGCTGTCCTGGAACTCACTCTGTAGACCAGGCTGGCCTCGAACTCAGAAATCCACCTGCCTCTGCCTCTCAAGTGCTGGGATTAAAGGCGTGCGCCACCACTGCCCGAGGATGCGGGCCCCACTGAGGATGTGGGCCCCCACTGAGGGTGCTGCTCCCACTGAGGGTGTGGCCCCATTGGTACAGTGCTTGCCTAGAATGCAGGAAGCCCTGGGTTGCCAGCACCGCATAAACCAGGCATGACAGCAGACCCATGCTCCTAGCCCTCAATAAATGAAAAATCAAAGGACCAAGGTCATTCTTGGCTCTACAGGAGTTCACACAACCTAGGATGTGTGAAACCTTGCCTGGAAAACATGCTTTTATATTTAGAAGCTCACCCTGACTGCAAGGGTCTCTCTCCTCTTAGTAAAATTTATAATTAACTTTAATAGAAGTTAAAATCTCTAGAGATTACCAATAATGTTAATATCAAGTCTAAAAAGGTGAAAATAAGAGTTATAACTTGGGCTGGTGAGATGGCTCAGTGGGTAAGAGCACCCGACTGCTCTTCTGAAGGTCCGGAGTTCAAATCCCAGCAACCACATGGCGGCTTACAACCATCCGTAACAAGATCTGACTCCCTCTTCTGGAGTGTCTGAAGACAGCTACAGTGTACTTACATATATAAATAAATAAATCTTTAAAAAAAAAAGAGTTTTAACTTAATTTTTTTAAAAGAAAAAGTGGAGCTAGAGAGATGACTTAGCAGTTAAGAGTACTAGCTGCTCCATCAGGTTGAGCTAGAGAGATGACTTAGTAGTTAAGAAGAGCACTAGCTGCTCCATCAGAGTGGCTGAGTTCAGTTCCCAGCACCCACAGGGCAGCTCACAACCACTTATAACTCTAATTACAGGGGATCTAATGCCCTCATCTGGCTTCATCAGGCTGCTGCATGCATATGATACACATAAACTCATGCAGGTATATATACATGCATATATAAAATAATAAATATAAAATTCTTCTCTCGTAGCACTGCTGAATTTGTTTTTCAAATTACATTATTTATTTAATATATATGTATATGTCTGTGTGTATGGTGATTGTGTAATAGCCACTGTGTGCGATGGCTTCTAGTTATGGGCACAGTTTCATGGTCACTGTGTGATGGCCACTGAGTGGAGGCCACTGTGTGATGGCTTCTATGTGATTGCCAACTAAGTAATAGCCATTGTATGTGGCCATTGTCTGACGGCCACTGTATGGTAGTTTCATGGTCACTGTGTGATAGCCAATGTGATGGCCACTGTGTTATGGACACCACATGATGGTCATTGTGTAATAGTCACTGTGTTATGGCCAAATGTGTGATGCGTATGTATATGTGTATTGTATATATATGCATGTATGTGTATGTGTATATGTATATGTGTCCATATGTGTATCTATATGTATCTATATTTGCATCTGTATATATGTGTATATATCAGTGTCTATAAGTATATGTGCATGTGTATGTGTATATATATATTTCTGTGTTTGCATATATGTTCTATATATATGTGTATATATATATATGTGCATCTGTGTATATGTGTATATATCTGTACATCTGTGTTTGTATGTCTGTGTGTGTTTAATGTATATGTGTGTATCTACATGTATATGTGTCTGTGTATATGCATGTATGTGCATTTTGTATGTATGCATCTGTGACGTGTACATAAGCCATTTCACCAGCCTCTGAATTTGTTTCTTATGTGATGTTTCAAATACCATGACATTTTCACTCTTGGTCAAATGGTGTCTGACCCAGACTGAACACTTTGCAGTACTATGTAACCCAGCTTGACCACGTTAAATAAACAGTAGGTTGCCAAATATCCAGTTGATCATCATCCAATTAGAAATACTGAACAGTTATAAAATTTGTCATTCTGTGATAATGACTGCAGAAAACATAAACCGTTAATGTGGATTTCTGGGCTGCCTTGATTGAGTAGCGCACTCGTGGCCAGCGGTGGCCCAGCCTTCATTATTCTATTATTCTCAATGGTAGATTCAATCACAGCCATGTAGAATTAGCAAGCCTAACTCTGAAGTAGAATAGCTAATTTTCCCCATAAAGAGTCTGGGTTGGCTTTGAGAACACAGATAGCTGGAGTGATGAATGAGAGAAGATTCTCTCCCAGATAAGCCCTGGACATTGTTGCTTTATTTCCCAAATAAATTGGGTTTTCTATAATGAATGCAGGTAGAAGGAATTGGATTCTGCCCTTCTGTAATCTTCTGGGGTTTATTATAACACGCCACATAGTCACGTGTACCTCCTTGCATACACCACCCCCTGGGTTCCAGCATGCATCCCAGCACCTTGCTGCAGCTGCTTGCTGGCTGGTCAGAATCTAACCAGGCCTCCATGTGCTCGCTCACCCAAACTCCTTGTCTGCTCCATGGAAATGCTCACTCTCCTAAGACCCAGACCCATCCCTGGAGAAGAATCTTTCCTACTGCCTCCATCAGCAAAGAGGTGGTCTCTCTCCTGACCACTCTGCCTGAGCTCATTCCCTGGAAGTGGACAAGGACCAGCTGTTCAGGTGATAGTCTCAGGAAACACGGGGAGGCGAGGTGAGGGAAGGGGGTATGGAGGAGCTGTGATCCTGCCTCCTGACCCTCATGGTGAAGAGCTAGAGAAGGGTCCCCAATGGTTCTCTCTTTGAAGACTGCCTTAGCTTCAGAAGATGGCCAGCTTCAAGGTTGAGCCCTCTGCCAATTGGTGCTGGCCAATGAAAGGCTACTAAGTGGGTTATTAACACCCATCCTCTCATGCCAACTCAGAATCACTCAGAGGATCTTCATCTGTGGAGCCAGCAAGGGGGCAGCTGACACTACTGTTGAGACTGCACTGAAGCCCGGTGCTTGCCCCCTCCCCTGCCATTCTATGTCCAGCAAGCTCCGGGGATCATGTTGTCACCCATGTAAGATCACACTGCCATGCTTCTTAACACCCGAGTGAGTGTTAGAACCTCTGGATTGGAACAGATCCAGAGATCTAATATTAGTTCATCAGGAAGGCAAGACAGAAGCGAGATTAGGGGCTGGATAGACGGCTCACTAGTTAAGAAACTGGGTACCAAACAACCAGACGGAGGCCCACAGTTGTCCGTAAATCCAGTCCTAGGAGATCTCATGCTCTCTTCTGGCCTCTGTCAGCACTGCACACATGTGGTACACACATATATACACACAGGCAAAATACCTACCCACATAAAAGAAGCAGGACTTGCTGGGTAATGGTGGCACACACCTTTAATCTAAGCTCTTGGCAGGCAGAGACTGGAGAATCTCGGAGTTTGAGGCCAGCCCAGTCTACAGCGTTAGTTTCAGGACAGCCAGGGCTACACAGAGAAACCCTATCTCAAAAAAAAATTTTTTTTAAATAAAATAAAGAAAGAATAAAAGGAGGAGAAGGAAGAGAAGAGAAAGAGGAGGAGGATTAAACTTGAACATTTGGTAAAGACATCCTCTTGGAAGAAACTGTCCTATGAAACCTTTCCCCCTCCCTGGGAAGTAGTGTCGGAGATTAGTGGGCCACAGGCTGGTTAGAGCCTAAGGGCTCTTGCAACACTCCTTGCGACCTCTGCTGGTGCTGAGCAGAATAAAAATTTCCCACTAGGGCAATAGCTGCTTCTTTACTGGTGGAATTTATACTCACGTGTGTGCGCACATACACACAAACACGGATGACTATTTCCCAGGCCCAGAGGAGTTTTGTTCAAGGACAAATGACATGGTTTCCCCTTATAAAAATCTCAGAGAAGAATGGGGGGAAAACCACTGCCAGGAGTTCGGGCACACACTGGCTTTCCTGGGGCTGTGGAAGAGAGTCACTGACCTCCAAACTTGAACCCTGCTGTCAAGGTAGCATGGGAAGTTCCATGGGAAGTCCTGAGAAGAGCCCATGGCTTGAACGCCTGCCACCAGACGCCTGAGACACCTTCCTCCTCCTCCTCTCAGTGCCTCAGCCCCAGATCCTATCAGGAGAGAGAAACAAAACACTGAGAAAACCAAGGAAAGAGACAGGCAAAGCAGAAGAAAAGGGAAAAAGTGAAGCGTCACCCTCACATCCTCCCCCTTCAAGCAGCCAGGATGAGGGATGCAAGGAGACAGGAGAGTGTAATGATGGTTCATGGTGACTCGATCTTTTCAGCTGTCAGGGATCTGTATCAATCCTTAGCAATAAGTTGAGGTGGTAGTTATGCTTGTGGCATTTGTGCCACTGTTGCACTTATGAGTCACCAAGAGGATCTTGAGTAGGTCATCAGGGTTTCATTCAGTGACAGGTAAACACCACTCCCATCCGTGTGTGTGTGTGTGTGTGTGTGTGTGTGTGTGTGTGTGTAGTGTAGTGTATATGCACATGTATATGCAAGTGCATGCACCCATGTTCATGCATAGAGGCCAAAGAAAGATGGTTGGTGTCCAGCCCTATCACAGTCTGTCTTATCCCCTTAAGATGGGGTCTCTCACGGAACCTGGACCTAAGCTGTCACCAGCCATCACAGAGATCTTCCTCTCTCCACTTCCCAGCCCTGGGACACATGTGGCCAGGTCTGGCCTTTTTCTTGGGTACTAAGGATTCAAAATTAGATCCGCGTGCTTGAGCAGCAAGTGCTTTACACCCTCAGCCACCTCCCAGGTACCGTCCTCAGAAAGATTTTCAAGGGAGATGAGAAACACCAGTGAGGTTGGATCTCCAACATAAACTACATTCCCTACACTATGCTAGCTCAGTTTACTAGTTACATACAAACCTATAAAGTTTGAAAGTGACTGATTCCATTTCTTTCTTTTTAAAGATTTATTTATTATATCTAAGTACACTGTAGCTGTCTTGAGACACACCAGCAGAGGGCATCAGATCTCATTACTGATGGTTGTGAGCCACCATGTGGTTGCTGGGATTTGAACTCAGGACCTTCAGAAGAGCAGTCAGTGCTCTTAACTGCTGAGCCATCTCTCCAACCCCAACTGATTCCATTTCCATTTCTAAAAAGCTACAGAAACAATTGCCAGTAAAATGCTGACAGAGGTCGGGCTGGAAAGATGACTGGTATGAGTATGTACTTGAGAGAACTCCAGTTTGATCCCATCACCCACGTCAGGCAGCACACAACCCATAACTCAAGCTCCAATGGCCTCTTCTGGACTCTGCAGGCACTGCACTCACACATGCGCGCACACACACACACCACAGACACACATAATTAGAAATACAATAAATCTGAAGCTAGAGAGATGGCTCAGTGTTCAAGAGTGCTTGCTGCTCTTCCAGAGGTCCCAAGTTCAGTTCTCAGCAACTCCATCAATCGGTTCACAACTGCTTATAACTCCAGGGAATCCAATACCTATACAGATATTGATAGATATTGAAAATGGATAGAAGACAAAGACAGCGAGACCAAACAAAGGCAGCTGCCTCTCTCCTGGCCCAGGTCTCCAGGCTGTGAGAGATGCATGAGCAACTATGGGAAACTAGAGCTATGTACCCACACATACACGTAAAATTAAAACAAAAGCTAACTGTAGTGTCACACACCTTTAATCCCAGCACTCAGGAGGCAGACACAGGCAGATCTCTGAGTCTGAAGCCAGCCTGTTCTACATAGTGAAGTCCAGGCCAGCCAGGGTTCATAGAGAGATCCAGAATAAAATAAAAAAAAATTTTAAATCCTTAAAGAATATAAATAAGTACTATGAAAGGTAACTGGGTTCCACTTCTAAAACTCATTTTCTTTCTTATGTTAAAAGCACATTTAGTTACTGTTTCTGTACATTGTTGGTGGTCTCAAATTACTTCAAGAGATCAAAAATGAATAGAGACCAAAGCAGCAAGACCAGACAAAGGCAGCCGCCTCTCTCCTGGCCCAGGTCTCCAGGCTGTGGGAGATGCATGAGGTGCCACAAAACCTGCAGGGAAGCATCTGTTTCTCTCTCTCCTCAGCCATCACACTGAGAACATTCTCAAAAGTTCTTTCACGGTAAATTACCAAGCATTGAGACATTTTTCTAGGGTTTGGAGCTCAAAACAAACAAACAAAAAAAATGTTTTTAATGAGAGAAATTTTGTGTCTTTCTCTCTTTCTTTTTTCTTTCTTTCTTTCTTTCAGACCTGAATTTCCTGAATCACATGGAATTAAAGATAACAAATGACAAGCCTGGTGGTGGTGGCACACGCCTTTAATCCCAGCACTTGAGAGGCAGAGGCAGGCAGATTTCTGAGTTCGAGGCCAGTCTGGTCTACAGAGTGAGTTCCAGAATAGGCAGTGCTACATAGAGAAACCCTGTCCAAAAGGAAAAAAAAAAAAAAAAAAAAAAAAAAGATGACACTGAGCTGGTGAGAGCAGAAAAGTGAAGACACAAAACTCAGAGGACAAAGGTGAGCAAGATGGCTCAACAGGTAACATGCTCATCTGATAACCTGAGTTTCATTACAGGCTCAGGCTCACTTGCATGCTCTCTCCCTCTCCCTCTCCCTCTCCCTCTCCCTCTCCCTCTCCCTTCCTCTCTCACACACACACAAAGTCAATTATTAACTAAAAAGACAAAAGTGAGCTAGGAAGATAGTTCAATTAGTAAGGGTTTGCCTGCAAGCTCAATAATGTAAGTTTGATCCTTAAAAATTATGTTAAAAAAATGCAAAAAAAAAAAAAAAAAAATGCAGGCTACAGTGGTTCCTGGCTGTAACTCCAGAGCTGGCATCACAGCCAGGCCTTCGGACCTTGCTGGCCAGCCAGTGTAACCTGTTTGGTGAGTTCCAGGCCAGTGAGAGCCTATCTGGGAGAAAAAGAAAAAAAAAAGTCTTGGGGCTAGAGAGAGCACGAACTGTTTGGTCCCCAGCACCCATCCCAGGCAGCTCCGGAACACCTGGAACTCCACTCCAAACTGTCTGATCCCATTGCCCTCCCTGGCACACACACACACACACACACACACACACACACACATAATTCAAAATAAAATAAAATCTTCATGAAATAATGTGGGAGCAGTGAGAAGGCCCTGTAGATAAAGGTGTTTACTGCACAAGCCTGGTGACCAGACTTCCCTAAGACCCACCTAGAGGTGGGAAGAAAAACATCCAACTCCACAAAGCTGTGCATCAGCCACCACCTGTGTGCCACATATCCTGTACATGCGATGTCTTAGCCAGGGTGACCATTGCTGTGACAACACACCATGACCAAAAGCAACTTGGGGAGGAAAGGATTGATTTGGCTTTTCCATAGCACTGTTCATTGAGGGAAGTCAGGGCAGGAACCTGGAGGCAGGAGCTGAGGCAGGGGCCCTGCTTACTGGCTGGTTCTTCATGATTTGCTCAGCCTGCTTTCTTAGAGAACCAAGGACCACAGCACTGGTCTCATGGAGGCATTGTCTTTAGCTTGTGTCAAGATGACATAAAACTATCCAGCACACACAATAACAATTTTTTAAAATACAGGATAAACAGTACCTGAGAAATAGCATCTATGGGTATCCTCTAGGTTCCACATATTCATACATGCATACGCATAGGCACACATGTACACACACATGTGCACTTGCACACACACATACACACAGAATCAACTTACATTCAGGATTTTAAGAGGAGAAAATAAGATAGATAAATAGATTTTTTTTTTATATATGTGACTCTTTTGCCAGTCTGTATAAACATGTCCAATATGTGTGCCTGGTGACCATGGGGGTCAGAAGAAGGCATCGGACCCCTTCTGAATGGAGTTTCATACAACTGTGAGCTGCCATGTGAGTGCTGGGAACTGAACTCAGGCCTCTACAAGAGTAGCCAGTGCTCCTAACCACTGAGCCATATCTCCAGCCCCAAAAGCAGAGAGTTTTTTTTTTTTCTTTCAGCTGACTGCAAACTCTCTAAGTAAACTAGTACAGTATTCTAAAATGCTCACTCAATGTGAGACCATGGTTCACAGCTCACTCACATTCTTCGACCTGGAGGGATGTTAGCTTGGAACTGCTAACAGAGTCCATACGTGTGACACCTGAGGGGCTTGTAGGTCTGAGCAGTGGGGCGAGCGCGTTTGAGGTTGCACTACAGGGAAATCCCTGCTCCCATGACTCCAATAGTCATTTGAGGAGTCTTTGTTATGTTACTGGCTCTTTGTTATGGTGAGGGGTGAAAGCTCACTTCTGTGCCATCTCAACTGGAAGCACCCACTCCTACCCCTAACTTTGTGGACTTGACAAGAGTACAAATTACAGGCCAGGGAGAGGTGAGCAGTGGATGGCCCAAAGTTATGGAAATGTACGGTCTTCCAAATAAAGCCAGAGGCCAGCTCGTACGTACACGGCTTGCTATTTTCATTTCACCTGTCAACCACCTCTGCATTACAATTTGCATTTGGGAAAAGACAAGTCAGACGCATCTTGGTGCTTAGAGCTGAAGTGCACAGTTAAACAACAGTGGGAGAGGGAACAAGCACCCATGGCCTGGCAACAAATGGCAGGTTTCAGTCTCCTAGCATGTCATTCTGACACTATCAGGAAGCTGACCCTTGTTCCGGTCATTGTCCTGTTCATTAAAAATGAGAAGTGGGTGCAGGGCAGTGGTGGCACGTGCCTTTAGTCCCAGCACTCAGGAGGCAGAGGCGGGTCGATCTTTGCGAGTTCAACGCCAGCCTGGTCTACAGAGCAAGTTCCAAGATAGCCAGATCTGTCACACAGGAAAACCCTGTCTCAGAGAGAGAGAGAGAGAGAGAGAGAGAGAGAGAGAGAGAGAGAGAAATGGAGGGATTGTAATAGGTAATAAAGATGAATTTGTTTTGAGTTCTTTTGCTCATTTGTTTGTTGGTTTTTTTGAGACAGGATTTCTCTGTGTAGCCCTGGCTGTCCTAGAACTCAATTTGTAGACCAGCTAGCTTTGAACCTGCCTTTGCCTCCAGAGTACTGGGATTAAACACATACATACACCACCATGCCCAGCTAATAAAGCTAATATTTTTATTTAGTATGTATATGTTTACAGACACATGCACACATGCACATTCCATGGCACATGTACTGAAATCAGAGAACACCTCTTGGGAACTGGTTGAGGTCAGGAATTCCAGGCTGGGTGGTCCATAGCTCCTAGGCGATTCTCCTAGCTCCACCTTGCATCTCTCTGTACAGATGCTGGGTTTTCACATCACTGCATCTGGCTTTTTTCAAATGGGTTCCAGGGATTGGACTCAGGTAGTCAGGTTTGTATGACAAGCAGATTTATCTATTGAGCCAACTCACTAGTCCCTATTTTATATTTTAAATTCCCTAAGTGTTCAGTGAAGGGCTGGATAAATGGCTCAGTAGTTAAGAGCTCATACTGTTCTTGCAGAGAACCTAAGTTTGGTCCCTATCACCCATATCAGGTAATTAACAACTGCCTAGAACTCCAGTTCCAAGAGATTGGACTCCACTGGTCTCTCCAGAAATGTGCACTTGTAACTGGTCCTTTGTTACTTTGTGGGTTCTTCGTTCTTTCATCCTTCATCAGTTTTTCTTCTCTTTCAACCTCCTAACACTAGATAAGAGAGGGGGAAAAAAAGGTTGAGGGGTGAGGGGGCTGCATTATCATTAGACTACTTCCTACTGATGAGGGGCATCAAATTCTTTGGGGCGAGTTTGATCTTCACTGCCAGGATATCTAATTTCTTCTTGTTGTTGTTTGTTATTTGGGCACAACTACTTAGTAAACTGCAATTAACAGCAACCAACCAACAACCCACCAACATCGACAACAACCCCTCCTCTCAGGGCCCTAGCATTTATATATCCTCTGTAAAGTCCACAGAATTCCAAACATCACACAATCACAGACACTATCTGCAGTTGGCAAAATCACACCCCTACTAAAGCACGAAGCAAATCATAGTCAACTGCTGAGGACAATCTGAAGCAGCCCCATATCCCACACCCAGGATTAAAATGAAAACATATTCTCATAATATTTCTGTGTTTTTCAAAGAAACCAAAGTTGCAACTACACGCACTCATGTATACAAACCCATCCAGAAACACATATGCATATACAAAATTAAATTTTTAATAATCATAATGACAATGATAATAATAATAATAATCTTTGTAACCTTCCCAATGATAAAAAATGAAACATTGTAAATATTGGCTGAGTAAGAAAATTGCAGAATTGAATAGATAGATAGATGGATAGATAGATAGATAGATAGATAGATAGATAGATAGATAGATAGATAGTGTGTGTGTGTGTGTGTGTATGATTACCCTGTTAATAAGTTTATATATAATCAAGGGAAAGAATTCTGAGTCCCAAAGCAGTCAGCTGGGTGAGACAGACATTCACAGAAAGGTTGTCTCCACTCCTCAATATCCCAATAATTTAGCGCTAAAGAGATGATGACTCAGCAGCTAACAGCAGTGGTTGCTTTTCCAGAAGACCCTAGTTCAATTCCCAAAATTCACATGGCAATGCAAAGTCATCCATAACTCCAGTTCCAAGGGATCTGACACCCTCTTTCTGTTCTCCTTGGGTACTGCATGAATGTGGTGCACAGGCATACATGCCGGCAAGCACTCGTAAGTATAAAAAATAAAATACAATAAATTTCAAATCCCTATGATTTGTTGCAAATTAATTTCTTTGATCCCGGGGACACAGAATGAAGAAAATGGACACTGGAGATTGAAAAAAAAATGGAATTGAGCCAGCGAGCTCACCAAAGCTGTCACCTCCACAAAGCTGTCAAGAGTCTTTTTTCACCAGAAAGACCAGAGGCCAGCTGCTAAGGATACAGATGGCAGCATTTCAGCCTCTGATGTGAGGGAAGATCTGTGATAGGGGACCCTGGGGATAGACTGAAGCCAGTGATGGAGAGCACACACTGCCTGCAGCCGGTCGGGTCAGCACCTTGCTGGCACTGACAGACCCTGCAGAGGCTAGCATGCCTGTAGGAAAGGAATCGCGGTGGCCACACTGGGTCAGCTTGAAGTAGACATCAAAAACACAGAATACCATGACTGTCCCTCCCAGGGCCAGACTGGCTGCCACCTTATTTGATTCATGCTGAGGGCCACCGTTACTGTGAACAGCAACTAGAAGAGGCCATAATAGCCAGAGCCGGCATGCTGTTCTTGCACTGGGCAAGAAGTGGGAAGAAGGGGGATAAGGATGATAATTATGCCTGGAACAATATTCAGTAAACGTTAATAAAGCTCCCCTCTACAGGGTGTACTCCAGAGCCTTGTATTCTGTGTCAGAATAATAATAATAATAATAATAATAATAATAATAATAATAATAATAATGGCAGAACTAGAGAGGTGATGATCTGTTGACAATTGCCATACAAACATGAGGGGCTGACTTAGCTTTCCGGCACCCACATAAAACCCAGGCACAGTGGCACACACCCACTGTCAGGTGACAGTGAAATGCAGACAGGAGGGTGCCTATGGTTTTCTAGCCAGCCTAGTCTAGTTGAATCAGGGGGACTCTGGGTTTGGTGAGAGACCTTGTCTCAAAAAAAAAAAAAAAAAAAAAAAGTAAAACTAGGATGTTGGCGCACACCTTTAATCCCATCACTCGGGAGGCAGAGGCCGGCGGATCTCTGTGAGGTGGTAGCAAGCCTGGTTCCCGGCCAGCCAGAGCTATATAGTGAGACCCTATCTCAAGAAAAACATGGCCAGGCGTGGTGGCGCAAGCCCTTAATCCCAGCACTCAGGAGGCAGAGGCAGGCGGATTTCTGAGTTCAAGGCCAGCCTGGTCTACAAAGTGAGTTCCAGGACAGCCAGGGCTATACAGAGAAACCCTGTCTCAGAAAAAAAANAAAANAAAAAAAAAAAAACATGAAGATCAATTGAGGAAAATACCTCTGACCTACACACATGTGCACACACACACACACACACACACACACACGGGCACATGCATACATAGATACCTTCATGCATAGATACATAAATATACACACCAAACACATTTGACTCATTTAATAGTCCTTTTTAGAAAAAATAAAACTTTAACCAAAGAAAGCAATTTTAAACCCACTTGCTGAGCCTCTCTAGCGTGCAGTCTCCGGCAGACTCCCTCTGTGTGCTGGTGGGGCATCCATACCACGTATGAAGGCACTGGGGCAAGTTACTTAAGCACAAACACCATACCTGTCATGCAGATGCCACAGGAGCAGTGCCTGCTATGTTCTAACACTGATGCAATGCAAAGACTCAAAATGTAACCGTACTCTGCAGCAGGGTTTCAGGTCGTTCGCTTTCATGTAGACACTAATGTCCTACAAATCAAAAGGAAAGCCATACAGGAGGGCGCTTTGGCAAAACAGTCCTGCATTGTGTAACCACCACCATTTATATTAACTGTTGCCACACTATGTCCTTTTGGCACTTATTGAATTTTTACTAGGCAATCGCTACACCAAATAAATTCTGGAAAACATTCTGTTCCTGTGTTATAATTCCAGCTCAAGAACAACAAACATCTATGGCATGAAAAGCAAAGATGCCAATGGTGTGATTTAAATGATAGCAAAAGACAGAAAAACTAAGACCCAAGGATCTGACCTTGCTCAGCTCAGCTCCTGCACACAGTCCCTGGATCTGTGCTGTGTCCACCATGCTGTAGCTATTGCCAGTGCTACCGCTGATCTTGCTTTTCAAGAGACCACTATCTATCTGATTTGAATTTTTTAATTTTAGGATCTCTCCCTCTCCTCTCCTCTCCTCTCCTCTCCCTCCCGTCCCCCGTGTATATTTGCATGTGTGAATGTGCCCTCAGAGGTATCACACCCCTTGGAACTGGAGTACAGGTGGTTGAGAGCCGCCTGACATGGGGCATGAGAACTGAACTCCGGTCTTCTGAAAGAACAGAAAGTATTCTTAACTGTTGATCCATCTTTCCAACCTGCAATATTTACCAATGACCTTTCTCGTTCCACTTCCCTAACTCTCTTGAAAGCATTTGTTTTTTGCTTGCTTTGAGAACTGAACTACTGATACAGCTCCTATAAATGCTGTAAATAATTCCAGCCTAAGAAAGCAGAAGCAGGGGTTCCCAGAGTGAGCTGGCTAGTGGGACTAGCCATATCACTGAGTTCTGGGTTTGATTCAGATACCCTGACTCATGAATAAGATGGAAGAGTGGTCATGCATGCCAAGCCTGAAGACCTGAATTCAATTCCCAGGACCCACATGGTAGGAGAGAACCAACCCCTAAAAGTTATCCTCTGAAATACACATGTGTGTATTTCACACCATGGAATACCAGAGAGAGACAGAAAGAGAATAGGATGCTGGAGAGATGGCTGAGTGGTTAAGAGCACTTGCTGCTCTTGTGGAGAACCCAGGTTCCGTTCCCAGAGCCTACAAGGCAGCTCAGAGCTGTCTGCAGCTCCATCTCCAGGGGATCACAACATCCTCACCTGGCTTCATGGTGCACATATATACGCACGGGCAAACACTCATACACATACAATAAAAATGTTTAAAGTAATAAAAGTTTTTTTTTTTTTTTTTGGTTTTTCGAGACAGGGTTTCTCTGTATAGCTCTGGCTGTAAAAGTATTTTTAAAGAAAGAAAGATGTTTTCCGCCGGGCAGTGGTGGCACAAGCCTTTAATCCCAACACTTGGGAGGCAGAGGCAGGCAGATTTCTGAGTTCGAGGCCAGCCTGGTCTACAGGGTGAATTCCAGGAAAGCAAGGGCTACACAGAGAAACCCTGTCTTGAACCCCCCTCCTCCAAAAAAGATGTTTTCTACAAAAAAAATTAGTATCCTTAAACCTATTTTGTTTGAGACCTTTAGATTCTAGAGTCTTACTACCTTAAACAATCTGGGGATTTTTCAAACTATATTCCTGTAACTATATAGCTGTATCTCATCTCCAACAAGAGGAATCAAGACATTTGGGTACCAAAATCACCAGACACATCCCACCTAAGCTCAACTCTGGTGTCAAGAGAGCTCGGTTGCATCTCCCTGAAGCCGCCTTAACAAGCCCACATCTGTCTCCCTAGGCACAGGCCCTCCCACCAGCAGGTTTTCTGCTCCATCCCAATGGTGAATGGCCACAGCAGTGACAGCAGATGCTCCAGAAACATCGCCATCTCATAAAGAACAGGAGCGTGATCAGAAGGGCTCCTGACTGAGTGCGGGAGGCACAGGGTATTCACACAGCCAGATGTTCTGAGTTTGCAATGACAACTTGCCTTCTGTCACAATATTCCCTGGGGCTCCTGCCCAAAGTGGGGGAGCAGAATCAAAAGGTTCAGACGTATGTCAACTTCCAATTGGCTGTCAGAAAAAGGGAACCATCTTTAAATGGCTTCCTGGTGTGATATCATTCATAATGTCTAACTCAGGTCTCCCCAGACATGTGCAGCATGTTCATGAGGAAAGGCATCATAGAAACCCAGGTGTGGTTGTGCAAATTTATAATCCCAGTACTCAAGAAACAAGGGTAGGTGGAGCTTCATATTAAAAATTATACTTTCACTGTTAAATATATCTTAATTTTTTTTTGTTTTGTTTTTCGAGACAGGGTTTCTCTGTGTAGCCCCGGCTGTCCTGGAACTCACTCTGTAGACCAGGCTTGCCCCAAACTCAGAAATCCACCTGCCTCTGCCTCCCGAGTGCTGAGATTAAAGGTGTGCGCCACCATGCCCGGCCAAATATATCTTATGCACTTATCCATCACCAAAAAGTCCATGACAGAGTCAGAACTAGGAAAACAATCAGCTATATGCCTCTCATAGCTCATACCCATCACTGAACTCAGTCCTCCTTCTCCCCTTATGGAACCATTCTTGTTCCTTCTTCTTCCTGTGCTCTTATACATTTGTTTACATATACACATGTATTATTGGCTAGATTCCACATATACATATGGAAACATGCAGTTATTTCTTTCTGAAATTGTGTCACCTTGCTTAATATTATACAATCTAAGTTCATCCATTTTTCCTAAAAAAAAAATTAACTTTAGGAAAATTTTTCTTTAGGAAATGAACAGTATTCCATTTTTCTTTTTTTAAAAATCTAGCTGCCTTCTTTTTTTAAGATTTATTTATTTTATGTGTATGAGTACATCATTGCTGTCTTCAGACACACCAGAAGAGGGCATCAGATCCCATTACAGATGGTTGTGAGCCACCATGTGGTTGCTGAGAATTAAACTCAGGACCTCTGGAAGAGCAGTTGGTGCTCTTAACCACTGAGCTGTCTCTCTAGCCCTCCATTTTTCATAACACAGAGTTTCACTATCCATTCATCTGTTGATGAAAATCCAGTTAACTCCAATCGCTTACTGTAGTGAATAAAGCAGCTATAAACATGGGGTGCAAATATCTCTATGTTAGGGTGTGCCGTTCTCCTATGTGCCAAAAAGAGAACTAGCTGGGTCCTGTGACTGTTCTAGAACACCAACAGTACAGAATCAACCCTAAGTATCTTCAGATGGGGCCATGTGAAAATAAAAGGGGTTGTCCAGCAAAGGAAACAATCTGCAGGGTACAGACAACCCCATGGAGTTCAAGAAAAGCTTTACCAGCTACACTTCAGACAACAGACTAACATCCAGAATTAGCAAAGGATCGCAGAAATTAAATACCTCGGGAATAGAACTGGCAATCAACAAATGGGCAAATGAACCTGTGCTGGCTAGTTTTCAATGCAACTCGACACAAGCTAGGGTCATCGGAGAAGAGGGAGCCTCTATTGAGAAAATGTCTCTATAAGATTGAGCTGCACACAAACCTGTAGGGCATTTCCTTAATTAGTGATCAATGGAGGAGGACTCTGCTCATGGTGAGTGGGACCAATCCTGGACTGGTGGTCCTGGGTTCTAAAGAAAGCAGGCTGAGCAAGTCACAGGGAACAAACAGGAAAGCAGCGTTCCCTCCACGGCCTCTGCATCAGCTCCTACCTCCAGGTTCCTGCCCTGCTTGAGTTCCTACCCTGACTTCCTCCAACGATGAACAGCAATACAGAAATATTAGACAAATAATTTCCTCCCCAACTTGCTTTGGTCATGGTGTTTCATCACAGCAATAGAAACCCTAAGACAGAAATGAATAGACAGTTCTCAAAAACAGAAATGCAGCCTTTAATCCCAGCACTCAGGAGGCAGAGGCAGGCGGATTTCTGATTTCGAGGCCAGCCTGGTCTACAAAGTGAGTTCCAGGACAGCCAGGGCTATACAGAGAAACCCTGTCTCGAAGAAAACAAAACAAAACAAAAACAAAAACAAAAAACAGAAATACAAATGGCCAATAACTTGTTTGTTTATATATTTGTTTTCTTTTTTAATAATATGTATATGTGTGTGTATACACTCACACACACACACACACACACACACACACACACTGTAGCTGTTGAGATGGTTGTGAGCTTTCATGTGGTTGTTGGGAATTGAATTTAGGACCTCTGCTTCCTCTGGTCAACCCTGCTTGCTCAGTCCCTGCTTGCTCCAGCCCAAAGATATATTTATCATTATACATAAGTACACTGTAGCTGTCTTTAGATGCACCAGAAGAAGGCAGTGCATCTCATTACAGGTGTTTGTTTGTGAGCCACCACATGGTTGCAGGAATTTGAACTCAGGACCTTCGGAAGAGCAGTCAGTGCTCTTATCTGCTGAGCCTTCTCGACAGCCCCTGTTTGTTTGTTTTTCAAGACAGGATTTCGCTCTGTAGCCCTCACTGTCCTACAACTCACACTGTAGACCAGACCCACAGATCCACCTGCTTCTGCCTCCCAATTACTGGGATTAAAGGCATGCACTACCACCACCTAGCAACTATTTTTTAAAGTGTTCAATATCCCTAGTCATCAGGGGCATGCAAATTAAAACTACTTTGAGATGCCACCTCACCCCAGTCAGAATGGCTTCAGCAACAAATCTGGCAACAAATGCTGGAGAGGATATAGAGAAAGGAACTGCTATTCACTGCTGGCAGGAGATGAAAATTAATACAGCCATTACGGAGACCAGTTTGGCGTTGTCTCTTCCTTATGTTTATTTGACTTTTCATCATATGTAGGGTGGGTATGTGCGCATGAGTGCAGATGGCTGCAGAGGGGTCAGATCATCTGGTGGTGGAGTTACAGGGGGGTGGTAAGTCACCTCATGTGGATGCTGGGGACAGCAGCACACACTCTTAAAAACACTGAGCCGTTTCTCCAGCCCTGCCTTCTTGTTTTAAAAAGGAAACCTCAACGCACTGAAGCTATATCTGAACTCAACCTAGTCGCCCCTGTCTCCCATGAACAACCTTCAGACTCATGCTCTTCTCCTGCTCACCTCAACAAACAGGCAAGGTCAGGTCCTGCTGGAATCTTAGCAACTGAAGTCCCTTCATTTGTTTTGTTTCATTCATTCATTCATTCATCATTTGCAAAGCAAGCCTTGCATGGAGACACTGATGATGCATACCAACCACAATTTTTTAATATTTAATATTTAATAACTTTTAGATATTATTTTATATCATCTATGAATGACTGCTTCAACTGCATATTTTTCTGTACATCAGAAGGTGTCAGATCCCCCTGGGACAGGTGGTCGTGAGCTAGCATGTGGATACTAAGAACTGAACTCGGGTCCTCTGGAAGAGCTATAAATGCTCCTCACCCCGAGCCACCTCTCCAGCAACTCTTGCCCCCGTATTTGATAGGATTTTGATGCTACTACAATTGCCTTACTTGGTACTTCCCAAATGATGAACAGATTAAGCTCTGGGGCCTGGAGGGTGTGGCTCAGTGATGGAGTAGTTGCCTAGCAAGCGTGGGGCTCTGGGTTCCATCCTTCGCAGCATTAAAAAGGAAATAAAAAGAAAAACGAGATTAAATAGCAGTAGGCTGCCCTCCCCGCCCTCTCCATTTTAGCGCCATCTTCCTTGAGACTCCTGCGCCATGAGAGCGAAGTGGCGGAAGAGAATGCGCAGGCTGAAGCGCAAGAGAAGAAAGATGAGGCAGAGATCCAAGTAAACCAGGCCATGCACCCACGAGGCCCACAGGAGCAGAAGTGAGGGATGCTGGAGGCCGGGACACCGGGACAAGCTGTTGGACTGTGTGCTGCCTTCCGTCGGTAGACCCGCAACGCCACCTCGCCGCCATCGTCTAGGGAGATGACGGCCTTTCTCAGGACCCACACCGGCTGGCCCTCTGCCCTGGACCCTCGCACTCTGGACTAGCTCTGTTCTCTTGTGGCCAAGTGTAACTCGTGTACAATAAACCCTCTTGCTGTCAGCTGAAGAATAAAAAAAAAAAAAAAAAAAAAAAAGAAAAGAAAAGAAAAGAAAAGAAAAGAAAAGAGAAGAAAAGAAAAAAAAAGAAAAACGAGCATACGAGCAGGGGCTCTCAGATTAAATTGCTGATAATTCCCACCAAATACTTATTCGATGACTTATTTGACAGCTTATTGTACCTTTTTACTTCTAAATTTTGATTAAGAAAGTAAACTCACAAGCCATCTAGATGGCTCAGTAGGCAAAGAGTACTTGGCATGCATGCCTGATGACCTGAGTCCGATCCAAAGAACCCACAGTGGGAGAAAACCAACTCCTGAAACTTTTCCTCTGAGCTACACACACAAGCACACACACCAACAGCAGCGACAATGACAATAACTATTTTTTAAGTAAATTACAAAGGAAAACCTATTTTTTCCTCCTTTCTCTGCTGGCTTTGATGTAAAACTACCATGAGGCTAAAATGTTCTACAAACAAATCAAATGTCCACAGCCACTATTAAAGAGCATTAGTCCATCTAATAGGAATATTCAAATTAATTCAGAACAACATCAGCAAGTCCAAATAGAAATCAAACCAGTCGGCCCTTTCTGGTGATTTCCCTATCACTCAGAGAACAGTTCCAATGGCCACACACAACCTACGTGTGTTGTTTCCAAAGGGTCCCGAGAACAAGTTCAGATTAAAAGCAGTAAGAGATTTGCTAGGGTCTATGACAAGCCTGTAACTTTGATACTCCCTGTATCAGTATGTCCATAGGTAAAATAATCTGGCTGAAGGAATGACCTTCATGACAAAAGTCACACTGGAGAGAAAGCCTGAGAATTGGCAACCCACACATCTTTGATCCCAGCACTTGGGAGGCAGAGGCAGGCTGATCTCTTAAGTTTGAGGCTAGCCTGGTCTGCACAGAACAGCCTGGGCTACATAGAAAAACCTTGTCTTGGAAATCAAAAAACCAAAATAAATAGATACTGTTCAAGTCCACTCACAAGGTGACATGCTCTGTCGATGGCAACGTTATAGCCCCGCCCCCCAAGGCACAGGCTGAACACTAACCCCTAAGGGCAGAGCATTTGGAAAAGATGTAAGTCTTTAGAAACAAAGTCAATGGACCTATAAAGGAAACCAAAGGGCTGGTGAGATGGCTCAGTGGTTAAGAGCACTGACTGTTCAAAATCCCAGCAACCACATGGTGGCTCACAACCATCTGTAATGAGATCGATGCCCTCTTCTAGTGTGTCTGAAGACAGCTACAGTGTACTTACATATAATAAATAAATATTTTTTTTAAAAAATGATCAAAAAGGTCCCTGAGCATCCTCGGCCACATGGAAACACATCTACAGCTCTCTGTCAACCATTACACACTATCACCAACTGTTACGCCCATGCCTTCACACCATTCTCCACACCCTCCAGACTTCCAGAAGAAACTTCTGTTCTTTATGAGGCACCGCTCTCTGGTGTTTTGTGATAGAAACCCAAACGCATTCAGACACTGTGTCTATTTATTAAACATATTACAAATGGGAGAGGATATGAGGTTCCTCTCTGGTTTTGCTGATCATTTCAAGCCACCAGAAACAGCTGCCCTGTATCTGAAAGAATTACACAAGGTCACCATTGCACAGCCAGCATCCTGCTGGCCCCAGGTGAGGCACTTTGCCTTCCTAATTTCTGCTGCGCCTATTAACTTGAGCCAGCTTTTAAGCCAATCCAAAAGAAATGAGAAACAGCGCATCCCAAAACCCTCTGTAGCCGTGAAACCTGGCCTCTCCCCCATATCAATAAAAGGTTGGCTCTAATCCCTACCTCTGCAAACACTGTTTGCAACCACTCAGAAGACACTATGCACAAAGCTAGAGAGATGGCTCAGGCTCCACTGTTAAGAGTTCATACTGTCCTGGGCTGTGGTGGCACACGCCTTTAATCTCAGCACAATAGAGGCAGAGGCAGACTGATCTCTGTGAGTTCGAGGCCAACCTGGTCTACAGAGCAAGTCCCAGGACAGCCAGGGCTATGCAAAGAAACTCTCCCTCAAAAAGAAAAATTCCTTTCAAGACAAGTCTGGGCTAGAATGATGGTCCAGCAGTTAAGAGCACTGGCTGCACCCAATAGTAATATGTGGTAATCATCTTCTTCATACCTTATAAGTTATGTGAGCATCCGGGCAGTGGTAGCGCACGCCTTTAATCCCAGCACCTGGGAGGCAGAGGCAGGTAGATTTCTGAACTCGAGGCCAGCCTGGTCTACAGAGTGAGTTCCAGGACAGCCAGAGCTACACAGAGAAACCCTGTCTTGAAAAACAAAACAAAACAAAAAAAGTTATGTGAGCTTTATCTCAATAATCCTTAGAGATAATGCATTCATATATACATACATAGTATCAATATATGTCACACTCTGGAAAGTTTTAAAAGGGAAATAAAGTTTTCATACATATGATTACTAGAAAGGGGGCTAGAGAGATGACTTAGTGGTTGAGAGCAGTGTCTGTTCTTCCAGAGGACCCAGGTACTATTCCCAGCACCCACATGGCAACTTACAACTCTCTGTATGTAACTCCAGTTCCAGGAGATCTTAACACCCTCACACAGACATACATGCAGGCAAAACATCAATGTGTGTGTGTGTGTGTGTGTGTGTGTGTGATGGCTCACAATCATCTGTACAACTACAGTGTACTCATATATATATATAATAAATAAATCTTTAAAAGACACACACACAATTCATCTCCTCCGGTCCATCCTGAGGAAGGTCTCATTGTCCCCAAACTTTCTGATCCTCAAAGTCAAAATTCAAAGTGACCTCGGTTGTAGTGGCTAGCCTGAAAATCACCAGCTGTGTCTTATTTTATTTTCAAAAGCAAAATTACTCAACATGTTCTCTGAGCATTTGACAGCCCTTCCTCATTGTCTCTCTTGTCTTCCTCATTGTCTCATTGTGCTCTCTGCCATAAGCTTGTAGATCAAGGGCTAAAAGTCCTAGATAAGAACTCCAGGATAGCTGGGCATGGTGGTGCACGCCTTTAATCCCAGCACTCGGGAGGCAGAGGCAGGCAGATTTCTGAGTTCGAGGCCAGCCTGGTCTACAGAGTGAGTTCCAGGACAGCCAGGGCTATGGAAAAACCCTGTCTCGAAAAACCAAAAAAAAAGAATTTGTGTGTGTNTGTGTGTGTGTGTGTGTGTGTGTGTGAGAGAGAGAGAGAGAGAGAGAGAGAGAGAGAGAGAGAGAGATCAGTACACTGGCATTCATGCTATCCATTTGTGGTATACACACACACACATATACATGCATGCACGCATGCAGAGTCCAGAAGAGGGAGGGGCTCAGATCACCTGCGCTGGAGTTACCACTCTAGGTGGGCACTAGAGACTGAAGGCCGGTCCCTTGGAAGTGCAGCTAGCACTCTCGACCACTGGACAGCCTCTTCAGTCCCTAATCCACAATTCTTTAATGGATACTGACTGGCATGTTTGGCTCTTTGAGGACTCTCAAGATGAACACCCCCACCCCGGATCCCACACTGTAGGAATGTGACTAAAGTGGTTGGAATTCAACAGAATGAACAGCCTCATGAAAGGCTCGAGCGTCGGGTGCTGTGTAGGAACGACCAGGCATGCTCAGCAGATCTTCCCAACAATTTACCAGCAGGTGTGAACGAAGCAGGTAAGGTCAGCTCACATAGAACCTGTCCGTAGTTAAGTGAGACACACACACAGGCTACTCCGGTCCCAAAGCCTGTGACTTGATCAAACCCTAAGATCCACACAGAGAAGGTGGACAGGCAGGGCTCCAGAGGAAGAAGTTTCAGCTCAGTCTTTCTGTAACCTGAGCATCTGCAGTCAATTGTGTTGGCTACTAGTGTGGATGTCCACTTTTATTTTATGTGTATGGGTGTTTGTCTGCATATGTCCATGCACCATGTGTGGGCCTGGTGCCCATGGAGGCCAGAAAAGGGCATTGGTTGCCCTAGAACAGACAGTTGTGAAGCACCACGTGAGTGCTGGGAATCGAAGCCAGGTCAGGTCCTCTGAAAGAGCAACAAGGTGCCGTAAATGCAGAGCCATCTCTCTAGCTTACCATAGACTTAGCATAGCTCCCTCTGCTGAGGAATGGGCCCAAAAGCTTACTACGGTCTCTCAGGTCCTCTTAGAAGGATAGTAAAAGTTGCCCACCAGATGACATCTTTAGGTGGGGTATTTGGCCCTGATCTCTCCAGTGACAACTACTTGTTCAGTCTGCCCACTTTGCCATGTGTCCATTCCATTCTCTGGGGAACGTCTCACCACATGGTTCCCATAGGTTTAAAGATAATGTTGGTGGGTGGGTGTGTGGGTGTGTGGGTGTGTGGGTGTGTGTGTGTGTGTTCCTGGAGACCAGAAGAGGGCATGAGAACCCCTGAGACAGGAGCTACAGGTGGACGTGAGCCACCCAATGTGGGTACAGGGAACGGAACTCAGGTCCTCTGCAGAAACAGTGGCCTCCCCAGCTATGAGCAGGGATATTTAGTCTTTAGCTACTGAACCCTCTTCTAGCCCTGCTCCCATAGATGTAAACCATAGTCTCCCCTCCCCTTTCCTCCAAGAACACGAGTAATAAGAGATACTCCATTCCGCAATCACAATGACTGCTCAAGGGGTATGAGTCACCCCTCCCCACACCAGTCAGACTCCTCTTCCCGTTGTTAAAGAAGACAGTCTTCACCACAGATATCAAATTAGAGAGGTGTGAGTTCAGGACCCCACTTCACCTCTTTCCCAATACAAAGAGTTGACAGAATGAATAAACACACATCTGACAACTGCACTGAGCCCTGGACCTCACACCTCATCTTTCCAGTTCCATCTGGGAAGCGCTTTCTTCCCACACAATGGGTGAGGTGGGTGGGTTTTCTTCCCTAGAGACCCACTGGAGCAGATAAACAAATGCACGTTGGGAAGCCCTTTGCCTGTGGACCTTTGCTTATTAGCCTTAGTGTCAGTTTTGAAGGAGCAAAACCAGCCAGCTTGGATCTTAAACCAGTTTCCCGACAAATGCCAGCCTCGGCTGCTTCCCGTTTCCCCGAGGTGCTCAACGATCCCAGGAGACCACACGCCGCAAAAAAACAACAGCTTAGGAGAGGTTAGGGAGGCACAGAGAGGCAGCCACTAAATATTGAACTTTCTACCTAGACAAGTCTGGGGAGAAATGATTTTCTGAGCAAGCTAATGATTCAAGTTAAACGGAGCGTGACAAGGACTGCCTCCAGGAAGCTGTCTGTGGGAGTCAGACATGGACCGAGACACTCTAAAGTGATTAACGCTGAGTGATCTGTCCTGCAGTTGTGGTATTGAGCCAGTGCCTAGACAGGATTTGTCCTGGGCATTTCTTATCAGCATCTCCCGACCCATCTGTGCTCCTGCGGTGAGCTTTGCAGAGCTGAAGTTCTGAGGTCCCTTCCCCTTGCTCCTCTGTAGTTATGCAAAGCAGTGTACTTTGTTCTGCCAATTCCAGGTCTCCTTAAGCACTCATTAATGTCCTATAACTATAGATGAAGCTATCATAAACTAGCACCCACTCCTGGAAAAGAACCACCTACTGATGAATTGTTCGCTTTATTGTGGGGAGAATGTTAGATGTAACAACTAGAGGACACCAATAAACATGCCCATCAGTTGAGTTCATTTGAAGAGGTCTGAAACACAGGGCCACTGGCCTACTTAGAAAACAACACACCAGCAGCCCTGCCTACTGGCTCTGCTAAAAAAAAAAAAAAAAAAGTGATTTGTATTCTTTGGTTGGCTGCCTTTTTAGACTTACTTTTTTTCTCTACGTGATTTTTACCTGCAGGTTTGTGTGTGCCTTAAGAAGTCAGAAGGTGCTGGACACCCTGGCACTCAGGGTCAAGAGTTCCAGATGGTTTTTAGCCACCAAGTGCGAAGTGAGTCCTCTAGAAGAATCCTCATAATCTCTGAACCATCGCTCCAGTCTGAAATGTGACTTTATTTTTTTATAATGTACACTGGTGTTTTGCCTCTACGTATGTCTGTATGAGGGTCAGGTCCCCTGGAACTGGGGTTACGGACAGTTGTGAGCTGCCACGTGAGTGCTGGGAACTGATCCCAGATCCTCTGGAAGAAAAGCCAGTGCTCTTAACTGCTAAGCCATCTCTCCAGCCTCCTGAAATCTGACTTTTTTTTAAAGATTTTTTAATTATTATTATATCTAAGTACACTGTAGCTGTCTTCAGACACATCAGATGGCTGTGAGCCACCATGTGGTTGCTGGGATTTGAACTCAGGACCTTCAGAAGAGCAGTCAGTGCTCTTAACCACTGAGCCATCTCTCCAGCCCGAAATCTGACTTCTATTTAAAGAGAATGGAAAGGTTCTCTTCCCTGAAAGATAAGCCACATTGAATATCACAGAAAATCTCAATGGTCACCAAAAGTTTCTGCAGTGACCACAGGTCTTCCAAATACTAACATCATATAAGTGACTCTGAATTCTGTGCAGATAAACGTAGGGACTTCTGACAGTGTCTTATTTCCAGTATGGGCTTGAGGAAGTAACTATATCAGAAGTCCATTTAGAGGGGCTACAGGGCTGCTCAGCTGGTAAAATGTTTGCTGTATAAGCACAAAAAGGTAAGGCTGATCCCTAGATCCCACCACCAGATGTGGTGATATGGCCTGGAAATCCCAGTACTGAGAGGTAAAGACTGACATTCAGTGGCTCTGGTCTCCAGATGTGCACACTCCTCTGGGCTTCTTCAGACTAGAACCCACACTTCTAAGAGCTCTTCAGAGTGGACAAGAGAAGGCTTGTCTAGGTGTTTGAAACTCATAATTAAGCAGCAAGGACACTGATGCACATCAGGGAGAGACCCAAGACCAGGCACAGCCAGAGCTGTTTGCACATAACACACCGCAGACCCAGACCCAGACAACCAGCTGTGCATTCTCGAGAAGCAACGGAAGGAAAAAAAAGTGCCAAGCTGTCTCAGAAAAGAAGTCCCAGTCAGAGCTCCCTCGTTTAAAATGAGGGCTGGAGCAATGACTAGCAGCTAGTGGCACTTGCTGCTCTTACAAAGTACCCAGGTTCAGTTCCCAGCGTCCACACTGGGCAGTTCCCAACTGCATGCAGCTCAAGCTCCAGAGGGCTCTGATGCCAGTGGTGTCTGTGGGCACCTGCACCCACACACATACAATAAAAGCAAAAGTGAATCTTTAAAAATATACAAGAGAAACATGAATAAACTAAAAGTGAACAATGTAACACCCACCCCCCAATCTTATTCATTCAGGATTGTCCACCTTTACCTACAACATCCTATCTGACGGATTCCATGTCCCCAGCGTCTGGTTATGCCTGGCACATGGCAGTAGCTTGATAGTTTTTCTGAATAAATGGATGGTGAAACAAAGACTAATGGATAAAAATCCAAATGCCCTGCAGATTGCTAGAGTGTTATAACTTACTTTATCCAAAAAAGACATTTGGGGAAATCCTTGAGTAATAGACTAGAAATAAATATATTCTACCTCCCAAAAACAAGGAAGAGTGTTAAATGGATGTAACGGGCTGGAGGACAGCTCGGAGGTCAAGAACACTGGCTGCTCTTCCTGAGAATCTGGGTTTGGTTCCCAGCACCAACATGGCAGCTCACCACTGTCCGTAACTTCAACTCTAGGAGTTCTGACACCCTTTTCTAGCTCCCAAGGACACCGCACACACTGCACACACAGAGAGACACACATACATAATTAAAAAATACAAATAAGGGCTGGAGAGATAGCTCGGCAGTTAAGAGCACTGACTGCTCTTCCAAAGGTCCTGAGTTCAATTCCCAGCAACCATATGGTGGCTCACAACCATCTGTAATGGGATCCGACGCTCCCTTCTGGTGTGTCTGAAGAGAGCAACAGTGTACCCACATACATGAAATAAATGAATAAATCTTTTTTAAAAAAAATACAAATAAATCTTTTAGAAGGAAGAGATGCCGTAAAGGCCTTCACACATCAGCGCAGGGCAGTCACAGGGAGAGGCTTTGTTAGCAGTGGGGAAGGAAACACTGGGTTGCTTGTTGGGTGTTTATGGGGCTGTGTTGGAAGACAGTCTCACCCACTGCACTCAGGGTAATACCGCTTCCTTCCCTGGAAGAACCAGCAAAGAGAAAAAGGCTGCTTGGGTGATCTGAGGTTCTGTGGGGACTGTCTGACCCGAGACAGAATCGCTTATCTGAATTCACTCTGCTCACCCAGTTATAATTAGTGAACCCCTTCAAAAAGCATGCTGAGATAACAAAACAGACCTGAGGCTGTTCCCCATGCTCTCTGCTACTGCGCAGCTGCAGGGAGCGCAAGACCCTTGTGGTAAAAACTACTATGCCTTCATCCACATCCACATGCCCTCTCCTCGGAGTTGGGTAAGTCTGCTGTGTATATGACAAGCTATACCATGACAGGCCCATCAGCAGGAAGGCAGGGCTCTGGCCAATGCTCAAGCAGGTGTCTTAACCAGGCCTTTCAGAAACAAGAGAATTAAAGGTGAAATATACAGAGTCCAACAAATGGATCACAAAATCCTCCTGCTGACATCCACGGCCACATCTGCCCAGACAGAATACTAATCAAACCCCAATTAACAATAGACGTGATTGCCTTTGGACCACAATTCATCTTAAAAGCCAAGAAACACCCATCAGCCTCCCTGGTGGAGTCGGCAGGAAAATTACGTAATTGCTGTTATCATTATCCCAGCAGCGTGCAAAAACTGTCCCCACTATTCCAGCGAGCTGCCTGATATTGCAAAGAAACAGAGTCCTTAGCAAGGGGCCTGCTAAGAAAGCACCGTTTCCATTAATTATGTAAACTAGAAAGTTCAAGTGCTCTCCTTCCCGGGAAGGCATCAGAATCACTTGGTAGCTGCTTGAAACACACGAAAC
Source organism: Mus pahari (assembly GCF_900095145.1). NCBI lineage: Eukaryota > Metazoa > Chordata > Mammalia > Rodentia > Muridae > Mus > Mus pahari. The sequence goes on along the minus strand of NC_034599.1, from coordinate 67,986,532 downwards.
ACACTAACACTTGGGCTCCAGTTACAGACACGCCTATTGCACTCCTCTAGTGAGAAGGGCCCAGGCTTCAGGGATGGAAATCAGTGCCAGGTCGTTCCAATGTGCAACAGCCTACTGCGGCTTCAAGGCCACTCTACCACCACTGTATGTAGCACAGCCTCCACTGTTTTGACCCAAGCTTGGGGCTATCTTAGTGTATGGCCTTTGTGCTACTGCTAACAGGATGCCCAAGAAGGATCCTTTATAAAGAGCATGTGACTGCTTTACAGATCTAGAGGCTGGAAAGTTCCAAGATCAAAGAGTTGCCAGCACTCACTGTCTTCATGTTGTGTCTCATCATGGCTGAATGTGGGAGGGCGAGAGCTCAGTCGCCTGGCTGCGCACAACTCCAGCTAAGCACTGCCTAATACTGTTACACTGGCAGGGGTTCCCAGCATGGACTTTGGGGGGAAGACACACTTGAAGCCATAACAAATTCTTAACCTCTAATGACTTTCCATCAATTCCAAGGGCTGTGTTAGGGTTCTCTCTGGAACAGAAAAAGGGAATGAATGTGTATGCTATGGGGAGGCTTACTAGAGGCTTACATTATAGTCCGGGCATCCCAACACTAGCTGTCTCTAATTAAGAGGCCAAAACCCTGGTTGTTTAGCCCATGAAGCAGGATGTCCCAGTAGTCTGACCTGGGTATTGGAGGATTCCTGGAGAGCTCTGGTCTAATACTGCGGCAAAACAATGAACTTGCCAGAAGTGAAGGCAAGAAGGAAGCTTCCTTCTTCCACATCCTGCCTTTGATGAGTTGCTGTGGTGGGTCTTCCCATTTCAAATCATCAAAAAAGTCCCTCCCAGCAGTGCCCAGCAGCTTGTGCTGTAGATTTAAACTGTCCTGTAAGATGTGAACTACAGCCTGGAGGAGATGGTGCACACCTTTAATCCCAGCATTTGGGAGGCAGAGGCAGGCAGATCTGGGTGAATTCCAGGCCAGCCCAGTCTACAGAATGAGTTCCAGGACAGCCAGGGTTACACAGAGAAACACTTGTCTACAAAAAAAAAAACAGAGAAAAAATACAAAAGACATGAACTCTACCTAGTATACCTTCCAATGACTTCCTTAGCTGCACACCAGCAAACAAAAAGTTAATGAGTGCTGAATTGAAACTGCTCAGAAAATGAAAGCAAGTGTTGAGAAAATGTGGAATTCTCCACATATCTACATTAGCCTTCATCTCCAGGCTAAAGGGAAGCCATTCGTGCAGTGCTAACACCATAACTTGGTGCTGCTGCACTGGCTTTCCAAAGCCTTCACTTCACTGCATGTGCTGCCTCAGAACACCAATCAGAAAGGACCACCAGCCTCCAAGTATCCGCCCCCATCAAGAACTTCAACCCCAAACCATCTCACTTCCTCCCAGCGTTCGATTCCCCTGCTGGGTGTTTCCCTTGAGTGAGTAGGCTTACACAGATCACCAGGAGGTGCTATGGAGGACAGAGCTCAAAGCTATGTGCCAGTACTTACCAGATCAAAGTTCTTTTTCTCAGGGGCCTGGGAGAGATGGCTCAGTAGTTAGAGCACTGGCTGCCTGCCCAGCCGATGGAGGGTTTGTTTGAATCCCCAGTTCCAGGGATCTGATGTCCTCTTCTGTCTTCTGTGGGTACAGTGTGCATGTGGTACACAGACATATATGCAGGCAAAAAATCTTTAAACAAATGCAAAAATAATTTTTTTTGAAAGAAGTACTTTATGTGAAATGTTTTTCACTGAATACATTTCAGTTCTTCTTCTGTGCAGTTTCTCCAAACTGACTGCTCTCAAGGCAAAGCAGCAGGCTCCCAAGTTAGCAAGGCAGAAAGCTTGGTACCCAACACTACCAGTTTAAAAACACACTCATAGTAAAACAAACAAAAGCACAACATGTCATGAAAAATGCTCTCTCCTCACAGACCAGTGTCCTTAGTCACATTAGTGGCAATCACAAACACCCCATACCTTCCGTTAAAAGCACTTGCTGTTCTTGCAGAGCACCCAGTTTCAATCCCAGCACCCACATGGCAATCCACCAGTCTATACCTCTAGTTCCAGGGGTTCCAGCACCCTCTTCTGGCACAGAAGGTGGTGTACAGACATACATATATAAAATAAATCTTTTAAAATAGAACGCAAAAGAGCTTTTGAGGTAGTTTCTAGTGTACATTTCTGAACTAGAGTGTTTGCTTTCTTATGCGTACAACTCCATCTCCAGAAGCCTTGAACTTACAATTCAACTTACTAATCAAGAGTGAAAAGCCAGGCAGTGATGGTGCACTTTCTCCAGACACAGACACTCCGCAGAAGCAGAAGAGTGAAGCCCTGCCAAGAAGGGAGACTCCCATTTTTCACGGAGCTCAGAAGGTTCCCCAACAGTGTGGGATAAAAGCCTGCTTCACGGCAGCTGACTATGATTTGCCTCGTGCTCTAGCAGGGTCGTGGTTTTTCCAGCTGCAGATAGTTCCTGTGACTCTGTGACGTTTGGAACCCTGGGAACTTTTCAGAGGGTATAAATGCCAGCACTTAGAGAGGGGTGTGGCACTCGGAGGAGGCGACTTCTCCAGTGACTTGTCAAGGGGTCATGAGCAAAGAGAAGAAATTAAAAGACATACAATAGCATCTTGCCCCAAGGAACTGGACACCCCTAATCAGCAGGAAGTAATCTAAAGAGTCTACACGCCCTAACCTGCTTTCTCTCCTACTTAGTGTTTGGGGTTTGGAAGGGGAGTAGAGGTGTAAATAGCCCAATAGTACGCCTTGTTCAAGACCCTGTCTCAAAACAAAAACAAGAAAAAAGAAAAAGGAAAAAAATATAATTTATTCTAAATGCCCTATAAAACTCAATATACACGCTTAAAATGGGGGGGGGGGGGGTTTCAAAACAAGGTTCCTGTTGTGTAGCTCTGGCTCCAGCTCGATGTTCTCCACCCCCCACCCCACAGGGTTTCAGACTTCTAGACCAGGAGGCCTTGCTTAACATTTTTTTTTAAATATTTATTGATTTATTTAATGTATGTGAGTACACTGTAGCTGTCTTCAGACACACCAGAAGAGAGCATCAGATTCCATTACAGATGGTTGTGAGCCACCTTGTGGTTGCTGGGAATTGAATTCAGGTCCTCCGGAAGAGCAGTCAGTGCTCTTAACCACTAAGCCATCTCTCCAGCCCCTAAGTTTAACATTCTTAACATAATCATAATATAAAAAGTACCAACAAGTATGAAGCACACATTTTTCTTTAACTATCCCTCCTACTTACAATGTGTGTGGAAGCTCTCATCAAAGAAATAGACATGTACTTTTGTTCAGGACTTTTAAATAAGAGATATGTAGGCATTTACTTTACAAAGGGCTTTATTTATGTACAAATAACAGTTAGCATTCTATCCACAAATTCTACTTTCCGAAAGCCAGAGTTTCTTTTTGGTTGTCTTTTTAAGGTTTAAAAAAAAAATCTGGGTACGATGGTGCACACCTTTAACCCAATAACTTGGGAGGCAAGGGCAGGTGGATCTTTGTGAGTGCCAAGCAGACTGA
>NC_034599.1:67975184-67982600 GCF_900095145.1 Mus pahari | reverse complement strand
GTGTGACCTCCATTTCAATAACCCTAATAAACAGACTATCTCAATGCAAGGAAAATAGTACATCATCTTGAATTTCACACAGGAAGATGGTTGGCTCAACCATTTTATGCCCACAGTTCATGTCTTCATCTACACACAAACTTTCCTGTTTGTGTGAGCATAACACAGTGAAGCAGAGTGCTGAGCTGAGACCTAACACCCACAACGGTATGCTTTTACAGGCTGCAACGTCTAAGGAGGACGCACATTGAATCACCCTTGTCTGAGGGACCTTATGGAACCAATGAATAACCTAGGGGCCNAAAGTCTCCACTTGACTCCAGTGAGCACAGGGCTGGCTGCGGGCAGCACCGTTAGGAAGCCTCCTCCATGTCCACATCCTCCTGTAACTGCTGGACCATTTTTTCCTCCAGCTGCTTTCCTTTGCCTTTAAAAGATGCAGAAGATGCAATATAAATACAGTGATCATGTGTGAGATTCTCAAAAGTAAACTCAAATTTAAATAGGAGAAAAATGTAAAACACAGAACTTATGCATGCCTCTGCAGAACTGATTCCAGCATTCTACAACGCATCCTGACTTCCCTGCAGTAGCAGCCATTACTAAAAGGTTAGGAATAGTAGCCAAACTCACCCAGGTCTTGGGAATGCACAAAGCATTCTACAAATGCACCATCTCAAACTTCTATAAACCCCGATGAACTGAGAGAAACCAGACAGATCCACATGCGCTACACCACTCGACCAGAAGAGGGCTACTGAGAACTAAAGGAAGCAGGCTCTCTGCTCTCTCTGGGCTCTGCATCATGCGCATCAGAAACAAACACCCCAGGGTTTGGCCTAGTTGTTTTGATGGAATTAGGTACAAACATGACTCGAGGTAGCCCCTTCACACAAACCCAATCAAAGTCTAATTACAGTTTGCCTTTACTAAAATTTAGTCACTTTCTCTCTCCCTTTGAGTAATCTGCACTTAAAAAGAATTAATACGTACAAGATTGTCTTTGCTACTAGCTACACAAAAGACTAGACCTGTGCCCAGGTAAGTGGACTGAATGAAGATTTTATTACAAAGTGCCCAGAGGGTCTGAGCTTTTGTGTTTATACTCAAAGTTTCCCAGATTATTCCAAAACAAACCAAAGGTTGAGAGTTGATAACATGAAGTGTCTTTTAGTCAAGTATGAGGCAAACGTCATCTATGCAATTATTGCACAAATCCTTTTGCTTAACTTAAAGGGCGTCTGTGGAAGGATGGAGGTAAGAGACACCACAAGCCATAGCCTGTCCACAACGGGGGACACAGAGTGAGGGGCACTGTTTAGACAGAGCGTGAACTGGGGCCCAATCACACCAGCACCTAAGTCCACTCCTGTCTCTCTACTCACCGGCAAGAGGAGCCCGGATAAGATGGATGTTCTGCTTGACCTCCTTGATGTCCTGAACCTTCTGTAGCTCTTTGTTTTTCTTCAACCTGTGATAGAATGCATCAAAGCCACACTTCAGTGACAAAACTTCTGAGACTTTAATTCCCACCACAGCTTCTGCATTCACTAATGCCACTGGCTGCATGGGACACAGGTGGGGGTATAAAGAGCTGGCCACTCTTCTGCTCCTTCCTATTCTCCACCTCCCACTTAGCAACAACTGCTGCAGGTCAACAAGGAATCAGCTGGTTCCCAAACCTTATGTTTATCCATAAGCTAAGGCAAAGTCACCTGTTGAGCTCTTACCAATAGATATCCTCTTCCCCAGTCTATGGCAAAACTATGTTCAAGTTCCTCATTAACAGGGTCTGTATCCTAGCATCCTGTTCACTACACCCACTGTACCCAGTGTGGTGCAATTCGGGGCTCAATTCGTATCTGCTCACAAATGAGCATCTCACTGAGGACTCAGTAGATGTCAGAGCCCGTTTCCATAGCAAAGACACAAAACCTTATCACACAAGGTGTCCACCCTCCTCACAGAGCACAATCTCCATTGCTTTGTTAGGAGCATAAAACACACACCATTCACCAGAAACACGGAGCTGTCCTCAAAACACCCACGCTCACCTTCTGCAATGCCAGAAAGCTACCACGGCAGCTTCTGTACTAACACTTCCATGGTGGCTAGATGAAGGCTAACTTTTGCCAGTGACATACGGCTCAGCGGGCAGAGGCACTTGCTGCCAAGCCCAACTACCAGAATTCAATTCCTTGAGCCCACAGAGTGTACAGAAAGAACCAAGTCCTGCAAGATGTCCTGAGTGCCACATACTCACCATGGCATGTATACATACACACACACACACACACACACACACACACACAAAATATTAGCCTGGGTATGGGGCACATTCCTTTAATCCCAGCACTCAAAAAAGTAGAGGCAGCTGAAACTCTAAGTTCCAGGCCACAGAGACCTGTAAGACCCTGTTCTCAAAAGACAAAAAAAAAAAAAAAGAAAAGAAAAGTCGGGAGAAATGGCCCAGTGGTTAAAAGCACTGCTTGCCCTTGCAGAGAGCCTGGGTTCTCCCAGGACCCACATGGTGGCCCATAACTGTCTGTGACTCTAGTTCCAGATCTGATGCCTTTTTTTCTGACTCTGCAGGCAGTGCACACTCATTTACACATGCAGACAAATTAAGAATTAATAAACAGATAAAGGTGAACTTCCCTGATTAAAGGCAGAGCTCAGCCCTGGCCAGGCCAGGGAAAAGTATGTGCTGCCCACGAGACAACAAAGAACTATAGAAATGAAAATGACTCGTCTCCCACAGCAGGAGAGCCTGAGGGACTTCCACTGGGCAGATGTGGGCCACACAGACCATCAAACAAACAACAACATGAACCATAGCCCTCCAAATACCACAGGAGGCCATGGACACAGACCCAGCATGCTGATATGAATAAAGGAGATTCAGAAAGTAGAGAAAGGGAGAGCCCTTTCTGACATGGGAACATTTCACACTGACTGAGGCCAGACTCCCTGGTGGAGGCTGAAAACAAGAACAAGAACCAATAGCAAGCTCTTTCCAGAATCTTCTCCATTATCAATTACCAAGGACAAAACAAGTCTAGCTTTGTTCAGGAGAAACCCACAGACAACACTGTAACCAAAGAGTCAAAGTTAACAGGGACGGGACACATAAGCGAGGACACCGTGATGACCGGAGCATTCCTTCCAGGGCGCCTAGGTAAACCACACGAAAAGCAGATAAACCTAGATGAAGAGACACAACTGACGTACAGGAGTACAACCTGGCTGGTATGTACTCTTCAAAACTGTTTACACCGTAAGACAGGGTAAGCCAGGACCTGTCCGTGTGTAGGGAGCCCAAAGAGATAGGTACTCAGGAAGCAGAAGCAGCCTCTGCTGGCCACACAACAGTCCTGCACCATGTCTATTTCCTGATGGGAAATCACACAGTGTTTAAGTAAAGAAAGATCCTTTTTTTTTTTTTTTTTTTGTGTTTCGAGACAGGGTTTCTCTGTGTAGCCCTGGACTCCAACTCAGAAATCCGCCTGCCTCTGCCTCCCAAGTGCTGGGATTAAAGGCATGCGCCACCACGCCCAGCGTAAAGAAAGATTCGTGGTATGGATCACCAGAGACATATGGAGCACCAAGTGTTCAGCTCACTGTACGGTGACAGTGAAAAATGGAGAGAATACACAAGTAATTGTCACACTATTCTTCCTAGGTTTTTTAAAAATACGAAGTTATGTCAAAATAAAAAGTTTTAAAAATACCAGTGCCTCTAGAAATCTCATAATTATTCCTCTACACATATACATACCTGTTCATTATAAATTTGGCCTGGCGCTTCTGTTTGATCTCTTCAACTCTCTTCATTGCATCAACTACAAAAAAAAAAAAAAATTACAGTCAGCAAATGTTCGCACATTCAACCAGTAGGACTGTAACAAGCACTTTAAATACTCCTGCATGACTTTGGCTTAAATGAAAACATTCACTACTAACTACTGACAGAGCTAAAGGTATGCGGGTTAGCTGTACTCACTAGTCAGGGTTAGCAAGTACATATAACAGTTTTAGGAAACAATGTCAGACTCCCATATGTAGACATGAAACACTTTCAGAAAGTCTGTCTTTAGGATTCAATACAAAAGATGAACAGAATCCATGCAGGGCGGAAAGTAGCACGGTGCTGCCTCTCAACGTTCCCAGACATGGGAGTCAGTCTGTGAATACCTGAGCAGTCAACAAGGAACCAACACCAGGGCCAGGACTCAGTGTGCCCTGCAAGCTGAAGGCTGCATGAGCAGCCATGGGAAAGAGAATACGCAGAGGGGACCTGCCACACACAAAAATGCTGCAACCTAAAAGAGCTCACACAGCAGACACCTATAACTCCAGCACCCGGGAAGACAAGGCGGTGAGTTCAAGGCCAGCCATGGCTTCACAGCAAGATCCTCGTAAAAGTGAAAAAAGGAACTAAATTTTATAACACTTTTCCTCCCCACCAGCATCCCTGTCTACTTGGACACTTGAACACTGCTGTTTTCAAATTTTGGGCCGGTAACTTCGTATTTACCCAAACAAGCACTTGGATATCCCCTTAAAAATCTGTACCCATCGCCTTAAGTTCAGCATCTGCTCATCTTCCGGAGCAGCCAGCCAGTCTAGCATACTGGGTTTGTCTACTTCCTAACCAGGTCTCACCTCACACACCAAAACACTCTCCTTATTTATTCCTTCAGAATGTGTGGCTTTTATTTTGGGTGATGCTTCAAGCTTAATAATTATATATGTATATGGATACACCAGCCAATTTCTGAGGAATCCAAATTCAGCAAAATTCTAAAAAGAACCTTGAACAATTAAAGACATAAACCAACAGAACCATTCACATGAGATGAAACAGAGCCAAGCAATGAAGTAAGCTTGGTATTTGCATAACAAGCCAGCAGTTGAAGTCACAGAAGGCCCACAGTCTCTGCTACCCCAGGACTTACTAGTTTTATTCCACAGCTCACGCTGGTATTTCACAGGTTCATTTCTACGCTTTTCAAATTCAAATGAGTTGTCCTATAAGATGGAATATAGGGTTGACAAGAAAGATGGTAAGCAAGCATTGTTTAAAATACTCTCTTTTGCACAAAAATCCTAAGTGGCCACATATTAAGACACTGTCCTACTGGAGAATGCTAGCTTTCAACTAGCTGAAAACAGCTCTTTTCTGAGGGATTCTCAGAGGGAAAGTTGAATCCCTCCCTCCCTTCCTCCCTCCCTCCCTCCCTCCCTCCCTCCCTCCTTCCCTCCCCAGCAACTGTGAAAACTATGACAACTGAAGGGANCCTCCCTCCCTCCCTCCCTCCCTGCCTCCCTCCCTCAGTGGCTGCCCAGCAACTGTGAAAACTATGACAACTGAAGGGAGTTCCCAACTTCTGAGCTCCAGATGAGAATCACAGGCAGAAACTCCATTATATGAACCACTTTACATAGATCAAATCAAATACCAAGAATTCATATTTTCTGTCTAAGAGCCTGTTAGAGCAAAGAGCTGTGAACCCACACACCTGCAGGCAGGGATAACCCATGTGGTGCGGGCCCTCCAAATGGGGGTATTTTGATAGTTAATGAGTGAGCATGCATCTGAAGACATGCAAAATGATCTGAAAAAACTGCAGCTGTGTCTTTGCTTCCAAATGTAGCTGACAGAAGATACAGAATATCAACTCTGTGCTAGACATTTCATTTACAAATGTGAGATTCTCCTCAGCTCAGTGTCCTGAGGCAGCTGGGGCAGGGGAGGAGCAGGACTGACACCTCTGTCTTGGGCATTAAAGCTATCCTGCTGCCTCACCTACTTCTGAAAGAGCAACTGATTTGGCCTCCCATCCTACATGGCACGCAGCTGTGTTCACTGGACAGCCCTAGGATTGGGAACCAGGATCCAGCTTATAGATTATACCTCTAAGTGACAGGAAGGAGGCAGGTCACAGGTTTAGGGGGAAGGGACAACCACAGAGGGGCACAACTTAAAACTTCTACCTCCAGCAAAGGACACCTGTGGCTTCTGTCATCTCCCTCTTCAGACACCAAGTACCCCTCAGCCCTTGTTTGCCCTAATACCAACACTACTAGCTTTTGGTCTCCGACAGAGTCCTACCATGGACACGCAGAAACCAATACGTGTCTGTTACAAACCTCGCCTGAGCCCCGGTGCTATTTAGGGGCTCTTCAGCTCATCTCCCAATCTCCTCCCAGCCCTTAAAGTCCAAGTTCCCACTTCATCCAACCCATTTACATAATTTTTTTTCTTATTCTTTGCCAAAGCCAAAAAGAGTTTTGTGGAGAGAAAGGGACAGAGACAGAGACAGAGAGGAAACAAAAGAAAAGGAAAAAAAAAAAAAAAAAAAAAAAAAACGAGCAAACTTCTACATCCTGGGGTAGTTTTTCCCTTTTCAGAAGTCTACAGAATAACGGATTTTAGGATCATGTGAGAATGTGACTTCCCATAGAGAAATAAAGAAACAGTGACAACCGCAGGACCCACACCCGGGCCAGGCCACCAACTGTACTCACCACCGTGAGCTCCTTGCCCGCCGCTTTCCGGAAGGCTTTAGTCCACCTGACCTTGCGTGGATTCCTCTTCTTCTTAAAGTTTTTATGACACTTGGATTTGCAGAATCGGAACACCTACAGGACACTCAAATTAAAACACCGAAGAGCTGAAGAGACAACAATAAAAACGTCTCTACACCCTCTAGCCAACCAAAAGGAAAAAAACAAAAACAAAAAACAAAAAAACTACTAGAAAGCAAAAACTCCAACACTCACATAAGAACTAAGGACAACACCTAGAATCACCTGCAACATCAGAAGGACACTCAAGTGTTCAATGGGTGTCACACATCATCTCTACCAGGCTGAGAACCCTGAAACAAGCCATCACTAACCACTTTAGAGAACAATACCTTAAAATGGCCTTAAGTGAAGGAATAGTCTAAGAAACGCTCCTTAAAGACCTTCGCCATTTGCTAAATTCTCAAAACCACTTTCCTATATCCCCAGTGACCGTGAGAGCTGAGCCACACTAAAGTCCTGTTTGCTTCCTTCTGTCATCCTGGCTGAAAGCACAAAATATTTTCAAAAATAAGACTGCTAATAGGTCATTCTTCCCTTTCATTTCCAGTGTCTATTTTATCATGGACTATGAATTACAGTGAGTCCATTTTCTGTTCTGAAACAAAGTCCTACAGTGTAGTCCAGGCTGGCCTGCAACTTGGAACCCTCCTGCCTTGGCATTCTACCTATTTGGATTACAGACAATTGCTTCCGTGCTGTGTGCTGGATGTGTCTTTAAAGATCATAGTCACAGGTCTGAGTCTTTACTATTTTAATTCCCCAAAGCAGCAGCAACTTTCAACTTAACACTTCAGTGATTTTTGTTTGTTTGTTTGTTTGTTT
>NC_034599.1:67967156-67974509 GCF_900095145.1 Mus pahari | reverse complement strand
CACCTTGCAGTCGTTGCGGACGAACATCATGCCGTGGCCCGGGTAGATCGGCCCGGAGCAGAAATAACACTTCTCGATCCTCATGTTGACCTCCGCGTGGGACCCACTTTCCGGACGCGGAGCTGGAGAGGAAGTGGGGCGTCACTTCCTAGCCGCCGGAAGCGAGTCCCTGACCCGACCCGGAAATGGTATCTTAGAATAGGCGTGAGCTGAACGTAAAGGCACCTCCCGACTCACGTGTGCGCAGCCGCAGCAGCAGCAGCAGCAGCAGCGCCTCGCGCAGACGCAGAGGCTATAGACCGCATCGGCGAGTTTGACTTTTTGGTTCTGTGAGATCTAGAGTACGGGCGCTCCGGAATGTTTCCCTGTGTACTCATTTCGTAGCGTTATTGCGGTGCTTGTGCTTTGCCACGGGTCCGCTCCCCCACACCGGATTGTGGCCAAAGTCGGCTTTACCCCAGGCTTGTCTTCCCCCAAAGTACTTGGCAGGAGTACGCAACTAGAACCTTCCTCCCTGGTCTTAAGAGAGCTACCTACTCAAAGTCAGGACAGCTTGGACGAGTTGGTTCTTTCCTCTCACCATGTGGATCCCAGGGATTGATCACAGATCACTTATCCTGATTTTGTGTGATCTGGAACTGGCTATGTAAACCAAGCTGGCCTCGATCTAATAAGAAATCTCCCTACCTCTGCCTCCCCAGTACTGGGATTAAAGGGGTGTACTACCAGGTGCTGGAGAGATGGCTCTAGGGTTAAGAGCACTCGTTGTTCTTCCAGAGGACCCAGGTTTGATTCCCAGAACTCACATGATAGTTCACAACCATCTGTAACCCCAGTTCCAGGGGATCTGATGCCCTCTTCTGGCCTCCACAGGCACTGGGCATACACACAGTACACTGACATATATGTAACCAAACTTCCTACACATATAAAAATAAATTATAAAGGAGGGGGGCTGGAGTGATGAGCACTGGCTGCTCTCCCAGAGGACCTGGGTCCAAAGAACATGGAGGCAAAACACCAATGCACATGAAAATAAAAATAACATTTTTTTAAAGGGAGGGGGTGTACTACCATGCCTAGCTATTTTTAAAATCGTATTATTTTATGTGTTTTACTTGTTTAGTATGTGCACAGTGTGTGTGCTGTGCTGGCCAATGTCAGAAGATGGCATAGGGTCCTGGGAACTGGAGTTAGAGATAGGTGTGAGTCTCCATGTGAATCCTAGGATTGAACTGAAGTGGAAGAACAGCCAGTGTTCTTAGCCTCTAAGTCATCTCTCCAGTGCCTCATTCTGTTTTTGAGGTCTCCATCTCAATATATAGCCCAGGGTTCCCTAGAAATCATGATACTTCTGCCTCTATGCTGATATTATAGAGGTGTGCCACCATACTGGCTCAATATTTACCTGCTGATCATATATTGGAATATTTAAAATATGTTCTGAGAGGCCAAACCTACTCCATCTTGGGACCAGCCTCCATCTTAAAAGAAAAGCCTGAGACTTGGACCACAGCTGAACCCAAGCTGCACCCAAGAACCAGGAAGGACCCCACACCTTGTCCTGGGCCAGAGTCACTCCCTAGCTACTTCCTAGCAACAGTTAATCAAAGATTAGTCTGATGTTTCAAATGTACTTTCAGACCATTTGCCATTGTCTAGAGTCTTGCTTCAGAGCACCCACCTGTTGTCATACAATAGTTACTCAATTAGATACTTGCCAGGCTAAATTCCCCTCACTTGCTTACAATTTCTTATAAAGCCTTGTCCCCATAAGATTTCGGGGCTACACCCTCCCATTCTCCTTGCAGAGATGGCAGTGTGGCCCAAGCTCAGGCTTGTAATAAAGACCCTAATGCATTGCATCAGAATTGGCTCCTTGGTGGGTTTTTGGGATTCATGAACATTCTGGCACAACATTTCAAGTAAAACATACCACTCCTGGGTGGTGCACCTAGTCCCAGCACGCAGGAGGCAGGCGGGCGGATCTCCAAGAGGCCCAGAACAGCCAGGGCTACACAGGGAAACCCTGTTTTGAAAAGCATTAAACTTCTGGTTAAGACCGGTAGTGCAATGTCTTTAACACCAGCATGCAGGATGCAAAGGCAGACTTGTGGGGGGACCCTCTGTGGGTTCTATACCAACCTGGTTTATGTAGCAAGTTTCAGGTCAGCCAGATTTATTTATTGAAGCCCTGTCATAGGAAGCAGGGGGGGGGGAACTTTGTGGCTACCAGAAAAATGAAATGACATATACCCTGTATCATGTGTCACATTCTACTAGACAAAGCTGCTCTTCGGGCTTGCCTACCCTCCTGTCCGACTGGCCTGTGTATCATCTTGATCAAACATTACCACTTTTCCTGCGTGCTAGGACCAAACCCAAGGTCGTGAGCATTCTAGGCAAGTACTCTACCACTAACTACACCCTCAAACCCCAAAACTATAGTCTTCTGTTCCTGAGTTGACCTCACTGAACAGAAGACCCAAAATGCCAATGCCTTGGGCCTCAGATTCCAAACATGCAACTAAGGAAATAGGCTGTTCTAGCTTTCTGACCAGGAGGTGTGGCCTTGCTGGGGGAAGTGTGCCACCGGGGGCAGCTTTGAGCTTTCAAAAAGCCCACACACTTTTCTTAGTTCATTCTGATGTGTGCTTTATGGGTTGGGTTTAAGCTCTCAGCTGCTGCTCCAGTGCCAGCCTGCCCACTGCCATGCTCCCTGCCAAGGCAGTCATGGACTCACCCTCTGAAACCGTGAGTCTGAATTAGATGCTTTCATATGTTTTCTCATGGCAATAGAAAATAACTAAAACATTTCCCATCTCTAACAGCCCCCTTTAGTTTGTAAACTGTTTTCTACATTTGTATATAATGGACATGCAGCCATGTTTATAGTCCTAGATACTTGGATAAGCTGATACAGGGGGATTGCTTGAATCCAGAAGTTGTAGGCCATTGTCTTAGAGTTTCTGGTGCTGTGATAAAACGCCATGACCAAAATAATCTGAGAGATCAAAGGGTTTATTTCCACTTACAACCCAAAGTCAGTGAAGTCAGAGCACGAACTGATATAGAAGCCACAGAGGGGTGCAGCCTATTGGCTTGCCCAGCCTGTATTCTTAGAGCATCCAGGACCACCAGCCCACCCAAAGCAAGCTGGGCCCTTCCACATCCATCAAGAAATAGCACCACAGGCTTACCCACAGGCCTGTTTGTTGCAGGCATTTTCTCAGCTGAGGTAACTTGTATCAAACCGACATAAGACATGGACAGCATAGACATCTGTGTCAACACGGCAAGACTCCATTGACAGAGAGAGGAGAGGAAAAGTGGGGGAGGGATGAATATTAAAATGAGGGAGAAAAAATAAACAGAGCAAAAGCGGGAAGAAATCGCTTAATTTTAAAATCATTTAAAAATAATGTGTATGAGACTGGAGAGATAGTTCTGTGCTTAAGAGCAGTTTTTGTTGTGAAGAAAATAGAGTTGGTTCCTAGGAAGCTCATGGTAGCCAACAACCACCTGTAACTCCAGTTCCAAGGAGCAGCTGTCCTCCGGCTCCCACAAGCACTGCTACAAACCTAGTACATACACATACACGTAGGCAAAACACTCGTTCTCATAGAATTCAAAAGTAAATATTGGGGAGCTGGAGAGATGGCTCAGTGGTTAAGAGCACTGACTGTTCTTCCAGAGGTCCTGAGTTCAATTCCCAGCAACCACATGGTGGCTCACAACCATCTGCAATGGCATCCGATGCCCTCTGCTGGTGTGTCTGAAAAGAGCAATAGTGTACTCATATACAGAAAATACATCTTTTAAATAAATATTGGGGCTGGAGAGATATCTCAGCAGTTAAAAACATACACTGCTCATGTGGCTCATAACTGTTTAACTCCAGCTACAAGAGATTGTAATCTCTAGCCTCAACAGGCACCTGTATGCACATGTGCACGTAGAAAAGCAGGCTCTAGGATAAACTGTGGGCATGCACACAAGCACATGTGCGTGCGCGCGCGCGCACGCGCACACACACACACACACATACATCCCTCCCCCAATTTTCCTTTCTTTTGTCGTGTGTGTGTGTGTGTGTGTGTGTGTACACTAAGAAAAGTGTGGTGGCCCATGCCTTTAATCCCAGAACTCAGGAGGCAGAGAGAGGCAGATGGATCTATTAAATGTGCATGTATATAGTTTCAAGAATGTAATGAATACTAGAATGCCTCTCTTTTGGAAGCCATTCATAGATACACCTTGCGCTCAATTACATATAATTTTGTATACACATGCATGTGACTATGCATCTATGGCAGTTGGCTCTCTCTCCTCTCCTTCCCCTGTGGGTTCCAGAGATTGAACTCAGGCCCTCAGCCTGGGTAACAGACACCCTTACCTACGGAGTCATCTCAACCAACTTTTTTTTTTCTTCGAGACAGGGTTTCTCTGTATAGCCCTGGCTGTCCTGGACTCGCTCTGTAGACCAGGCTGGCCTTGAACTCAGAAATCCGCCTGCCTCTGCCTCCTGAGCGCTGGGATTAAAGGCATGCACCACCCTTGCCCGGCTTTCAACCAATTCTCTATGTATTTTGATAAAGTGATTCATCTATAAAGATAGCAATAATGATGACCAATAAATCTAATTTAACAGTGAAAGTAAATGTACCCTCTCAGATATACACATTTGACAAAGGTTGGTAATCAAAAGCAGGTAGAGCTTAAAAGACAATGGAAAAGCTATACAAATGAACAAAACAAATTGGCAACATTGATTCTAAATAAGTGAAAGTAGCTGTCATAATGCTTGAGGAAATGATAAATTCTCACATCAATCATTTTTAGGACTGTTTGGTATTATAATACATTTTAAAGTGCTTATTCTTCAACACAATTCCACTCAAAAGTTGTGCAGAAACACTATGATGAAAAGTATCCGTAAAATTGGTAATACGAGAATGGCCTTGAGAATGTAAAGAAGGCCAACAATCTTGATCCAGTGAAAAACTTCAAAGGAGGATGCTGAACTCTACTGTGCATGGTGCCAAATGCATTGCTTTGCCTATTTCTGAGTGCTGGAGATGAACCCAGAGCCCTGTGCATGCCAGACAGGTGTTCTATCATCACCATGAGTCATCTTTAGCCAGTGATTTCTTTGGAAAGATTTGTACATTTTTTTTTAAAAGATCATTGTATTTCTTTTTTTTTTTTAAGATTTATTTATTATAAGTACACTGTAGATATCTTCAGATACTCCAGAAGAGGGAGTCAGATCTTGTTACGGATGGTTATGAGCCACCATGTGGTTGCTGGGATTTGAACTCTGGACCTTCGGAAGAGCAGTCGGGTGCTCTTACCCACTGAGCCATCTCACCAGCCCCAGATTTGTACATTTTGAAGTGTGTATGTATCTGTGTGTGGACTTGTGCACACATGAGTACAGTTCCTACAGAGACCAGAAGGCGGCATTGGCTTCCCTGGAACTGGAGATATAGGCCATTGTGAGTCACCCAAGTGTGGTTGCTGGCGAGTGAACTCTGTAGCAACAGTTCATGCTGAGCCACCTCTCCAGTCTCTAAGTTTAAAAATTAACACATTTCTTCAAATATATAAATTACATATAAACAATATCACATTTAAAGGTTTTTTTTGGGTGTCTTTTTTTTTAATTTTAGGGTTTTTGTTTTGGTTTGGTTTGGTTTGGTTTTTCAAGACAGGGTTTCTCTGTGTAGCCCTGGCTATCTTGGAACTCACTCTGTAGACCAGGCTGGCCTCGAACTCAGAAATCCACCTGCCTCTGCCTCCCAAGTGCTGGGATTAATTTTAGTTTGAGACAGGGTTTCTCTGTGCAGCCCTGGCTGTCCTGGAACTCACTCTGTAGACCAGGCTGGTCTTGAACTCTTAAGAGCTCTACCTGCCTCTGCCTCCCGAGTGCTAAGATTAAAGGCATCTGCTACAACCACTCAGTTCAACATTTTCAGTTCAGATGTACTGGACGTAGTGCTCAGGCCTATAATCCCATTATTCTGGGAGAGTAGAGGTGTGAGTGAGGCAGGAAGATTTTGTTTTAGTCTAGCCTGAGCTTCTTAGTGGCTTTCTGTGTCAGAGTTTTAGGGCTGGAGACATAACAGTTATATCCTGAAGTGTTGCCACGCATGTGCAAAGCCTTGGGTTTGGTTTCCAGCACTGCATAGACTAGAGATAGTGGCACACCCCTGTACCCCAGCACTTAGCAGTGGAGGCAGAAGGATCAGAAATTCAATAATATCCTTGGCTATGTAGTGAATCTCAGGTGAGCCTGAGCTATAAGACCATGTCTCACAAAAAATAAAAGTATCTGTAAACAGCTCAGTTGAGTACCTACCTGCTCTTCTAGAGTTTTTTCCAACCAAGTATGTTTAATACACACATCTTGCCATATTCTTTGAAAGTCATTTTAGACCTATTGTTTTTTTTTAAGATACGCAGCCCAGTTTCCCTTTCAAACATGTTTTTTAAAAGATTTTATTTATTTTATTATTTTATGCATATGAGTATACTACCATTGCTCCCTTCAGACACCTCAGAAGAGGGCATCATATCCCCTTACAGATGGTTTTGAGCCACCTTGTGGTTTCTGGGAATTGAACTCAGGACCTCTGGAAGAGCAGTCAGTGCTCTTAACCAAGGAGCCATCTCTCCCATTCGTTATAGGCCTTTTCGGTGAGTGCAGAGTGTTCCTTCATTTCAAAATAGTCAAGAAACTCCTTTTCCCAGAATCAGACATTTAGACAAAAGCCAGAATTCCTTCCAGGGCTTGAATATATTTCCTCCTTCCCGAAAGGAGCCATTCTTCTTATCTCTGGCAGATGGTTGTAGGCTCCATTAACATATGCCTGTAGCACCGGTTCAGGTATCAAGGTCAATGCTAGCCTCTAGGCTCCCTCAGACTACTCACAAGCTCCCTTCCTCCCAGGTACCCAATCCCCTATAATCCAGCAGATACAATATATCCCTCCTCACCCCACCCTGGCCCCTTCCCTTTGCTCTCAGAACAGCCAGCCCTGGCCGGTTGGAATGAATAGCCACAGAGTAGCTATCTGGGTTTCTTTACCCATTTCATTCAATATCTGCTGCTGTCTTCCTTGTAAAACAGGAAATCTGAAAGCTAATGTTGGAGTGTACTGAAACTCCAGCATTAGGAGACAGAGGCAAGAGAACCCTAAGTGCAAAGTCATCTTTCACTATGTAGGAAAATAGATAGCCTGGACTACAGGGAACCATCACAACCCCTACTCCCTATCCTAGATAGCCTGGGCTACAGGAGGCCATCACAACCCCTACTCCCTATCCTAGATAGCCTGGGCTACAGGGGAC
>NC_034599.1:67964169-67967111 GCF_900095145.1 Mus pahari | reverse complement strand
CCCTATCCTAGATAGCCTGGGCTACAGGGGACTATCACAACCCCTACTCCCTATCCTAGATAGCCTGGGCTACAGGAGGCCATCACAACCCCTACCCTCCCAACACACAGGGCCTAGAGCCCCACCACTTGGGAAGCTGGGGGGGGGACAAGAATTCTGAGAAGAGGGAGGCATTTACAGGAAACAGATGGAGTGAATCATACCAAGAAAAACAAGCTGTCTTGGGCCTAACATGTTCTTTCTCATTACGGGGAATATAAATTCAAAGAAATAAGCTAAAAGCAGAGGCAAAGGTAATAACTGGAAAATGTAATCAAATCAAAGCCCGTGTTAGGAGCAATGTCATCATGAAACCCACTTATACCATATACACAAGGTAAAGGATATAGTTGCTATGGTTAAATCTTTAGAATTGACCAGTGTGATGCCCAGAATTAGCCTGTAAGCCCCACCTGTCCAGGAGCAGGTAATTTCGTGGAATGCTGGGATGGCTCAGTAATTCTTGGGAGATAAGCCTCATGGGAAAGTAAGATGGCCTATAAATGTGTCTTTACAAGTCCCTGCAATACTTGGCTAAAGGCCATTCCAACTGGGAAATTCCTGGGGAAAGTTCCTGACCAAAGTCCATTTCTTTTTGGTCAGTATTGAATATTTAATAAATACTTGCTTTAAATTTGGCCCAGAATGGTGGAATTGGTTTTTCTGATGAATCTCTGGGTTATCAGTTTTTCTGGCAAATGGCAGGATTAACATAGATACAGTGATACACTCCTATATTCCCATCATTTATGAGGTAATTGTGGGCCAACTGGGAGGCGGTGCCGCATGCCTTTAATCCCAGCACTAGGGAGGCAGAGGCAGATGCAGGCAGATCTGAGTTCTAAGCCAGCAGGAACTATATAGTGAGTAATAAGCCAGCCAGGGCTATACAGTGAGACCCTGCCACAAAAGAACAGAACATGCCCAAGTAAAGGTTCCTTAAGCTTGGTATCCCACCCTCAAAATCATTTCTGTATCCAGCTTTTGTTATCCAGAACATGGAAGCTCTGCTTCCCCTGTGCCAACCCCAAGCTTTACCCTCCCTTCCCTCGTCCATGGTTATCTTCTAGAATTTGAGACAGGGCTCATTGTGCAGTCCCAGCTGGCCTGAACTTGATACTGTATCAGCTAGACTGTGAACTTCCAGGTCCTCCTGGCCCAGATTCCCAAGGGCTGGGAATAAAGGCCTGCAGCACCAAACCCTGCCTCCTGGAATCACTACCAGCTGCTAGCCCTACCACCTGAATGTTTCTGCTCAAAGGTAACACTCAGCTGCCTCTACCTCATGAGACATGCCACGTGCAAGTTCTGAGGCTGATAGCTTTGCGAGTCCCAGCCCTCCTACAGCAAATCACCCCCTTTCCAAAAAGACACTAGCCCAAGTCTGAAGTAGTGGCAACTGATACAATTCACCGTTTCAATTTAACTCACTTTACCTCCCAATCATAGGCCCCTCTCCTCCCAATCCCACCCTTACAAATCATTCCCTCCAATGCCCCCTCCCCTTTCTAAGAGAAGGGTAGCCCCCACCCCTGGGTACCACCAGACCTTGGGACATCTAGTCCCAGCAGGACTAGGTACCTCTTTTCCCATTGAGGTCCACCTAGGCAGTCCAGGTAGGGGAAAGGGTATCCAGTGGCAGGGGACAGAGACCAAGCTAGCCACACCCTCGTTTGTTAGGCGACCAACATGAAGACCAAGTTGCACACTTGCTACAAATGTGTAGGGGGCCTAGGTTCAGCCCCTGCATACTCTCTGGCTGGTGGCCCAGTTTCTGTGAGCCCCACAACCAAACCTTTCAAAGCCAGTTATCAAATAACAAGGTTTCACACCAGTCTGCTCAAGATACAGTCAGGAGACTCAATGGCCCTTCAAGGCATCTCAATCGAAACACCAGATGTCCTGGGTTAATCAGCACAGTAAAAGCATCTGATGCTGGGGGTGCCGGGGTGAGGACCAACTATCCAAGACATTCCACCCTCCTTGGGGAAGATAGTGAGGGTGCCCAACAGCACTTGGCTGCTGGAGGGGAGCTCTGTTCCCATCCCACCATTCAAACACATCTCAGGAATGCAATTTTTTTTTATTAGAATTCTTTAAATTGTGTTTGCAAACATTTAACACAATGGGGAAACAAAAACAGCTCTATTCTGTTCTTCCCGATTCCTAGGGCAAAGACCAGAAAGAAAGATGAAGGTAGTCTTAGGCAGGCTGGGGTTACTCAGCCCAAGCTAACCTAACCCCCTGCCTTTAGGTTCTGGATTTGCAGGTGTGTACCATCTATCCTGGCTCACACCAGAGATGCATTTATAATAAGATAAAGGATTCCCAGGCATCCCTTGGAGGATGAACTATGACATAGCTGCCATCCAAACAACTCTGGGTCTCCCACTCAAAAACCTCAGGACACTTCTGGGAACAGGCCCTAGAGACATCTAGCGAATGCTGCCCGGTGGCAGCCTCACAGACGTCAATGGGAGATTGCCCATTGGCAACCTGGTGGGCCTCTCCTGAAGTGTTCTGGGCAAAGGCTTCAACAGCCTTCACCTGAACCAACTGGGTACTATCAGTGACCTCCATGGGAGGCAGCTGCGTGGCAGCCTCACGGACCTGCACGGGAGCCGACTGCGTGGCAGCATCGCTGACCTTCCCGGGAGCCGGCTGGGTGGCAGCCTCGCAGACCTTCACCGGAGCCAACTGGGTGGCCGCCTTGCGGACCTTCCCGGGAGCCGGCTGGGTGGCAGCCTCGCGAACCTGCACCGGAGCCGGGTGGGTGGCCGCCTCGCGAATCTTCACGGGAGCCAGCTGGGTGGCCGCCTTTCGGACCTTCCCGGGAGCGGGCTGGCTGGCAGCCTCGCGGACCTCCTGCACGGGAGCCGGCTGGGTGGCAGCCTCGCTGACCT
>NC_034599.1:67934909-67962993 GCF_900095145.1 Mus pahari | reverse complement strand
GGGAGCCGGCTGGGTGGCAGCCTCGCTGACCTCCTGCACAGGAGTGGACTGGGTGGCAGCCTCGCTGACCTCCTGCACGGAAGCCGACTGGGTAGCAGCCTCGAGAACCTTCACAGGAGTTGGCTGGGTAGCAGCCTCCCGGACCTTCACAGGAGTCGGCTGGGTAGGAGCCTCGAGGACCTTCACAGGAGCTAACTGGATGGCTGCCTCTCGGACCTGCACGAGAGCAGGCTGGGTGGCAGCCTCGCGGACCTTCACGGAAGCAGGCTGGGTGGCAGCCTTACGGGCCGCCATTCGACGACGCTCAACTCCAGCCTCCAGAGCCTCCTCTGAGTTGGAAGAAAACAGTGTAAGGAGGCCGATAAGGACGACCACCCTGTAACCTGAAGGAGTAGGAGCTAAGGGTTCCTAAACACATGTCTTCTGGCCTTCTAGAACATCTCTAAAAACCACTTTCCCAAGGTGGAGCCCTCCCCAGGAGCCAAGAAATGCAGGGCAGGATAGCCCTACCCACTCTCGGCCCATCCCATACTTACTTTCCATCAGTTTCATGCGGCAATAGTGAGCCACATCAGTGAGCATCCGATCAACGTGCCTTCGTATAGGCGGCGGTCCGAAAATCCAAATCTCAGCTCGCCATTCAGGGCCCCACACGTTCACGTGTATCAGGGTATGCAGCATAGACTCAATATGCGGGATGTGCTCTCCGTCCTTACCTGGACAAGGAGCAGGGGGAACCTGAGAGTGAGGCGGCTTCTATTTCTTGGGGCCACAGCCACTGAAGAGGCTTTTCAATACAGAAGAACACCCGCAGTCAAGGTTTATACATGGGTCAGGAAAAGGTTACCTTGGCCCTTCCAGTTCACTTACCAAACATGATTTCCAGTAGCCGAGGTTCTACATACAGTCTTTTTGGATCTTCTAGGTACCCGACATTGAACCACTTGGGCAACTTGGGCTCTCCAATAATTTCAAATAAGGTACCTTGTTTGTGATTCAGTGGCACGAGCGTCTGAAACTTCTTCAGAGAGGCCATAGTGTACCGCAGAAAACCTACACAACTTCAAAATCTGAACTCAAAGATGCTGAGCTCAGAGCCCTATTTCTAGGGCTGTTCACTGGCCCTTCCCACTCAAGTCCTTCCAATTGGATCTCAGGCCTTGCTTCCCCCTCCCAGAAGCCCCACCTCTGCTCAAGGCCTCACTGGCTGCACCTGGGGTGGGGGTGGGGGTGGGGCAGCTTGCTGCCCCAGAGGGAGAAGCTGGTTTCTGTTTTTAAGATGTGTGTCGGGAAGCTCAGACATCCTAAGAATGAACACAGGGAGATGATGACAGTAGGCCTAACATCAGGACAGAGTGTTACCTGACTTCAAGGCCAATGTAATCTCACTTGTGGCAGGGCTGTGGTGGCAAATGCCTTCAATCTCAACACTCAGGAGGCAGAGTTGAGTTCAAGGCCACCCTAGTCTACAAAACAAATTCCAGGACAACCAGGGCTGTCTCCATTAAAAAAACAAAGTCTCACAGCCCCTGTACCTTAGCTCTGAGTAACCTCCACCTGGGTACCAAGTTTCCATATACTTTAAAAAACAATTTTTTTTTTCCTGTTGCTTTTGGTTTTAAGACAGGCCTTACTAGGTATCCTGCCCAGGCAGGAGTTAAGACATGCTTCCGTTGCCAGGCAGTAGTGGTGCATGCCTTTGGTCCCAGTACTGTGGAGGCAGAGACAGGAGGATCTCTGAATTCTGGTCTACAGAGCGAGTTCCAGGACAGCCAGCACTACACAGAGAAACTGTCTCGAAATACTGCCTCCCCCCCCCCCAATTAAAAAGTGACATGCTTCGGTATGCTGGGCTTCCAATTTCTTTTACTTTCTAGAGACAGCTGGGCAAAAAGAAAGCACATTTAATGAAGGTAACTCCGCACACGTGGCCTTCTAAACAACAGAATTATTTTTCAGTTTAGTTTCCTATTCATGTTATTTGTTCGTTGTAATGTAAGACAATCACATTACAAGTTACAGAGGATGTTCTTATTCTAAGAGTCTTCTGGGTGCTGAAAAGATGACTCCTCAGTTAAGAGCACTGGCTGCTCTTCCTAGAGGTCCTGAGTTCAATTCCCAGGCACCACATGGTGGCTCACAACCATCTGTAATGGGCTCTGATGCCCTCTGCTGGTGTGTCTGAGGTCAGCTACACTGTATTCACATACACACAATAAATAAATAAATCTTTTAAAAAAAAAAAAAAAAAGCCGGGCGTGGTGGCGCATGCCTTTAATCCCAGCACTCGGGAGGCAGAGGCAGGTGGATTTCTGAGTTCGAGGCCAGCCTGGACTACAAAGTGAGTTCCAGGACAGCCAGGGCTATACAGAGAAACCCTGTCTCAAAACAACATCATCAACAACAACAGAAAGCGAAGTTACAGGCCTCCCAGGGTCAACAGTTTGGGTCTTATCTCCAGCCAGAAGGGCTCAGGCTCCTCTTTGACTGCTCTGTAGAACCTCTCTAAGCCAAGGGAAGGTCCAGACAACAATAAATGTTTACCAGACCCGAAAGAGTCCTGAGATCTGAGAAGAATCGGAGTGAACAGGCAGAGAAAGACATTCAGATGACTGCAGAGTGGGCTTACTTCTGTGGGCAGGCAGAACAATGCTTTAAACTATTTTTGGCTTAAAGTTTTAAGATTTTTAAAAATATTATCTTTATTACTTTTAATCACATGTAAGTGTGTGTGTTGGTGTTGGTATTATGCACTAGTGAGGGCAGGTGCCCTGGAAGGCCAGAAGCATTGGATCCTGAGTCAGCTGACATTGGTGCTGGGAATCAAACCCTCAGTACTACTCAGTACTACTCAGTACTCCGAGTACTCCTCAGTAGGAGTACAAGCTCTTAATCTCTAGAGCTTGCCCCCAGCCCCTGAGACTCTCGGGATTACAATAGCTTCAACTCAAAATCTATAGACACACAAACTAGTGAATAGTGCACATCTTTTTTTTTTTAAGATTTATTTATTTTATGTATATGAGTGCACTGTAGCTGTCTTCAGACATATCAGAAGAGGGCTCCAGATGATTGTGAGCCACCATGTGGTTGCTGGGAATTGAACTCAGGACCTCTGGGAGAGCAATCAGTGAGTGCTCTTAACAGCTGAGCCGTCTCTCCAGCCCAATAGTGCACATCTTAATACAATAAAGTCCTTGTGATTTTATTTAGGTGGTTATAGAATTCATTTTGGATTTTGATTGTTTGCCTGCTTTTGAGACAGTCTCACACTGTGGCCCAGGCAGCCTGGGCCTCACCATATAGCCCAAATTCCCCCCAAACTTCCTACTCTCAAGTGTCAGCTTCCCAGATGCTGGGGTTACATGTGTGTACACCATGCCTGGCTAACAGTTGTGAACAAAAGATTTTCCTTTCTGTTCGCTTTTGAAACATAGTTCCACTGTTGGTATTTTGGGGTGCACACAAAGGCAGCCCAAACCAAACCAGTATCTGTTGCTTGGACACTAAAAAGAATTCCAGAGTAGCAGATAATGGTAGCTCACACCCAGAATCCCAGCACTCGGGAGATGGAGAGAGAGAGAGAGAGAATGCATGAACGAACTGTAGGACTAGCCAGTTTCTGAGGAAGAGAATGTTTTACTAAAGGCATTTTGGAGGGGAGAGGGATGAGAGTAGAGGAGCATAAGACAAGGTTTCTCTGCGTAGCCCTGACTGTCCTAGAACTCACTCTGTAGACAAAGCTGGCTTCGAACTCAAAAGATTGGCCTGCCTCTGCATCCTGAATGCTGGGATTAAAAGTGTGTGCCTGGGGCTGGAGAGATGGCTCAGTGGGTAAGAGCACTGACTGCTCTTCTGAAGGTCCTGAGTTCAAGTCCCAGCAACCACATGGTGGCTCTACAACCATCTGTAATGAGATCTGACACGCTCTTCTGGTGCATCTGAAGTCAGCTACAGTGTACTTATGTATAATAATAAATAAATCTTTGGGCCGGAGCGAGGAGCGAGCAGGGTTGACCAGAGTAAGCCGGGCACAAATTCTATTCCCAACAACCACATGAAGGCTCACAACCATCTGTACAGCTACAGTGTACTCACATACATAAAAAAAAAAATCTTTAAAATAAATAAAAGTGTGTGCCTGCTGCAGCCCCCAGGAGCTCCCAGCCTCCAACTCCACCCACCACCACCCCACCCCTACCCACCCCCACCCCACCCCCATAACCCTAGGTCCTAAAGGCATTTTAATGTAGGCTTATGTGTGAGGGTTAGGAGATAAAGCACCATGAAGAAAAAGTCATACCTGGCAAAATGGGCGTGGCCATCTTAAGGATGGACACTGCTGGTTGTATCTTGCGTGTTGTTTTGAGACAGGGTCTCACTTGGTAGCCCTGGAACTCATAGAGCTCTGTCTGCTAGCCTCTGTCTCTCAGGGCTGCCACCAGATTTACATAGGGCAATGGGTTTGGGGGGGTTGGTTGGTTTGTTTGTTTTACAATAGTCTACAGGATTTGGGTGAAATTGTTACCCTACCACTGGGTACTTCTTGAGGACACCTGATAAGGTAGCCCTGGTCCCAGAGGCAGGTTATCTCCAGTAACAAAGGGAAGGTTTTGTTTTCTGTTCATGCCCTTCTCCCAGAGGCTCTTCCCTATATAATCCAAATGATTTGGATATCTACACACTGTTTTGTACCTTTGGCCTCCTTGGATGATGGCTCCCCTCTCTTCCTTCCCCTCTCCCATGGTTCAGGGTCAAGCTCTTAATGGACTCTCCCAGATGTGTCTGCCTCTGGCTATGCTCACCCACAGATCTATAATGAACTTCCTCTTCCACCTTACCTAGGAGCAGTCAAGTCCTTTCTTTCTTTTGTTTTTTTTTTCTTTGTCTTGGATGAGTTCCCATATGCAGATGTGCACAGCACCAGGGTTAAGCACCTACAGAAGGGTTGTGAGCATGAACACTTAAAGACCCTGGTTGGAGCCGGGCATGGTGGCGCGCACCTTTAATCCCAGCACTTGGGAGACAGAGGCAGGCGGATTTCTGAGTTCAAGGCCAGCCTGGTCTACAAAGTGAGTTCCAGGACAGCCAGCCAGGGCTATAGAGAAAAACCCTGTCTCAAAAAACAAAAAACAAAAAACAAAAACAAAAACAAACAAACAAAAAAAAAGACCCTGGTTGGATCCTCCACTTCAGCTACATCTTCAATCTTTTTTAGCTATGTCTTACACACTTTGACAAATCCTCTTCAATAGGGTTAGCAAACCAGGTACCAGGTTTTCAGCAATGGGCATTCCAGTGGACCATGAAAGTGGCTGCTCTTTTATAGGACATGACTGGACAAGGTTTGAACAGTCTTGGCGAGAGCACCAAGTAGACCCTTGGAAAGCTAGCATCACAGACAGACCCATGCATGCTAGATCAGCGCCAACTCAGGGATGTGCACCTGAGAGGGGGCCAAGTCTCTTCTTTCAGTCAGTAGCCAAGCCTTGCCCAGTGCCCAGGTACCATCCCCAGCTCTGCTTTGAGTGCAGGACTTAATCATTTTTGTTTTGCTCCATCAGACTACCTAGTTCACCGATTCTCAAAGGTGTTCAATAAATATTGGCTAAAACATTTTGAATTGGAGGTGAAGAGAGGTTAAGAACACCGCTGCTCTTCTAGAGGACCTATGTTCAATTCCCAGCAACTACATGGCAGCTGACAACCGTCTGTGACTCTAGTCCCAAAGAATCCAGTGCCCTTTTCTGGTTTCCAAGGACATGCACACAAGGGACACAGACACATTCAGGCAAACACTCATGTATATGAAATAAAATTCACCAAAAAACCCCAAAAATCCTATTTCGAGCTACCATCTCTGGATGCCATTTTGGCCAGGCTTTTCAATGAGCACCCCGTGGACTCTGCATTCCTGAATTTGAGTTCCTTTGGCATTACAATTCCTAGTTTGACATATTCACCGAAACTTGATATACTGGACCTCTTTTATTATTATTATGGTTTAATTGGCACAAAGTTCACTGAAGAGCATTTGTTTTTATACAAATTTGAAAATAGAAAAATACAGTGACAAAAAGTACGTTTTGTTTTTTTTTTTTATCAAATTTAAACCATTTTCAGAGAACTCAGTTTTGTTTTGTTTCAACAATTCAAGGCAGCTCTTGTGTTGGGCAATTATCACACACATTAAGCCCCATGTCTGGTGTGGAGCTAACAGGAGCTGAATCTGACTTCTCGAAACCCGAACTATGCCACCAAGCAAGCATTAACTTTTTTATGTGTATCCCTGACTGTCCTGAAACTCTCTCTGTAAACTAGGCTGGCCTCAAATTCAGAAATCCACCTGCCTCTGCCTCCTGAGCGCTGGGATGAAAGGCATGTGCCTGGCTTGTGTTTGTTTTTTGAAACAGGACTTCACTATGTAGCTTTGGGTGTCCTGAAACTCACTCTATAGATAAGCCTGGCTTCAAACTCACTGACTGCCTCTACCTCCCAAGTTTGGGAGATGAAAGGAGTGAACCACCAATACCTGGCTGGCATATTGACTTGTTTGTATTTACAAGAGAGACATCAAGAAATGTGCCCAGACATGCAGTACACTCCACTGAAGTCTTAGAACAATGCTGCAAGGCACGGCTATGACGGGCCTCATGTCCCCACTATATAGGTTTCAGATGTATAGGCCTCAGTGACGACTTTGGTGTTTCAAAGAGTCCCTTATTTCAAGAACAGAAAAGCTTAGTGGCCATGGCTACTTTTTTCTGAGGAGGGGGTCAAAGGACAATGGCAATAAATGATAGATGCTCAATTTTTTTTATTATTTATTGTACACTGTTGCTGTCTTCAGACACACCAGAAGAGAGCATTAGATCTCATTACAGATGGTTGTGAGC
Organism: Mus pahari; assembly: GCF_900095145.1. Lineage (NCBI taxonomy): Eukaryota > Metazoa > Chordata > Mammalia > Rodentia > Muridae > Mus > Mus pahari. Next base: position 67,956,097 of record NC_034599.1, on the reverse strand, counting down.
CACCATGTAGTTGCTGGGATTTGAACTCAGGACCTTCAAAAGATCAGTCAGTGCTCTTAACCGCTGAGCCATCTCTCCAGCCCCAGATGTTCAATTTTTAAAAGTCTCCTGAGAGCCAGGTATGATGACCATACCTTTAATCCCCAGTACTTAGAGTGCTGGGACAGGTGAATCTCTGTGAGTTTGAGGCCAGCCTAGCTACAAAGGGAGTTTCAGGCCGGACAGAAACTACATGAAAAGACCCTGTCTCAAAAAAAAAAAAAAAAAAAAGCCACTTAAAACTACCATGCAAAGTATGTGTTTTCCTTTATACTATCAAAAAACATCAGTGCCCCACATTCCCAGGGAAAGCTACAGGCTACAAAACACTTCTCTTAAACTGGCACACAAATGTGACTGCTTAAATACAGACAGTGATCTCCCTCTCTCCAGATAGCAAATAAACATGCTGTTTAATTAAAAAGAGATTCCTAGCTGGGCAGTGGTGGCATACGCCTTTAATCCCAGCACTCAGGAGGCAGGGGCAGGCGGATTTCTGAGTTCGAGGCCAGCCTGGTCTACAGAGTTAGTTCCAGGACAGCCAGGACTACACAGGGAAACCCTGTCTCGAAAAACAAAACCAAACAAACAAACAAAAAAGAGATTCCTTCAGTTACATTAATGGGGGGGGGAGGGGGAAACAAACTGGGAAACCCCACCACCACCAAAGCTTGACGGAAAAGTCAGATTGGAAGTCTCCAGACAAGTGAAAGGGGAGGAACTTGAGGTGCCAGACCAAACATACGTACATATGAAGAGACCATACATATACACATACATACAGCAGAAGCATGAACGATGTTCAGATGTGGACTGAACCAATAGACCATGGATAGACACAGGAGTCTCCATGACCCCTTGGCTAACCCAGACCATCTGAAGGAACTTGACCCCTACTTCACCCACCCCTGCTCCATAAACCTGCCTCCCCCCCCCCCAAACTCACAGTGCGTCAACCCGGTCTATTGAGTCTATAGATATGGCCGCCATCTGTTTATGCTCATGTCAAAGGGAAGGCTAAGTTAGAAGCAATGCTGAAAGACACTGACCCGTGTGCACACACTTATTGACATTCATGTGTTTGAGAGTGATAGTCTACAGTATGGATTTTTGAAATCTGGATTCTCAAGACCGTGCTTGCTTTTCGTTGCTCAAACATCTTAATGTCTTCAACGAGACTCTAGGGCTGTCTGTGTTGAGGCAGGCGACTGTGTTAAGGCAGGGCGACAGGACCATCAGCGTTCTGCATAACAGGTTAAATCTTTCATGGCTGAAATCTTGGATCCCTAAATGACCCGCCACCGTGGGCTTTTATAAGACACTTTTGGCTCTGTGAAGTAGTTCCCCCGTTTCATGGACTAAATCATACAAAGCTGCAGCGCGTTACAGATGGATGCCACGGCGAGGAGAGGCACCTGGCCTAGGAGGGGCTGCTTGCTCATCTCACCGAGCTTGGTCTCTACAGCGGAGGCGGCAGCTAGGGGTCATGCACTGCTGCCTCGGGGCTCGCTTGGCGTCTCAACAGCCGCACAACCCCTTCTCCTTCTCCTCACTTAGCTGATCCGCAGAGGTATGGCCATTGGACCGTACCACTCCCTCCGGAATCCAGGACTTGTCCACACACCGCTCCATCCGCTTCATGATCAGATCCAGGAGCATCTCAATCGCATGGCTTATGTTTGTCCCGTTGGCAGCACTGGTTTCAAAATAGGGGATTCTGGAAGACAGAAATCATTGGGGTAACAATGTGATAAGAAAGACAGTGATCGCCGGGCATGGTGGCGCATGCCTTTAATCCCAGCACTTGGGAGGCAGAGGCAGGCGGATTTCTGAGTTCGAGGCCAGCCTGGTCTACAAAGTGAGCTCCAGGACAGCCAGGACTACACAGAGAAACCCTGTCTCGAAAAATCAAAAAAAAAAAAAAAAAAAAAAAAAAAAAAAAAAAAGACAGTGACCTTTGCCCTTTGTAATTTTTTGGCCATTCACAATTTGGAGAATTTAAGGATAAATATACATTTCAACCGTATGACTTCAGTAGTGCCCAGAGAGGAGGCCAACAGTGTTTCAGTCTAATTCAGTGTGCCAAATTACAAGAAAAAAATGAATTGTATTCCAATGTGTGTGCCTCACAAAACCGTTCCTTCCTATTTCATTTTTCAAAAGTATATCTTTTGCCAGCACCTAAAACAAATGCCGGCTTAGACTTAAAGGAATGGCGTCATTGCAATTGGCGGAAGGCAATTGGTCTGCGTGGGCTAGCGTTTGCACCCGACCCTCTCAAACAGCAAGTCATCCTGAGGCAGAATGTATGTGTAAAAAAAACTGGACTTCTAGGAGGAGGGAAGGGGTGGGCTATGAATATCATCTAGGCAACCACCAGTAGCTGCCACAGAGAGCCGAGCTGGCGCTCCCTTAAGGAAAGGCAGGGCCAGGCATAGTGCTGTACACCCGCAATCCCAGCTCGGGAGGTAGAGGCAGGAGATTCCTAAGTTTAAGGGCAGCCTCACAGTACATCAAATTTGAGGAAAGCCTGAGCTATATTAGACCCTGTCTCAAGAAAGAAAGAAAAAAAGGATGGGAGGGGAGAATGGGGGGGGCTTTAACCTCTCTGGTGTTGGGAGTGTTAAGTTTCAACACCGCCCTCCACCCTCACCCCCCCACCCCACCCCCCGATACACACACAAGCAGACCTGGCTCCAGATTCTTCCAGCATCTCTCATTCCCTTCCTGTGTGGCTGGCATACACCACCCTCTACCCTGAACTCTCCAGCCCAGGGACTCTTCCCTATATAATCCAGACATTTTGGATACCTGCCCCACTTTTGTACCTTTGTCCTCCGGGCCACTGCACTTGGTTCCCCTCTCTCCCTCCCCTCCTCCCCCCCCCCCACATGGTTCAGGGTCATGTCCATTCTGGACTCTCCCAGATACCCCAGCCGCGGGCTATGCTCCCTCATAAGTGTATAATAAACTCTCCTCCACCACACCCAGAAGCGGTCGAATCCTTTCCTCCCCCGCCCCCTTTTTTTTCTCATTCAGGGAGTACAAAGCATCCACAGATCATTAGGGAAACCAGGGATGTTAAGCACACAGAAGTTTCTTTTCAAGGAAAAAGGTGTACCACCAGTTTTCCACCCAGACAGATAGCTGTGGATGTTGTTAGTGACCCGATGGCCTTAGCTATCAGTAGAGCCAGAACTCACCCAAATACCACACCATGTTTATCCCAGACCCTCCTTCCAAAGACTTTTATTTTTAGTTTTCTGAATCAATAGGATACATGTACTTTATAGGCCCAAGGACTTCTACACTAACTATCTGATGGAGACATACCAGATCCTCCCCTAGGCACTTAAGCTACTACGTTTTGCCTATCTCTAGAACCCGTCTTCTTAGAAGAAGTAACATATACTTTGAGTTTTGATATAATTATGCTTCCCTGTGCACTGGCGATTGTATTACACCAGGAAACCTTTTCCCCCAAATTGTACTGCACTTAAATAAACCACCTGGTGTCAGACTCCAGAAGGAAACATTTGCCTACGGGATTCGATGCTTGCGGCGCATTCCCCTCCACACACATACACCTAAAGGTCATTCTGCTAATACACAGCACTCGTGTAAGCAGTCTCCATTCCCACATAGGTTCTCATACATCCTGTAGCACCTGTTCAACTAGGAAACACCCTCTTGGATCCACGAGTGGACAACACCCACAACCTTTTGGTTTTTGAGACAGGATTTAACTAGATTACTCAAATGGGTTTTGGATTTTCTCTGTTGTCTAGGCTAGCCTCAAATTCCCAGTCCTCCTGCTTCAGACTGTCCAGTGTTCCGATTGCAGACGTGTACCACCACTCTCAGCTGACTGCGTTACACTTTTGTTTGTTACATGCACTTGGGAAGCTGAGGCTTGCGTGTTGAAAGTGTCAGGCTGGCCTGGACTATAGAACCATCTGACAGGATCCTGATTTAAAACCAAAAGCAACAACAACAGACTACGATTCTGGATTGGTCACAGAGTCTCGCACACGGTATTAGCCGCAGGGCGAGCTCTGTGAATCCCAGGCCAGCCTGGTCTATGTTAGTGAATTCTAGGATAGTCAGTACTGGACAGTCAGAAAACAACAACAACAGGTATTCTAAGTTGTAGAGCAAGGACTGTTCTCCCAAAATAGCTCTGGAACCTTCTCCTTATCTGTGAAAAGGAGCAGTCATTGGAGGTCATGGTGCTAAGGGTCTGAGACAGGCACAGGTACGACACTTAACATAGACAGTCAGGGCTGGAGAGACGACTCAGTCTTTAAGAGCACGGGCTGCTCTCCCAGAGGTCCTGAGTTCAATTCCCAGTGACCACATGGTGGCTCACAACCATCTGTAATGGGATCCAATGCCCTCTTCTCTTGTGTCTGAAGACAGCTACAGTGTACTCATAAATTAAATAAATACATACATCTTTAAATAAAACACACACAGTCAGACATGAGAGGCTTTTCTCAGTCACAGCATTCTTTCTGGATGTGGTGGTGCATGCTTGCAATCCCAGCCTGCCAGAGGCACCATTTCTGTACATTCCAGAGCAGCTTGGTCTTTTGGTTTGACTTGGTTTTCAAGACAGGACTTCTCTGTGTAGCCCCTGACTGTCCTAAACTCATTCTATAGACCAGGCTGGCCTTGAACTCAGAAACCCTCCTGCTTCTGCCTCCAGAGTGCTGGGATTAAAGGCATGTCTGATGCTTGTGTTTTCTTTTCCAAATTCTTATCTGAGAACGAGTTCGGGTCTCTAGACATAAATTCAAAAGGACCATTACTTTCACCATAGGAAGCTGGTACTATCCTTTATGTCCACAAGATGGCACTAAAGCAGCATTGCCAGAGAGAGCTCTTGCTAGAGGTATGAAAAATGGTTGGTTGATATATCCACCTAACAAATGGCCACTTAATAGTTACTTGGGAGTTCCTGGAGACAACGAATATTTTGATATGTTTTTGAAAGGGTGGATGGTGATGGCACACGTCTTTAATCTCATCATTCAGGAGGCAGGGGCAGGCAGATCTCTGTAAGTTTGCATCAGGATGGTCAACAGAGTTCCAAACAGTCAAAGGCTACACAGAGAAAACCTGTCTCGAAAAACAACAACAACAGAAGATTCATTACGGGCTGGAGAGATTGGCTCAGTGGTTAAGAGCACTGACTGCTCTTCCAGAGGTCCTGAGTTCAATTCCCAGCAACCACATGGTGACTCACAGACATCTGTAATGGGATCTAATGCCCTCTTCTGGTATGCATGAAGACAGCTACAGTGTACTCATATAAATAACAAATATATAAATCTTTAAAAAACAAACAAACAAAAAACCCAGATTCATCACAATTTAAAAACAAGAAACATTAAGTTTAAAAAAAAATGACAACAGTTGCTTTCAAATCAATGCAAGGGACTGTCTTTTTTGTACTTCTCCACCAGGATATCCACAGGGCATGATCCTCAATGGATGACTGCTCTGGGCTGGAGAGATGGCTCAGCGGTTAAGAGCACTGACTGCTCTTCCAGAGGTCCTGGGTTTAATTCTCAGCAACCACATGGTAGCTTAGAACCATCTGTAATGGAATCCAATGCACTCTTCTGGTGTGTCTGAAAATAGCCGCAGTGTACTCATATAAATAAAAAAATTAATTAATTAAAAAAAGTAAATGACTTCTCTTCTATTATTTACTTATTGACCAAACTGGAAGCTTAACACCAAGTTGCCTGGGATTAAGTGATGGCTCAGAGGTTGAGAGTGCCTACTGTCCTGGCAGAGGATCCATCCGTGTTCAGTTCCAGCACCCGCATCAGGCACTCACAACTGTAACTCCAGCTCCAGAGAGACATAATGACTCTGATATCTGTGGTAGACTTCTGGGTAGTTGCATATAAACCAAACATAGTTAAAAATATTTTTTAGTCCAGTGCAGGAATGGATGAATATATATATATATATATATATATATATATATATATATATATTCATATATTCACTAAGAAAGCACTTGTGTGGAATGTGCAAGGCCTGGAGTCCAGTCCCCAGCACTGCAGAAGTCGTCAGAATGACAATCTCTAGAGAGCTTAATCAAATGTGTCTAGGCTTTTGGCTTACGTGTGGATCCAGAATTCATGGCAAGTCTTGCTGGATGCTGAATGATCACAGAAAAGGCTGTGTGTGATCGCCTGAGCCAGGAGGACGGTGGCAAAGGAAATCGGGCTTCTCTGAGTTACAGTGGCTTCCAGGAATCAGTCTGTGTGTTTGGTTGTAGCTTACTTATGTTGTTTCAAAGCATGCACAATAATACATTAATTTCTTTCTTTTTAAAATTTATTATTTTTATGTGTATGAGTGTTTTGCCTGCATGTGTATGTGTGCACCATGTGTGTGCCTTGTGTCTGAGGAAGTCAGAAGAGAGCATTGGATCCCCTGGATCTGGAGTTATAGAGTTGTAAGCTACCGAATAGGAGCCGAGAATCGAACCCTGGTCCTCTGCAAGAGTGACAAGTGCTCTTCACCATGGAGCCTTCGCTCCAGCCCCATTCATTTCTTCACAAGGGATCAAACGATCAGAGACCAAATTCAGACCACGTTCTCTAGTTCCGAGTTATCACGGAGCACGGCTGAGTTCACACCCCGGAAATCCATAACCTGGCCTGTGGCGGTATGTCTATCGCTGACACTGAGTAAAGGCGTTCGACTGAGTTTTCATTGCAGAAACTTGGAGCGCCTTCCCTTACCAGCGGCCAGGAGAGGGGACAGCGGTCTCGAATCTGTGGGCAATAATGTGCACAGCACACAAGTATGTCCATTCAGTTGTCCTTTAACTGCATTCACAGTTTCCTTGGCTTTCTCCATACAGAATAAAAATGGCAAAGGAGTTTATCACCAGCGCCAGTTATCTTCCGTGACTAAAGGAGCAGGGACGGCCTCCATCCCTCCCCTCTCTTCTCCTGGCATTTCCTTTATCCTCATCAATTAAAACCTCTTCTCATTAGAGCTCCACTCAGCCCATCTTTGTGACCTCTTCCGTGGCACGTGTGAGCTGGACACAGGGACAGACAGTCCTTGCCTGGCTCAGATCCTTGTATAACAGAAAGCAACACCAGGCTCTCTGATGTCGGGCAGACTACAGAAGCCCGAGACCCAGCATGCGGTAACAAGGGAAGATCTGATGGAGACCCAGAGTGAGCCAGGTTGGCCCTTCCATGCTCCAGGTGCTTGAGACACCCTGTCGCAAGACTCCTCTGACTGCCCTACTTTTACATTCACATCTCAAAAGCACCTATTGCCTCATGGCTGACTTCCCCCTATGCCCTTGCAAAACAACATCCCTTTCAGCACTTCAGTCTGACTTGTGGTGTTTGGCCCCTCGATTTCCTTTCTACACTTTCTGAGAGCCTCTCGAGAGGGAGGGGCCGTACGAGAACTGCCTGGCGCCTGGCTCTGCCAGCCTCAAGCTGTTAAAGGCACCAGTGCCCAGGTCCCCACATAGTACGCCACTGTGACCTGGCTGAGCATTTCCCAGAAATTGCTCTCTGCCTCGGGTGGGCCACAGCAGAGGCATAGGGGAAGTGAAGCATTACCCTTTAAAGATTTCGCACACGTGGGCACTTACCTTCTGACCCATCTTGGCACAGCCTAGCAACCAGACTTGCACCTGTCCCACCCCCTCGCCTTGCCTCCGCCTCTCCATAGCGCTGAGACTGCTAAGCCAGGTGTGTGATTAGCTAAGATAAAGTGCCTGGCTTGTGCAGGTTGCCCACACCACCAAGGTCAGAGGCGACAGCTGCCAGCAGTTTCAGGACACCGATATAAATTCTAGTCATTCTAGTGGCTCTTCGTTTCCTGTACCCACCTCCACAGTTTGCAATCAGCTTCCTTTCCTGACAGCCCATCCTGTGAATCCCAAGATTCAGCATCAGACACAAAGAGAGATTTCCATCGATTCTGTAACTACAATGGCATAAAGGCAGATCTCTGCAACAGATATGTGCACGCACACAGGCTTGCATGTTCATAGGCACACATGTGCATGTGTTTGTAGAGGCAGAGGTTGACCCTGAGTGGCAACATCCACCTTGTTTTTATTTTGATAGATTTCTCACTGGCCTAGAATTTATCAACTACTCTTGTTTGGCTGGCAGGCAAGCCCCAGGGATGCACCTGTTTCTGCCTTCTAGCTCTGAGATTAAATGAGAGCTAACACACCCAACTTGTTTTACTTTTGTTCTTTTGTTTTGTAAGATGGGGTGTCACTATATAGACCAGGCTGGGCTCAAACTCAAAGAGACCTGCCTGACTCGGCCTCTTGAGTACTAGGATTAAAGGCATGTGCCACCATATCAGGCTTTAAACGGGGGTTCTGGAGTGGGGGGCCATGGAACTCAGGTCCTCAGGCTTGTATGTTAAGCACGCTGCCAATTGTGTCCTCATATCCCCAGGCCAGGAGCTCTTCATATACAAGTATCTAACTAAAATGTAACTGCTAACACTCCACACGACTGAGCCACAGAGGTGAGACTCATACTCGAGCCACCATACAAAGCTCCCACGTGTTTCTAAGGGCTTGACACCATCTACCCTGGCATGAAACTGCATCTCCTTGTCAGAGTAAGCCAGTGGGGTGGGTGGGAGCCCCCACCCTGTGTTAACATTTTGTCTAAGCTCTGCCCCACAGTTACCTGGCAACAGCCAAGTATGCCTGACTCAGTATAAAGGGGGCCGCTTGCCCCCTCTGCTCTCTCTTGCTCTTGCTTCCTTGCTCTCTTTCTTTTCCCTCCCCCTCCCCCTCCCCCCATTCCCCTCCCCCTAGTCTATCCATGTGCTCATGGCCAGCCTCTACTTCTCTGCTCCTCTTCTCTGCTCTCTGCCTCTCTCTGTCTCTCCTACCCTCTTAACTCCCCTCCACATGCCCATCCCAGCACTCGGGAGGCAGAGGCAGGCGGATTTCTGAGTTCGAGGCCAGCCTGGTCTACAGAGTAAGTTCCAGGACAGCCAAGGCTACACAGAGAAACCCTGTCTCGAAAAACAAAAAACAAACAAACAAACAAACCCCTCTATTCTATACTATACCATTATGTGGCTGGTCCCTCCGGAGGAAGGGAGGCCTCAGCATGGGCCTGCTGAGATGTCCCTTTCCCCCATACCTCACCACACATCCATAAAACATATCCCCCCCCCCCGTTTATCATTTTATAAACACACCACCTCAGGTGTAGTGGGAGCTGCTAGAGGCACAAAGTTGTGCCCTGCCCACTTTGTACATTTTCTCACTTGTATTTCTCTTTTCCTTTCCCAGAAATCCCACGCCTGCCCACCTGGAGGGACAGGAGTCAAGTAAAGCAGCTGTCTGTCACCGTCTCCTTTCATGTGCAAGCCCGGCGGTGCCTCCATGAGCCCGCTCCAAGAGCTTGAGGAGAAAGACAGCATTTTCTGGCCCTCCAGTCAAAACCAGCTTAAAGCCAAGGGCAGCTACACCCCCTCCCGTCAAAGTCAGCGCCTGCTCTGTGATAGATACGCAAAAGGCCGCCTCAACTGCCAGAATTCTGCAATGGCATGTAAAGTGGTTTTGAAATTTCCTTGCCAAACACAGAGGATTTCCTTACTCCAAGAGTCTTTTATTAGCCAGGTGGTGGTCGAGTACACCTTTTAATCCCAGCACTGGAGAGGTGGAGGCAGGAAGATCTGTGAGTTCGAGGCCAGCCTGGTCTACAGAACAAGTTCCAGGACAGCCAGGGCTACACAGAGAAACCCTGTCTTGAAAAACAAAACAAGCCTTCTCTTTGCATGTTGGGCAGAAGACACTACAGTCAGTATGGTTGCACTCAAAGCTCCCTTCCTGCAAAATCTAAGAACCTGCCAAGAGGGGGCGGAGACAGCAGAGGCCACCCCAGCCCCCCTTTGCTCTATAACTCCCGCTGTGATGATGAAATCTGAGGGTTTGACACTGAGTTCACTCTTTTCTCTTTTCAGTCACTCGCTGGCTAATGCTTGTTTCCTCTGGACCCCACCACAGGAACACTCACCCGTATTTCTCCGCAAGTTCCCTGGCTTCCTCCTCCTTCACGGCCCTCTGGTCTTCCAGGTCACTCTTATTCCCACACAACACTATATCTGGGTTCTCACAGTACGCGTGCATCTGTAGCTGGCCTAAGGCACGGGAAAGTTGGTTATACGTGAGTCATAACATAAGCACGTGATCAATAGAAGTATCCATGCAAAGGTGCTTCTAAAAACCTCAAATGAGTACACAGAAGTAAAGAGCTGGTAGAATACCTTCCCTCTGCCTTGGTGAACCACAGATTACATTCCTGAAACTGGCCACCAAGCTCTAGTCCCTTATCGGGCTGCTTCCTTCTCCTGAGGCTGACCCACTGAGGTCCAGCTATCAAAGTATAGAAGTCCAGGATTCAAAAAGCCCCTTTTGGCTCACCTAATTAACATGTCCAATCAAAAGGAGCCAACTCTTCCTAACTGGGGTCCCCCTTTCCCTTTATAAACTGCCATTTGCAGAAAGAGGAGGAGGAGGAGGAGGAGCAGCAGCAGCATCAGCCGCCTCCGCCGCAGGGTGTGATGGTGCATGCCTGTAATCCCAGTACTCTCCAGTAAACGCCCAGTAAACCCAGAAGCTGAGGCAAAGAAACTCTGAGTTCAGAAATAGCCGGGACTACATAGTGAGATCTTGTCTTATACAAACAAAGAAAAACTGCAGTTTGATGGTGAAAGAAGATGGAGAATAAATAGTAAACAAGTGTCACCAAGACCAGGGGAAACCACAATTCATATTCTGTAACTTTCGGAACCGTTCCTCTAGAACCCTTTAGCGAGTCTTAACTATGAAAAGCAAAAGAGGGGCTGGAGAGATGGCTCAGTGGTTAAGAGCAGGTACTGCTTCCAGAGGACTTCCAGAGGACCCGGATTCTATTCCCACTGGTCACCTAAGTGGCTCATTAACACCAGCTGCGCTGGCCTCCCAGGCCCCTGCACTCACAGGTGCATACCCACACAGACACAAGATTTTTGTAAAAATCATAAAAATGAACTCTCTCTTAAAAGGAAAGAAAAGAGTCGGGCATGGTGGCGCACGCCTTTAATCCCAGCACTCGAGAGGTAGAGGCAGGCGATTTCTGAGTTCGAGGCCAGCCTCGTCTACAAAGTGAGTTCCAGGACAGCCAGGGCTACACAGAGAAACCCTGTCTTGAAAAAAAAAAAAAAAAAAAAGGAAAGAAAAGGAGCTCCAGGGGGCTAAATAGTTCCATCTTCCAAAGGAGGAACATAAACCCAACTTCTTTCTCCTCAAAACGCCAGAAATAGAAGCATCTGAAGTTTTGCAATCAGTGGTCTCCGAGCACGTGGCTCCATGTGTGCTTTGTCCCTATCAGCCAGGAGTGTTGACACTTCAGTTCCTCCTCACCAGGTCAAACATATCTTATCAAGGGAAGGTGAAGGAGGAGGAAGTCTCCCCAGGCCTTAAATAACACAGGCCTGAATTTCAGGATCTTGTTCTTTGCGTTCAGGAGACAGCTTGGGTCACAAGACCTGCCCAGGCAAGATCTAACTAACTATGCCCTGTTTCCTGTACACTGCGGCAGGCCTCTTCTACCCTAGGCTGTTAATGTGCAGTTCCCATGTTCTTTAATGCCCAGACACAACTTCCTTCAAGATCTGCTCCATCCTCTCCTCTCCTGGTCCCCTCTGCGCTCTCCCAGAACCTCCAACGTCCCCACCATGGTTACGAACATCTCCTAGTGTTAGAGGCTTGGCTCTATCAATTGCTGGCTGTGTGTTCTCCTCATCCACTACCCAACCCTCTGTACACCCTTGTCTTGAGGGGGAAGTTACTACCTTAGCATCCTGATCTACAAATGAACAAGACAGCACTTACTTCCCAGGGCCAAGATTAACTGATTCAGAGACTCTCTGGGTAAGGGGGTGTGGGCTAGCAGCCTCAGCAACCCCACCCCCACCCCCACCCCGAACTTATTGGAAATGCAAATTCTAGGTCCTGACCAACAGCTACTGACCAAGAACATGGCTGTAGGGAACTGCCCCCAGGAGACTCAGATGCATATAAGCACTCAGTTAATAAGCCAAGAATTAGTAACAGTTCATAATGTCTGTGTTGGTGAGTGTAAGAGATGTTACTGTTCTCTCTCTTTCTGTGTGTGTGTGCACGCGCACATGTGTGTGTGTGTCGTGGGGGAGGTGTCCAGACAACATTTACATTTCTCCGCGTAGCCCTGGCTGGCTGTCCTCCCTTTGTAGAGTAGGCTGACCTCGAGCTCAGAGATCCACCTGCCTCAGCCTCCCAAGTGCTGGGATTGAAGGAGTGCACCACCATACCTGAATGGTGTTGTTATTCTCATCTCTAATTTTTTTGCATGAAAATTACGAAGTAACTACTGATTACTTTGTTATCTGAAATTATTCTCTAAAGAAGAAGAATGCACCTAGACATCAAAACCACAGCACCTCAAGGTGAGACCCAGTGAAGACTGGATATGTGTTCAAACAATAAAATAAAATGAGGACTGGAGAGATGGCTCAGCAGTTAAGAGGACTCACTGCTCTTCCAGGGGTCCCGAGTTCAATTCCCAGCAACCACAGGGTGGCTCACAACCATCTGTAATGGGATCTGATGCCCTCTTCTGATGTGTCTGAAGATAGGGACAGTGTACCAGAATTCATAAAGAAATAAATCTTTAAAATAAAAATAAAACCACAGTCATCAGCAAGAGGGGAAATAGTCTGGCTAAGATTATCATGGAAATTTTCATGGAAGCTCTTTCTTTACGTCAAGCCAGTTCTAGTCATGTGGGCTCAGAGGACTCGGCTCTCTGATCAGGCTCCTGCAATGGATGGTCTCACCCTTAGGCTCTTCTCATCCCTTCCCATGCGGATGAGGAAGGATCCCCAGCAGAGAGAAGGCAGCTCCAGGGAGCAAAGGTTGCCTGTCATCTGAGGCCCTAAGCTTCAGGGCTTATTCTTAGCAGCCTAGGCACTGAGCTGTTGCCAGCAGAACACATAACATGGCAGCCACAGCGTGGACATGTCGTAACACGGCAGTGCAGAGCAGGCCCGGGAGCAGGGCAGGGCTGGGGAAACCACACGTACTTATCCAGTTTCGGACATTGAGGAAACTTTGCTCATTTGTCAGGTCGAACAGAAGCAGGAAACCCATAGCGTCCCTGAAGAAGGCAGTGGTCAAGCTACGAAACCTAGGGCACAGAAAACAGCTGGTCACTAACGAATGAAACATAAGTAAATAAAAAGAAAAGGACAGGACAGGACTGCTCCAAGTGTGGCGGAGGAGAAAGTTTGTTATGGATTTGTGGGTGAGCATAGCCAGCAGCAGACACATCTGGGAGGGCTAGGGTGACCATGACCCTGAGCGGTGTGGGGAGAGGGGGAGGGGGAGAGAGAGAGGAACCGAGTACAGCTGCCAGGTAGCCAAAGGTACAAAAGGAGGAGCTAAGGAGGAGCGGCTGACCCAGGTCTGGATTATATGGGGAAGAGCTTCTGGAAGAAGGGCGGCCCAGCTCAGGGTAGGAGAGTTCAGGGTAGAGGGTGGGGTATACCGGCAAAATCCTGTAACAGGCAGGGACTAAGGGAGAACCTGGAGGCCAGGTCCACTTTGATATGTTAAATAGGCACCTCAGCTGCTTGTCCAGGGTCCTGAAACTTAACAACCAAGTCACGGTCCCACTCCTGATCTGTAAAGCTGCCACTGACCCCCTCGGCATTCTACAAAGCTATATCAACCATGCCAACGAAATCAACCATTCCTCTCAAACAGGAGCTTACCATTCCCCAAAATTCACGTGTGAACAGAATGTGTTATGGAAGACTGACCGGCTGCACAGGAGATCTCAGCCAGGAAATCATTGGACAACTCTTGGTCACCCAGCCAAAAGCAACAGTGTCAGCCATGTGTCTTCTCCTTCTGGGGAGGTTTCAGGACACTACAAGTCAATAGAACTCACTTCCAGATCTGTAGAAGTCTCTCTGGCAACCATTTCACTACCTCTGAGGTGGGAATGGTGCTGGGCGGACCTGTCATGGTATGCTTCCTCTGCAGGCTTTACCTGTTGTCCCTCTCTTCTCTCCGTTCCTTCTCACTTTGCCTAAATGTCCAGTCTACAACCAACAGGCAGGCTCCACAGAAGAAATGCCAAACAGTAACCAGCTAGTCAGAAATAGTAGGTTTTCCTCAATTACTGTATTCAATGCTCTCATAAAAAGTCTTTACTGTTTACAGATACATACCAAAAAAGCTATGGATGGCAGGATGTGGTATCTAAAATTTTCCCTCCAGGTAATATGGAAGGGAGGAAGGAGAAGTTTTAAGGGGAAAGATGAAATGAGAATGGCCATAACATGGCAATGATCAGATCTGAGTAAGGGGCACAGGTTCAGTTACATCTCTTCACTTCACCATTATATATACACTTGGAGATTTTCCCATACAAGCTTAAGAACCAGAGTTTGGATCCCCGGAACCCACATAACTGTTAGGTAGGCACAGCAGACCACCTGTAACTCCAGCACAGAAGAAGCTGAGATGGGGAATTCTCAGAACAAGCTACATAGCTGGACCAGCTATGTGTGTGTGAGCACTGGACTGGGGTGAGACACACTGCTTCAATGAATAAGGTGGAGAGCAATCACAAAAGAGACCTAATGTCAACCTTGGGCCCCCACATCACATGTGTGCATGCATAACCACAGGAGCACACCACACACACACACACACACACACACACACACTTCCAGAAGACTGAGATAAACCAGAGACTGTAACTCACTGAAAGCAACCTTGCACCAAAGTGTCATGTGGTTTATTTCAGTCAAGTAACCTCTAATCAGATTAATTCATCCCAACCAGATGTTCCACCAGGCCTCAGCAACAGAGAAGAACAAAGCAAGCAGCCTTGGGACCCCCTTACCGGTGAGCAGAGCACAGAAGGCAGTCGGGGGAAGGCTAGAGCCTGAAACGGGAGAAAGAATGAGTCCCAAGTACAAAGGGTTAATTTTTAAGATTTACATCTCCTTTGACCTTGGAGAAAATGTGCCTGTCACCATCACCTCAGGCTGCCAACACAGATCTGGCAGCTCATCTTACCAGGTGCAGATGAGCCAGTTGGCTGCCTTTGCCTGCCCAGGTCAGTGTGGACAGACTGGGGAGACACACCTCTCCTGCCCAGGTCAGTGTGGACAGACTGGGGAGACATACCTCTCCTGCCCCGCCGTGTCCCATAACTGCAGGTGGATTCTCTGGCCTCGGCCCACAGCTCCATCTGGCCCATTAGCTCTGTACACCTAAAACAGCAAAGCAAAAATAAGCCTAGGGAAATTCTGAGACCAGTGGGCTCTTCTTGACTTTTGATTCAGCACAAAACCCCAAAGCATTTAGACTTCTCAAGAGAATTGAGTCCCTAATAGAACCGGGCTTAGACTTTGGTGCGATAACCACACTTGAGCAATGGCACCTCCTACTAAGACCTAGCTGGGGGTGTAGCTCAGTCGGTAGTCTTGCCTAGCATCCACGAAGCTCCAGAACCCATCCCCTGTACCGTAAGAGCAGGCGTGGTGGTGCATGCCTGCAATCCCAGCACTGGAGAGGTGAGACAGAGGATAGAAAGGTCACTCTCAGCTATATATCAAATTGAACTTGAGGCCGGCCAAGAATGTACAAGTCCCTGACTCCAAAACACCAAAATTAATAAAAATAATTTATTTTATTTAAAAAAATCACTGACTTTCTATGGCTTTTCCTTATCTTATCTTTAGAAAGTTCCCTGGAAATGATTTTATGGAGACCAGAGAGATGATTCAGCAGGTCAACATGCTTGCCATGAGTTCAAGGGCAGGCTGGGTTCAATCCCTAGGACCTACATGGTGGAGAGAGTCAACTCCCACAGATTGTCTTCTGACTTCTATGCATGAACCAAAGCACATGTGCACACACATACACAACAAATAATTACATAAATACAAAACCTAATGGCTTTATACATGGGCACTCCTGTCCCAGCTCTCAGGGGGCGGGATAAGCCAGGGCTAAAACGCAGGTTCCAGGCCAGCTAGGGCTACACAGTGAGACCCTATGGGGGGGGGCACTGGCAAGATGGCCATCCATAATGAGATCTGATGCCCTCTTCTGGTATGTCTGAAGACGGCTACAGTGTATTTACATATAATAAATAAATAAAATCTTTAAAAAAAGAAAAAGAAAAAGAAAAGAAAGCTGAGAGAGAGAGAGATTGAGATTGACGCTGGAGATGTGGCTCAGTAGTTCAGTGGGGCAGCACCGCCTTACTACGCACGAGGCTCCAGGTCTGATCCCAGGACCCACATACCACAGGACAAAACAAGCAACAGCAAATGGGCCAGCACGACAGCCTAGAGAGTCTCAGCTGGTCAGGCAGCCATTGCAGAGCAGGTTTGAAGACTTATCTGAAAGCCTCCCTAAGAGCTCCATTCCCAGGCTTGTCCTCACCCAGAGCTTGTTCATGAGAAAAGCCCCAGACCTGGCGAATTCGTCAACAGCCGTCCCGGTAGTTATTTAACAGACACAGCTGGCTTCCCGGGGCAGTGACGCCAATTTTGGCTAATACATGTCTAATCTCTAGCATTGTCCCCCCCCCCAAATATACTTAAAAATATATAGCCTGGCAAAGGTGGTGTCTGCCTTTAACCCCAGCACTTGGAGGCAGAGGCAGGTGAATCTCTGAGTTGCAGGCCAGCCTGGGCTACAGACGGAGTTCCAGGCCAGCCTGGGCTACAGACGGAGTTCCAGGACAGCTGTGACTACAGAGACCTTGTCTCAAAAACAAAACAAAAACGGGTGGACAGTAGTGGTTCATGCCTTTAATTCTAGCACTTAGGCGGCAGAGGCAGGCAGATTTCTGTGAGTTCGAGGCTAGCCTGGTCTACAGAGTGAGCTTCAGGACAACTAGGGCTACCCAGAGAAACCCTGTCTTGAAAAACAAATGAATAAAATCCAATCATTAATAAGATTTGCTGTATAGAGAAAATATTTCTTTCATATGCAAACATTCCTAATAATAATGTTAAAAAAGCATATATAACTAAGGTCTAACTAAGCATATATAACTCCTAAGGTGAGTATCACTCCTTCCCACTATAAACCCATAGCTTCCAGAGAGCTTCACAAACAAGATTATGAACTTTTCTTATGATCAAAACTTAGGTCTTAAGTTCCTTGTGACCTCATGGAGTAAAGATTCCTCCAACCCTTGTGGCCTGTGGTTTTGTATATCGGCCTGTAATCCTGACCAGTACACCTTGGGAACTACCCAACAGTTTCTTACTAAGAAGAAAAATAGGAGGGTTTGGGTTGTTTTGTTTTGTTTTTCAGAAGCCCTTGAAACAGTGTGACTTCAGAAGCCACCAGTCAGGAATGGCCACTTATTGTTAAGACCCTAAAGAGTGGCTCCCTCTACCTGTGTCTCTAAGTCGCTGCCTCTTTTCTCAGCACTAATCTTTTCTCCCTCCTAGTGCCCATGCTTAAATCTATGTCCGAACCTTTTCCTAATAAACTCCGACTTCATTTCGTAAAGATAAACCTATGAAAGTGAAATCTAGGCCACAGGAAAACAGAATAGTTACAGAAGAATCGTTTTCATAGCTAAAACAGAAAACAGTGAAAATCCCCATCAGCACTGAACAGATGCATTTGGCATGTTAGCACAGTGGAATCTTAATCTGCCGCTGTAAATCGATGCATACAAGCGTTAGAGAGATGGCTCGGTGCTTGAGAGCACTCTGGCGCTTTTTGGAAAGGACCTGAATTCAGTTCCCGATGCCCACAACAGGCAATTCATAATGTAACCGTAGCTCCAGCTCCAGGGAATCCAATGCCTTCTTCTGGCCTCTGCAGGTACCCCAACCCACCCCACTCTCTCATAAACATAATAAAAATAAAATTGTGGGAAGCCACATTCACCATTATAAGATGGCACCTGAGCCCAAAGGGCGTCGGCCAACTAACTGACAACTAACTGACAACTGTTGTGCACATGCTCAAACAGCACAGATGATGAGTCACAGCTCAAGCCCGGAGCATGCAAATGAGGGTATATAATGAGCACCAATCATAGAGTGACACATTCCTCTTGGGCCTATTTAAGCAGCACCAGTTTTCAGGCTCGGGGTCTTTTCACTTCAGCAATAAAACCCGTTTAAAAATGTCTGCAGAAGGACCCTGTTGTGGCGCATCTTTCTTGCTGGCAAGTTAGGCGATCGCAACAAGTGGTTGATTCTGTCTGATACTTGCTACAATACGGCTGAACCTCGAGACATGCTAAGTCTAAGAAGACAGACACAAAAGGCCTTGTGTATACAGCAGATCCGGAATTAGGCAACTCTGGAAGGAAGAGGGATAGGCAATGGTATTAGCAGGGATTATTTCTGTGATGATAAAAATGTTCATGCTGGGCATGGTGGTGAAGACTTTTAGTTCCAACACTTGGATCTCTGTGAGTTCAAGACCACCCTGGTCTACACAGCAAGTTCCAGGACAGCCAGAACTACATGGTAAGACCTTGTCTCAAAAGAAAAAACAAGTCGGGTGTGGTGGCACACGCCTTTAATCCCAGCACTTGGGAGGCAGAGGCAGGCAGATTTCTGAGTTCGAGGTCAGCCTGGTCTACAGAGTGAGTTCCAGGACAGCCAAGGCTATACAGAGAATCCCTGTCTCGAAAAACCAGAAAAAAAAAAAGAAAGAAAGAAAGAAAAAAAAGAAAATCTGCTGAATTCTACACTTTAAATGGACCGATTTTACTTGTTTTTTTTTTTAAGATTTATTTATTTATTTTTATGTATATGAGTACACTGTAGCTGNACAGATGGTTGTGAGCCTTCATGTGGTTGTTGGGAATTGTTTTTAGGACTTCTGCTTGCTCTGGTCGACCCCACTCGCCCTGGTCAACCCTGCTCGCTCCGGCCCAAAGATTTATTTATTATTATACATAAGTACACTGTAGCTGACTTCAGATGCACCAGAAGAGGGCATCAGATCTCATTATGGGTGGTTGTGAGCCACCATGTGGTTGCTGGGAATTGAACTCAGAACCTTCAGAAGAGCAGTCAGTGCTCTTACCCGCTGAGCCATCTCACCAGCCCCCGATTTTACTTGTTGAGAATTACACATCAACAAATCTGCTTTAGACCAAAGGGAAGAGCTGGAGTTCCCCTCTGTGGCAGAACACCCAGCATGCACAAGGCTCTGACTTCAACCCTCAGAACTCCATGCACGCAACAAGCTGGGTCACAAGGCAAGAGGTAACTAGCAAAAACAATCATGTGCACACAGTCAGCCCTAGTGTGTGACACCAAAGCCTATAAACACTTCCAAAATCACTGCAGGTTGAGGTTATTGCTACAAACACTTCCAAAATCACTGTGGGTCGACATTATTGCAACTGTGTTGGTCAGAATAATACCAAGGGAAAAGTCTGCATATTGGCCAGGGAGCAGGAAAGAGAGAGGGAAGGATGGAAAGACAAAGACTCAGACAGACAGAAACTTGAAAGTCTACACGGGCCAGGAACTCGAATCTATCATCCTAGACTTAACTACACAGCACACAATATAACACTGGGAGACTCCATGTGGTTGAACCCTGAGACAGAAAACTGAGGATGTAATGTGCTATGTGACCATGAGCATCTCTTAGGGCACTCATCTCTCGCAGTGAGTCTGAGTGTCTGTCAGATTCTCTGGTTGCTGGGTATGATGGCACATGATTGTAACTGAGTGTGAGGTGGGAGGCACAAGAGTTCAAGGTTAGCCTGGGCTGCATAGAAAGGCCCTAAAGTGCTAAAAAAAAAAAAAAAAATACGGCTGATAGTAGAAAGGGCCTATGGTGGGTTAAAGGGTCTGACTTGTTCTATCTTAGAAGCTGGGGACCGTGCAGCTTCCCTGACAGAATACACATGCTGAAGGCTCTTTATTTTATGTACATGAGTACACTGTAGCTGTCTTCAGACACACCAGAAGAGGGCATCAGATCCCATTACAGATGGTTGTGAGCCACCATGTGGGAATTGAACTCAGGACCTCTGGAAGGACATTCAGTGTTCTTAACCTCTGAGCCATCTCTCCAGCCCCCAAAATAAGTTGTTGTTGTTGTTTTAGAAAGAAAAAAGTAATTATGACTTTAATTGTGTCCAAAGGGTTTTCTATGAAGTGTCCTAGGCACAGCCCCCGTGTTGTTTGTTTGTTTGTTTGTTTGCTATACAGACCTAGCTGCTCTCAAACTCAGAATCTGCCTGCCACTGCCTCCAGCATGCTGGGTTTAAAGGCATGGATGCCACACCTAGCCACTTTCTTGTATACTGTAATTTTAGGTCCCAACCTTTGGCTTCTTAAGTCCCGTTAATTTGTTGACTCAGATTAGATTCTTATGAAGGGTGCAGAACTTACCACTCTCTTTTCCCTGAAATCAATGCCCACTGTGGTGATGAATTTGGAGTTGAACTTCCCATCAGTGTACTGGTACAGTACACTGGTCTTCCCTACCCCAGAGTCTCCCAAGGCCAAAAACTTGATGAGGTAATCATAATCTCCATCCGACATGATGAAGGACTCTGTGCTTCACCTGTAAGACACAAAGAGACAGTAAAGTCCACCAGAAAATACTAGAATTAGAGCCAGTGTGATGGCTCAGTGGTCAAAGCACTCGCCATGCAAGGCTGACGACCTGAGTTATTCCCGGAGCCCACGTAAAGGTAGAGGGAAGCAAATCCACACACAAGGTTGTCTGCTGATACATGCATGCCATGGCCTGTGAGCACACATGTGTGCCTGTGTTCTCGTTCTCTCTCTCTCTCTCTCTCTCTCTCTCTCTCTCTCTCTCTCTCTCACATACATACATACATACATACAAACATACATACATATAATTTTAATTAAGGAAATATTAAAATTTTCTATTATTAAAGTAACAATATTCTGTTCAATAAGTATTTGTTTGCATGCTTTGTTGGGGGTTTTGTCTGTCTGTTGGTGATTTCTGTTTTTTTTGTTTGTTTGTTTTTGTTTTTGTTTTTTTGAGACAGGGTTTCTCTGTGTAGCCCTGGCTGTCCTGGAACTCA